>NW_012142746.1:2770775-2782337 GCF_000956105.1 Propithecus coquereli
GAGACGGGGTCTTGCTCTTGCTCAGGCTGGTTTCGAACTCCTGAGCTCAAACAATCCACCCGCCTCGGCCTCCCAGAGTGCTAGGATTACAGCCATGAGCCACCGCGCCCGGCCCAAAGCACCTGTCCTTTGAGAGGTGACGCCCATCTGCTCTGCCTGCCAGCCACACAGGCCAATCTCTCCAGCAGCCCTTGGGGCCTCGGGGACGGGAACCCCCAGTCTCCCGCCTGCTCTTGGTCCTCTCTCACACACTGGACATCTCCCCTCTCCCCTTTCTGGCCCCTTCCCCTAGAACTGTACTTAGAAACATCATTTTCACTGCTTACTAGGCTAAGCATATTGGGTCTCCTTCCACCGTAGGCCTCGGGACCTATTTATGTGTACATAGAAGCCATCGAACTGCGTCCCTGGTTTTCAAAGTATCATCCAGGGGCCCCAGGATTATCAAGACCTTTCCAGGGTTCCACCGCCCATGGCCTAATCTCCAGAAACTGTGAATGTGACCTTACTTGGCAAAAGGGTCTCTGTAGATGTCATTAAGGATGTTGAGATGAGGTCAGCCTGGGTTATCGGGGTGGGCCTAAGTCCCGCGACAGTTGTAACATACACACACAGAGGAAAAGGCCAGCGAAGATGGAGGCAGAGATGGAAGCGATGCAGCCGCAAGCCAAGGACAGCAGGGAGCTACCAGACGCTGCAAGAGCCAGCCCCGGCCCCTCCCTTACAGTCTCTGGCGGAAGCACGGCCTGGACTTCTGGCCTCCAGAACTGTAAGAGAATAAAATTTTGTTGTGGCAAGTCACCAAGTTAGTGGCAATTTGTTGTGGCAACCCCCATAAAACTACTACAAATACTGAGACATTGGCCTTTTCCATTTCATTCTCACATGAGCGTACAGCGGAGTTTTCAGAGGCTACAGGACATAGGTGTTGAAACAAATTGAATGCAGAAGCAGATATCAGAATCCAGCTGTCTTCTGTTAAGCCCGATACTAGGCGATTTGCGAAAATGAAAAACAATGCCATTCTTCAAATAAATCTAGTCTGTTTTGGAAAATCTAACTTTTCTTCATTTAAAAAATTTTATTTATGTTAACATAGGATGAGACTTATTTTCTCCATTTTAATTTCTAATATAGTAAATATTGTTAACTTTAACCCACGTAAACAAAAGTTCTTTGGGGTCCTTAATAAATCTAAGAACATAAAGTGGTCCTGAGATTAAAACACTTGAAAACTGCTAAACGAAATAATGTCTCTCTCACCTCCCCAGTCTGACTCTCTCTTGTTCTACCCCCACAAAATGTGCCAAGATCAGCTGCATGTGGCTGCAATTGACAGAAAACCCAACTCAAAATGGCTTAAACAAGAGAAATGCACCGACTCACAAATGAGTCCAGAGGTCGGGCCTTCTGTGTTTGGTTAACTCATTGGTTCAATTGCATCATCAGTCCTAACCACCATGTTTCTACCGCTTCTGCTCTGCCTCCCTTACAGAGCTGGTGTCATGGTTACAGAATGGCTGCGGCTGTGCCAGCCATCGCGTCCTCACACAACAATAGCCAAAGCTGCAAAAGGAAGCATTTATTACCCCTAAACAGAATTACCTATATTCCTCATCCCCCCTCCCCTCTAAAAGCAGTGTAGAAAAATATCTGGATCCCACTGGGATATGGGGTAATCACTCTGTGATTCTCCCCATGTGCATGGTAAATAAACCTCTTCCTGTTATTAATCTGCCTTAATTGTGAGCTGGTCTTTCGGGGGCAAAAGGAAAGTTTCCCGCTCACCCCCACAGCCTCCTCCCCTGACTTCTCTAGTTGTCCAGAATTGCGCGGCAGGCCCATTTCCGCCCACGGTGAAGAATGGCATTAATATGTATGATCGGCTTAGTCTGGTCAAGACTGACCTCCACGACTGGGAGAACAGGCTCCTTGAAAGACCTGGCCATCTGATTGGGGTTGCATCAGCAAAGAAATGGGGTCAGGCTGTGAGGAGGGGATCATAGTGCCTGCCATTGCCCCTGGGGATTTCAAGTCTGTGGAAGCGGCAGCCACATGTCGTGCCACCTTGGCTGTCCCTTCAAGTACATAGCCACAGCCCAGTGGGAGTCTGGCTGAGCCTCTGCCCCTGCTCCTCAGAGCCGCCCCAGCCCTGTGAGCCCCAGACCCGGGGCTCCTTAGCACCTGTCAAGGCCAGCCCTCCACCTGCCCAGTGCAGGAGCAGCCTCCCGCCTCTTCTACCCGGGACAAGGTTATACCAACGGCTTTGTGCACCCTCCCTGTCCCCCGTCATGCCTGGAAGCCACTTCTATCCACTTCGACAGGTTTCGGTCATCCTAGGAAATACCCAGGTTGTTTCACAAGTTCCACGTAATCTCCCTCTCAAAAAAGTCTCCCTCGCCAGACTCCCTATGACACACACACACACACATATATACACATATATACACAAACACACAGTGAAGTGACTCAAGTTCTAGAATCTTTGCTTTGCCTCTTACCTGCTGTGCAACCTTGGGCATTTAACTTACCCTCTCTGAGCCTATGTTTCTTTATTTCTAAGAAAAGGGCGACGATACCTATGTTCTAAAACTACCGAGGAGTAAATGGGATGATGCAAGTAAAGTCACTGACTGTCGAGACTCAGAAATGATTGGCTGTCACATTATTGTTGCGTCTCAACTTCTGTAGAGTGTTGCAAATCTCACGGAGTACCTGAACCTCCATTGTATCACCTGAGAGTCACAACACCCTAGAAATCCAACGGGGCGCGTTTATGCCCCACGTTTCAGATAAGGCAGTTGAGGGCCCAAGAGGCCAAGCGATTCAGTGAAGGTCACGTAGGTGACTCAAAACCAGCCTGGTCTCCAAGTCTCAGATTCTAAGCCCAGGGCCCTTCCAGGGGGCACCCGCCTGCCGCCCTCACCTCCCTCTGGGAGACCCGGAGAGCTCGGCTACCAAAGGCCTGGAAGGTTTTGTAGGAATCGGGTCTGGGGCCACGTGGCCGGGAGTAGCAAGGTAACAACAAATGCCCAGGAGAGGCGACAAGGGAGGGCTGTGACAGTGCACGGCCCATGACGGGGAGCAGCTTCTTAAAGGACCCAAGTAAGGAGAGACCTTCCAGAAGTGTGAACTCGAAACACAGAAATAAAAGAGACAGACACATTTGACTACATAAAAATGTTCACGTTTCGCGAGGCAAAAGATACCACAAGCAAAGGTAGCAGACAAAGAGTAAATGTAGGAAAAAACATTCGTGATGCAGCGGACAAAGGGCTACCATCTCTAATATACAAAGAGCTCTTACAAATTGAAAAGAAAAGGGCAAACAACCCAAAAGAAATTATGGCAAAGGATGTGAATAGGCAATTCACCAAAGAATGAAGCCAAATGGCCACAGACAAATGAAAAGATGCTCACACTCATTAGTGGTCGGGGAAATGCAAATCAAACTGACAATGACATATCACAGAGGAAAATTTAAAAGAACAATAACACAATGGCTGGCAGGGACTTAGGGAAAAGCTACACTCATGTGTTGTTGCTGAAAATGTAAATTATTACAGACTTTTTGAGAAGAAGTCCGGCAAGTTGAATTAAAACTTAAGGAGTGACATTAAATTTTTGCATCTAAAATATAAATTTTGCATTTAAAATTTTTCATTTGACCCAACAATCCTAACCGTGGAAATCTGATAGAAATCAAACCACTATATCCTGAGGACAAGTGATGGAAGATGTTTATTGAATTTATTTTCCTAACGACAAGGGAAAAAAGAAAACCTTGAGACAAAGGATGGCGGAGATGGCCACACCAGGAACACCTTACTTCCCAGCCTCCGCGGTAGTTTGGCTGGGTTCTAGCTAATGGACTGGAGGAAGAAGGGACATGTGGCCATGATGTCCCTTCTCACTCTTCCCCTTCCGTGGCGGCTCCCGAGACCCCATGGTGGAGACGCAAGGAGCTCGATCCCTGCGTCACCGCTTGGAGGAGACCACCCAAGGGCTGCCCAGCCCTGCCTCCTGGGGGCAGGGACAGAAATCAACCCCTTTGTTTTGTTCAGACGCTGCAGGGTTTCCGTGGCCACACCATAGCCTTAGCTCACTTTAATTAACACGCAGGCCAAGTGTCCATCAGTAGAAAACGACTGACTGAAGGACGCACAGCACATTCTAGAATATTACTGAGACAGCATGAAGAATGAATTAGAGCCAGACCAGGGCATTGCACAACCCAGGAGCAGAAATGCGAAGTGCAGGAAAGCATACGTGACATCTCACGAGGGTGAAGGAAACTATAATCAGACCCCATAAAAGCGTTAGTGTGCTGTGCGTGCACACATGCCTGTCGTGTGCATACGTGATTGTGTGAGAGGACGGAACGTGGCAGGGTGCTTACTGGTCTGCTCCGACAGGTTAAGGGGAAGAGGGAGAAAAGCGGGTGAAGAAGGGAAAAGCAATGAAGTAGAAAAAGAATGTCAACAAAAATAGTTTACGTGAGCATGTTTTGCATTTGTGAGTGTGCAGATGTAAACACAAAAATGTTTTTATACTGAAGAATGAAATCCATCTTAGCGAGAGAGAAAAAAGCGCTCACATCGCAGGCAGAGGCGCAGAGAGAAGCTAGAAGCCCCAGGGGGCCACGCAGAAGATCGTGTCCTTGTCGAAAATCCAGTGATACCTTTCTGCGTGGCTGGCTCTGGCCCCCACACCTCCCGCGTTGCGACGTGGCTCGAACCAAAGGGAAGAGAAGGTTCTGTGACCATCCCGGCGTGGGGGCTGGGGCCAGAGGGTGCGGGCCACCTCCCAGTCCTCTGGGAAAATGCATCCTTTGGGAAAAACACTCCCCAAACCACGCTTTCCCCTAAACTTCACGACAGTCAACACAGAAGAGGACTTCCGTGACCAAATGTGAGCAGCAGACACCAGCTACCTACCCGGAGATAGTGCCAGATCCCGCGGGGTGCGGGCTCGGTCCCCCAGACGCCAGTCTCAAGTCCAGGCCCCTGGAGCTTCTGGCTGACCAGCTTCAAACCCGGGTTCCCACGAGGCCCTCCCTCTCTGGGTTCCATCCATTTGCTGGGGCGGCTCACAGAACCCAGGGAAACCCGTTTACCGATTTATCGTAACGGATGTTGGAAAGCATCCAGACGAAGAGATGCTCAGGGCGAGGTGTGGGAAGGCACGGAGCCTCCACGCCTCCCCGGGTGCCACCCGCCAGGACCCTCCTCCCATGCAGCTACCCGGAAGCTCCCGGACCCAGTCCCCTTGGGTTTTACGGAGGCTGCAGGACAGGGGCATGGTTGACGACCGCGTAGAAACGTGGTTGGACACAAAGCTCATGAGCTAAACCCGGCAAGGCCTGTGTGTTAAGACTCCTCCTGGCCCCTCTGCGCAGCTTTGCTTCCTCGAGGGCATGGGGCAGGACCCTCCCAGGAATGAGGGTCTTTTGACCCACAATCAGGGTGGAGTCCTGCCGTGGGCGGGTGGAAGGAGGGCAGGAGAAGGTCAGAGAGAGAGAGTCTGTCTCCTGAGGCCTAAAGTGCCCCCACATTATAACAAGGACTATGAGAGCTACGAGCCAGGAACCGAGCACGAAACCCTTTACACCACAGCGGGTATACGCAGCGTTTCAGACGTCAAGGCAGCATGTCGGGGCGGGCCTGCCAAAATACAAGCCTCCAAGGTCGAAGCTCAGAAACTGGGAGCCAGAGGCCAAATCCAAGCCATACTCAGATTTTGTTTGGTTTACACAGTGATGTCTACAAAACTCATATTGGTTGCCAACTTATTCAGACTGGCAGGTTTTATACACATGCACACACACACACACACACACGCACGCACACACACACCCCCAAACTTAATATCTCCAGTTTATAGTGAGAAGGAAAATCAGATGATCTGGCCGCACCATGGCCACACTCCTGAGTGGCAACCACTGGCTGGAGCTGAAGAGTGGCCGCCCTCTTCAGATGGGGCATGCGCACTCCAGTTGGCCACAGTCTCCACCGCTCCCTACCGTCCCCCAGGTCACGTCACCCCCTCTATATTACCTGCCCAATGCCAAAGTCACGTTGGTGTGTGCGACCCCCCACCCCGTGAGTCCCTTACCTGCCTACCTCTGCCCGAACGAGTGGAAATCGGGCTCCATGTGCTCTGGCACAAGACGGGCAAGGCTGGGTTCTGGCTCTGCCCCTTGCTATCTGGAGGCCTTGGCACTGCATCAGCTTAGCTGAGCTGGAACCACATTCTCCCAGAATCTCCATATGGTTCTGAGGCCGTGTTGACCAAAACAGACATCTCGTGTGGGATGTAGGGGGCAGAAGTGAAGCGGGGTCCCTGGTCCTGTGACAGCTTACACGTGTGCTGCTGACCTGCTAGCTCACCTCACTGGCCGGACAGCAGCCAGCTTCTTCTGGATCTCCCTCAGCATCCGCTAGTCCCGAGTGTGCGTGCAGCTCCATGGGGAAGCGTACCAGCTTCCCCTCCAGGTCTCCCAGGCGTGGAGGATGGAAAAGGTGAAGACAGACACTGCTTGCTGCTCTGATCCGCCCGAGACTCCCGCCCGGGAGCTGATGTAGCACGACTTCAGGCCCTACCTGACACAGAGGCGACCGCCTGCACAATCATGTAAGGCCTAATGCCCACAATAAACCCGTTTTCCTGTATCACTTGTACAGGTTGTGCTTCTCTGATCAATCCCTGACTGATACCCTATCTGTGTGATCTTAGGCAAGTCACCTGACCTCTCTGAGCCTCACTCCCCTCATCTTGAAATGCCCATGATGATAACACCTTCCTCATACGGGTATGGCGAGGATAAGAAGGGCATGTGAAGTGCTTAGCTGAGTGCCCGGCACATGGTACGCCGTCGGTAAATGCCATCTGTTGTAACTGCAGTGTTTTTAACACACTGACTACCATGCTAGGAAAAAAAGAACTTTCCCTGGGGCCATGGTATTTTATTACGAAAACAGAATAAAATCTTCAAAAAAAGTTTTCGATTCTTTCTAATTTAATGAAAAATTTGTTATTTTTTATCATTTTCTGTGCATGAGTTATATGCAACTCACACAGTGCTAGAATCAATTTTTACACTGCACGCCGGCTGAGTTGTATGTGACTCACAACATACTTAGTGAATTTGTTTCGGAGAATTGAGTTTTCATATGCTTCATGAGGCCCTGGGCTCAAAACTAGCATGAATTAAATGCAACTCACACGGCAGTTAATGTGTTCAACAGGAGCTGTGCCTTTACCTATATAACACTGGGAAAGAAACTAACTGAATATACCTAATTTGATCCTTGGTCATCTAAATTAAAACTGCCTCTTCCTACTCTGCAATATTTTTTTTAAAAAACCATACAGGTGTGTTATGTGCATGTGCGTGAGCATAAATGCAGAAACTTGACAATTCTAAAATATTTCTTTCCTTTGATGTAGTACAAACGATCTCTCTTAGATCAGGTCCCCAGGATCCAGGTGACGACGCGGAGATTTGCACCTGGGAAGATTGTCAGAGCGTGCTCTCGGCGACCCACATCTGCGGGCGAGGGGACCAGGCTGGGCAGAGGGCAAGTCCAGCCGAGGCGCAGTCAGAGCAGAGGCCTCTGCCCACCCCACGGGGATCTCTGGACTCCAAAGGCCCATCAGAGTTGTCCCCAGCTGAGGCAGGGTCTGGGCCTTTGTGCTGCACCTTAGCCACTGCATGCACATGGACCACCCCAGAGAGGCGTCACCACGGGCAGGCAGCTCCCTTCTGCCAAGACCTCCACGCTGGGGCTCCCTCCTCCGAGGACCACAATGGTGTGGGGGGAAGACGTGGCCCTGATCACCCGGGCTGAGCAGACAGCTGTCACGCAGAGGGTCGAGCGGGACAGTCCCACCGCTTCAGTGGGCCAGAAGGGCCGGGCTGTGTCTTATTTGCTGCCGTATCACCCGCCCCTGGCACAGGGACAGGCTTAGAGTAGGTGCGTTTGTTAAGCGAATGAAAGACGGTCACTGGATTCAGACTCGAGTCGTATTCGAAAGCCCGTTTCTCTGTTCAAGAAGTGTGCAGATGAAAGACACATCTGGTGCAGCCAGCATGCACTCTGCCAGATGTGGCAAAGCCTCTGCTCATCCCCATTCCCGCTTTTGCCTACATTCCCCCCAGTGGTGAACATGCTCCTTATCTCCCTCTTTGGGAGTTCCCCTTCCTGCAGGAAGCCTTCCCTGACTACACAATCCCACATACACACATACACACCCCCACACACTCCGTTCCGCAGAAAGCAACTGTGAGCCTTGGGGATGGGGACAGAAAGAGGAAGGAAGGCTGGGAGTCCCCCTCCTTCCCACCCCTCTCTCCACCCCCACCCTCCACATCACTACGGCCCAGGGAAGGTGCTCCTCTCCCCAGACCCAGCCAGATCAGTCTAACCAGCCACGGGCGGCTCACTCCCCACGGTTTCGGGATCAGCCTGCGATGGAATTCTGGCCAATGAGGGACAGTGGGCTGGGTTTTTGTGAAGTTTCTTCACTGATGAAACGAGATATACAGGAAGAGGGAGCCCCCCCACCGAGGGCCAGAGGGTGTCACGTTGCGTAAGTGCCCTGGGAGCTGTGACTGCCTGTGCACGTGAAAGCAGCCCCAGCACACACACAGGTGGCAGGATCCCGCGTCCTGAGGGAGCGCAGCTGCCGAGGCCAAAGCGCCACTGCAGCGGACGGATCAGCTCGGACGCCTTCACCTTTCTGCACAGATATGGCCCTGCTCGCGCACGCTGCTTCTGATGGTCTGCGCCTGCAACCTCCGTCAGAGGCCTGCCTGTGGGAGACAGGGCAGAGAGCTACCATCCGTGCTTGGGGAGGACCCACTCTGTCCTCCTGGACACGGCCAAGGAAGCCTGTGGCAGCCCTTGTCACAGGCAGCCGCCTTACAACCATCTGTCTTTGAGGGTGGCAGAGAAGACGGAAAGAATGATACCACCGAGCTGCTGAGTCCCAGAGCCCACCCTACCTCTACACTCTTGGGTGGGTGAGATAACAAAGCTCTTCAGGCCGGGCGCGGTGGCTCACGCCTGTAATCCTAGTGCTCTGGGAGGCTGAGGCATGGAGGATCCCTTGAGGGCAGGAGTTCGAGACCGGCCTGAGCAAGAGCGAGACTCTGTCTCTACTAAAAATAGAAAAATTAGCCAGGCACAGTGGTGCCTGTAGTCCCAGCTACTCGGGAGGCTGAGGCAGGAGGATCGCTTGAGCCCAAGAGTTTGAGGTTGCTGTGAGCCACGATGATGCCGCGGCACTCTACCCAGGGAGACAGAGAGAGACTCTGTCTCAACAACAACAAAAAAGCTCTTTACTGTCTAAGCCAACTTGAGGTGGGGTTTCTGTGATGTGCAATCAGAAGCATTCTAAGTGACCTAAATGTCTTGTTAGTGTGGCTGCTTCATACGCACACGCACGCACGCACGTGCACACTCAGGAATGTGCACACAACTGCAAGGCCAGTTTTCAAAAACCCAACAGCTTTCCTACCGGCCAGCACAAAAATCCAATTTGAAGTAAATTGGCACGACCACCGTGAAAAACGGCAGGGCAGCTCCTCAAGAAATTAAACACAGAACTGCCACGCAATCCTGCAGCTCAGCCCTGGGTACACAGCCCAGAAGAAAGCAGGAACTCAAACAGGTATTTGTACACCTGTTCAGAAAAACTCAAGCCATGTTTTCCTGCTGCTCTCAACGCCAACACAACCACCACCATCAACACAGGAGGACTTCTGGGACTCCGAATTTCTCCCCACCAGCAAGCAAGCAATCAGTTCTGCAGCGGGCACCAGCCAGGTGTCCTCCGATTCAGCACCAACATTGTCTACCCGAGACAGCGTCAGGTCCCACAGGTGGAGGGCTCAGCCCCACAAGACCACCCCCATCCGGACACTAGCCACAAGTCGGGGCCTCCGGAACTTCTGACCCACAATATCAAGTTGGGGTTCCCACAACCCCCTTTGGGTTCGATTAATTTGCTAGAGCAGCTCACAGAACTCAGGGAAACGCGTTTACTAGTTTATTGTAAAGGATATTTTAAAGGATAAAAATAAACAGCCAGATAAAGAGATACTTAGGGTGAGATCTGGAAGGGTCCCGAGCACAGGAGCTTCTGTCCCGTGAAGTTGGGGTGCTCTACCCTTCTGGCACGTGGATGAGTTCTGTTCACCTTCCTGTCCGCCTCCACATGTTGAGCTCACTGGAAGCTCCCCAAACCCTGTCCTTCTGCATTTTTATGGAAGCTTCATCACACAGGCATGATTGAAACCATTGGCCATTGGTGGTCAACTTGACCTTCAGCCCTCCCCCGTCCCCAGAGATTGGAGGGTGGGGCTGAAAGTCTATCTGGTGCCCAGCCCCCATCCTGAAGCTACCGGTCAATTGCTAGCAAACAAAAAGACATTGCTTTGGATATTCCAAGAATTTCAAGAGTTGTATGCCAGGAAACAGGGATGCAAATCAAACGTACATTTCACAATCCCACAACACCCACGTTCATAGCGACATTATTCACAACAGCCAAAAGGTGGAAACAACCCAGATGTCCATTGCTGGTTGATGGATAAACAAAATGTGGTATATACATAAAATGGGATTATTCCACTTTAGAAAGGAATGATATTCTCAGACACATACCACAACATGGCTCAACCCTGAAGACACGCAAGTGAAATAAGCTACAAAGGACAAATATCACATGACTCTACTTGCATGAGACACGTAGAACGGGTAAATTCGCAGAGACGGAAAGTACACAGAACGATGGTTTCCAGAGGTTGAGAGGACGTGGGAGTTACTGTTTAACGGGTGTAGAATTTTGGTTGGGGAAGATGAAAAAGTTCTGGAAATGGACGGTGATGATGACTGCACAACAACGTGAACGTCCTTAATGCCACTGAACTGTATGCCTGAAAATGGTCAACATGGTAAATTTTACGTTATATATATTTTACCACAATAAAAAAATTTGAAAACATAAGAAAAAAAATCCTCTTCACAATAACAACAACAACAACAAAATACACACTACCTTGGAATAAACTCAATCAGGACTCTGGAGAAAATCATAAAACTTTACTGAGATGTAAAAGTTGGTCTAAACAAGTCGAGGTGTACCATGTCCATGGAGAAAAGGAATCATTACTATACAGCAGGCGAAGCTTCCCAAACTCATCTATAATGTGATCTAATTCCAATTAAGACCCCCACAATTTTTCATTGAATTCAATAAGCTAATTCTAAAAATCCTTCAGAGAACTGTAATACAAGAAAAACAAGATACAAGTTTTTGAACTTTTGATTGAAGTATAACATATATACAGAAAGCGCACAAATTACAGATGTGCAGTTCTATGAATTTTTATAAAGGGAACATACCCAGGTCACAGGACCCAGGCAAGAAACAGAACGTCGCCCCGGCAGCCCCGCCTGCACCCCTGCAGTCGCTCCTCCACTTTGAGGGTAATCCCTTTCCTGGCCTCTACCTAAACCGACTGGTTGTGCCCATCTTTAAATTTTCTGTACATGG
>NW_012142746.1:2782387-2782949 GCF_000956105.1 Propithecus coquereli
ACCTCCGTCAGAGGCCTGCCTGTGGGAGACAGGGCAGAGAGCTACCATCCGTGCTTGGGGAGGACCCACTCTGTCCTCCTGGACACAGCCAAGGAAGCCTGTGGCCGCCCTTGTCACAGGCAGCCGCCTTACAACCATCTGTCTTTGAGGGTGGCAGAGAAGACGGAAAGAATGATACCACCGAGCTGCTGAGTCCCAGAGCCCACCCTACCTCTACAGTCTTGGGTGGGTGAGATAACAAAGCTCTTCAGGCCGGGCGCGGTGGCTCACGCCTGTAATCCTAGCGCTCTGGGAGGCTGAGGCAAGGAGGATCGCCTGAGGACAGGAGTTCAAGACTGGCCTGAGCAAGAGCGAGACTCTGTCTCTACTAAAAATAGAAAAATTAGCCAGGCACAGTGGTGCCTGTAGTCCCAGCTACTCGGGAGGCTGAGGCAGCAGGATCGCTTGAGCCCAAGAGTTTGAGGTTGCTGTGAGCCACGATGATGCCACGGCACTCTACCCAGGGAGACAGAGAGAGACTCTGTCTCAACAACAACAAAAAAGCTCTTTACTGTCTAAGCCA
>NW_012142746.1:2785169-2830847 GCF_000956105.1 Propithecus coquereli
GACATCCCAGTGTACAACCGTCTCATCCTGTGTTAGTCCTTCCTACTGTTCACAGGCATTTGGGTAGCTGCCAGCTTGGAGATGTAACGAAATAGCATTCTGGTACTTGTCTTTTGGTCTATATTTGTGCACAAACTTTGTAGGGCATATTCCTAAGAGTGAAACCACTGGGTCGCCAAGAAATGTTTTAAAAAGAAAACAGGATGTTTGTGTAGGGGGTAGGAATGGGGCAGTCTTGCCCTGCTAGGGTTCAGAATAAATTATAAAGCTATAATAGTTAAAAGGCACACATATTGACATATCTCCAAATCCACACAAACACACACACATACACACACACACATGCACACATGCACACACACGTGCACACAGTATTCATGCACATGCACACACCTCCTCACACAGGCGTGTACTCCCGCCCCCGCAAACTCCATCAGTCAGAACAGACAACTCTCAGGCTGGACTTCCCAGACCAGATAACTGAGTGTCTCGGTCCCTTTCAAGTGGTATCAGAGCACAGGCCCGCAAGTATCCAGGAGACGGCTGATGGAGAAAGGGAAGAAGAGAGAAAGCCCCCCTCCCCCACCCGCCCACTGGCTTTAAAGGGAGAACAAAGTGAGCAGGATCAGAGTGTGCAAGGTGATGGCAGCGAGGCTGAAGCCATTTATCACTGCCAGATGTGTGAAGGGTCAGACTGCAGGGCACGCTGGGAGTGCCAGCGGGAGCGCCTGGACCCCAGACGCGGCGAGAAATAACCTGTCCAGTCGGTGAGGGACCACGGAAGGGCTGCCAGGACCCCGCTCTTAACAAAACGACATTGAGCTTTCTTTTTTGTCCAGGCCAGAAGGGGCTGGGGGCCAGGGTGGAGGCAGCGACAGCTTAATAAAGGGCCTCAGTCAAAGCTCTAAAAATACCCTCCTGCTGCCAGCAGGCTCACTCTTGCACCCGCCCGCGGGCTTTCTGCTGCCTGAATGGTCCCTTGGTGACGCACAAGGACAAATGTTTGCCCAGAGAGGCCTGGTGTCAGGCAGCCACATGGTCCAGCTTGTGGCATCTGCCCTCTCTCCCAGCCCTAAGCCCTCCGGGCCCCTCTAACAGGCACACCTGGGGCCAGGAAGGCCAGCATGAGGGTCCTGGGGTGGACGCCGAGGGCACACCCCTACCCGGGGCTCCCCCGTCCACAATGAGCCACGCTTCACAGGGCATGCCGCGAGTGAGGGAGGAGACGCGCTACTGGCGGGGAGGCCCCGCTCATGGGGGCAGGCACCCTGGCTTCAGGCAAGTCCGTAGTCTGGGACCTGGAACCATCTCTGCTTCTGCTAAATGCCCTCCTTGGGGAGATCCCAGTCTGACAAGGGAGGCAGAGCTTCCCAAAGACACGTTCCCACACAGTGGCAAACAGCAGGCTTTATACCAAAACGTCCTTACAATCCAGGGCTCCTCAAACTTTAACGCGGATCCCAGTGGCTGGGAACATTTCAGTGCAGCCATGGGACGGGGCCTGGGATTGGGCATTTCCAACAAGATCCCGGGTGGCGTCAGGGCGGCTGGACACCACGCAGCGGGATGAGGTGGCCAGGGTGTTGTCAGCTGAGTTCTGTTGGCTGTTCTGCTGGTGGACAGCGCCCTGAGCCGGGCGCCTGCAGGCAGTGGGGCAGAATCGGATGGCGAGAGGAGGACGCCCTGCCTTCAAATTCCACGTCTGGCATTTGTTAGCTGTGTGGCCTTGGGCAAGTTTCTTGACCTCTCTGAAGTAAGGACGATGGGTGTGCCCCCTCACAGGGTCCTGTGAGCAGACGCAGCACGGGCACGCATCTTGGCACAGGGCAGGGGCTCAAGACACGCCAGGCGCCGCGTTTGTCATAAACTGACCCCCGAGGGCAGAGGCCACCGGCACCGTAAGGAGGTGCCAGCGCTGGAGGGGGCTCACGGCAGGGCCAGAGAGGCCTGGGAGTCAGGCGGCCCTGCAGGCCCCGGGCGAGTCCCCCTGGCCTTTGCGAGCCTCGGCTTCCTCACCCGGGCTGTGGGGGTCACAGCACCGCCTGCCTCGGCTTCCCCCCGACCCCGCACTCCGGGCGGGGCTCAGAGCACCGCGGCAGTCAGATCGCGCGCGAGCGCAGCGCGGGGCACACAGTAGGCGCTCAGCGCGGCGCTCGGCGGGCGGGTGGGGGCGGGGTGGCCGCGCGGCCCGCGGGCTGCGGCGGAGGAAGCGCGCCCCGCCCCCACCCGGCCCCTTTGAGCCCGCGCCGCGCTTTGAAGTCCCAGATGGGCCCGCAGGAAAGAGGATCCCCGCGCCCAGCCCCCAGCCCGCACCTGGGTAAACACGCGCCCGGCCCCGC
The DNA here is from genome assembly GCF_000956105.1 of Propithecus coquereli. Taxonomy (NCBI): domain Eukaryota; kingdom Metazoa; phylum Chordata; class Mammalia; order Primates; family Indriidae; genus Propithecus; species Propithecus coquereli. The sequence continues at coordinate 2,787,509 of NW_012142746.1, forward strand.
CGCCGGCCCGGACCGACGGCCTGGCGGCAGGGACGGCGCGGCGGCCGAGCGCCCGGCAGCGGCTCACTTCAAAGCGCCCGCGGCCGCCGGCGGGGGGGCCCTAATCAGGCCCGGCTGCCGCCCGGACCGCCCCGCCCGCCATCTGCTCGGCGTTAGCGCCACCCCGGGCGGGGCGGCGGCCGGGCGGCGGCAGGGCCCGAGGCGCCCCGGCCAGTCCCCCGCCTGCTTGGTTGGTGCAGTCGTCAGCGCGGCCGACCGTCCTCGCGTGCCTGCCGCCCGCTGCGCGCTCCCGGCAGGGAGATGCGGTCCCTGCGCTCGTTTAGCAGACGCTGCCGAACTCCTGTTAGGTACCAACAGGTCCCGGGGGGACAGTTCATTCATGCGTCCATTCAGTAAGCCATCTTTTTAAACCCAGCCACATCTCGATTGTAAATAAACCAGCTTTGAGCGTCTACTGTGTGCTAGATGCTGCCCTCAGGTTCTTCTGCCCCATCCCCACTCCCCGGCCACTCCCAACCCGGTCCCAAGCCCCTCCTGGCTACTCCAAGTTCTAGCCCTGGTCCTCTCTGCCTGGAACGCCCTCCGCTGCCCTGGACTAACTTCCTGCTTACTCTTCCGGAGCCCAGCTCAAAAGCTGCCTCCTCTGTGAAGCCCTCCTCGCCTCTGCCAGGCCTGGCCTGAGCTGGCTGGTGCCTCCCGCCCACCAAAGAACGCACAGCCTTGAACGACAGGAATTTATGCCTTTCCAGGGCCCGTGTTCGCCCCACACACTGATAGCCTGGATCTGGGCCCTACCAGTGGGCAGCTTTGTGACACTCATAGTCTCCCTGTGCCTCAATTTTCTCATCTGAAATTTTAGAAGGACAAAATCCCCCTGGCAGAGTTGAAATAAGGTGGGTCAAACAAGGCCAGGCCCCGGCAAGCATCTGACAAAAGGCAGCGGTGGTTGTCCGATTCTTTCAGCAGCCCTCGGCCTCCCGGACTCAAAGCTTAGTTCATGCTCTCTCCTCCAGGAAGCCCTCCTGACCTGCTGAGACCAGGCTTCCTCTCCCTCTGCTGAGCTCCTGCCAGTCTCATGCAACCTACTACACCCGGGGCTCACCAAAGCTGCATCCTGGGCCCAAGGCTCCCCCTGCACTGCCTGGCACACTGCTTGGCACATGGGACACCCTAGATCCAGCCGAGGGTCTCTCTCGGGCTGTCGCTCTGCCCAGGGGAGAGCAGGGGCTGTGTAGGCTGCTAAGCTTCTGGGCCGTAGCCCCCAGGGGTTCAAGGAGGTGTCTGAGGACAGAAGCTGCACCCACAGGAGGGGTGGTAGGGCCACAAGCTGCCTGCTGTGACAATCGATTGCATGCCCAAGAGCTGAGGACACATAACGAGGCCTTCGGCTGTCAGAGCCACTGAGGACTTCTTAGAATGCAGGGGAGCGTTCAACAGGCAACCCCGGGGGAGGAAACGAGGATGCCCGTCCAGGAAGCCAATAGGCCGGGGCGGCCAGGGTCTTGAGTGCCAGGGGCTGGTTTCCCAGAGATGCTGGCGGACAGACAGGGAGAGCACAGGACCCCTGGGGTCATGACCCTTCTTGGGCCCTCAGGCTGTCTCGCTCGTCCCCTCTGTCTCTGCTTCTTGGCAGCTCACAGTCTCTGTCCCTGCTGTGGCCTCCGTGTATCTCATGGCCCACTGGTCGCCTGTGGGGCAGAGGGAAGGAACTTGGAAGATGACGCACTTGGAAAAGTCCCAAGCGCAGGACCTGCAGACAGTAAATGGGGGAGGGGGGGATATTTCTTTCTAAGCTACAGACTTACTTGTGACAAAAGACCTGGGTTCAAGTCCCACCGACTTAGTCACTTACTAGCTAGGGGGCATGGAGGGTTCCCCTGAGCAGACCAGTGAGGGGACTGGGAAGGCAGTCGAGGCCACAGGTCCTCCTGGTGTCCCTCGAGGCACAGGTGGCCTCCCACCACCTTCTCCAAGCACACATTTCATTCTCATTCCCCAAGGGAAAACCACGCTTCGGTGAGCTGGTCCCCACACCAGGTGGAGCAGGTCCTCGCGGTTCTCCTGCCAGGTGGGCTTTCTGTGGCTGCCGCTGTCTTAGGTCGGGATTGCCAAGAGCAGACCCCGGGGGAAGATTCACCTGCGTGTGATGTGCTCAGGACGTGCTCGCCTGGGGACACTGGGAAGCAGGCTGGGGAAGGGCTTGCCCAAGGAAGGCTGTGACCTCAGGCAAAGTCCCAGGGAAGGCAGCTTCAGCCGATCCTGCAGGGAGCCTCCGGAGGGCAAGTTACACTTCTGAGTTGCCCCAGGCTGAGGACAGGGGAGCTGGGCTCTTCCGCGCTCCTGCACCAGTGGGGGAATGCCGACTCCCCTGCGGAGGGGGCGGGGGGAGCAGCGGCAACACCCTAGGGAGTCCGCCAAAGAGACGCAGAGGTGGGACTGGGTGCTCAGAAATGATAGAGGGCCCCAGGGATCCGGGCTGAGGACGGATACTGTCCCCCAGTGCAGCCAGTCCGAGGTCTTCTCCTTTGGCGAGCACCTGGGAACACTTTCTGGAAAAGAGCCCCCGGGGGCGATCCCAGGTGTGGCAGACGTGAACCATTCCACGGATGCTCGGGGTAGGTCTAAGTGTCCCGCTGGACCTGGGGCTCACTGTCAGGGCACCTGGCACCTCCAGCAGGCGGCCTTGGCACATGTGGCCTGAGAGGATGGTTCATAAAATTGTGATTTGACCAAGTTGCTGCCCAACCGAAAAAGCCTCCCTCTCAAAGTCAGCACAGACCAGGGCTTGAAAGCCCGAGAGTACCCCAAAGCCTGGCTCCACCGTGGACCAGCTGTGCCTTTGGGAGTGTTATTCCACCTCTCTGAGCGTCAGCTTCCTCGGCAGTAGAATGGGGACAATCAGAGCAGTAACTGAGCACTGACAACGAACCAGGCACTGTGCCAAGCTGGAGTTCGACTGCTGGGCTTCCTTGGTCCTTTGCACTTTTCACTTCTCTCAGGCAGTAGGTCCTGTACAGTCTTAGCAATCAACCACCTATCTTGAATTCCACTCATTTCACCAATGAAAATAACTCCTTGTAACAATCTTCATGCTAATTAACAAATCCTGGTGTTGATTTTGTTAACCATATTTGAGAACGTGGATTCCTGATGAGGACTCTTCATATATTATTTTGCCACGCCTGGCAGGGGCACCATGTACAGATGCACAGGTGGTACACTGCACAAGGCCTGGAGATGCCCTCACAAAATCACAGTATGAACGGCACCCTCCGGAATTTTGCAGTGTCCAACTTGCTCAACTTGCTTCCTGAAGCCCTGAACCCAACAATACGGATCCTTGATTTTAGTAGTTCAGATGCGAACACCCAGCCCTAGGATGTAGTTATCTTGTGTACACATATTCATCCAATGGTACAAAGTGAAGCATTTTTAAGGTCATCACACAGGCAATAAAGCGAGCACTGAGCCCCATGCCTGGCACACACCACGCTCGCTCGGTAAACAGTCCTGCTATTTTGATGTTGCCTGCAGCACTGTTCTGTCCAAACACAGGAACTGGAGTGGACTTCGGCATTCAGAGCCCCAGGCCCAGCTTGGAGACCCTTCTAGCGGACCCCAGCAGGCTAAGAATCCTCACCCGACCCCCTGCTCCCACCCCCCAGGCCCTGCTCCCATTAAGAGTACCCCCCTTCCCCCCCAAGCCAGTCACTGCCCCTGGGGAGAGAAAGGGTTGGATCACCGCATCCCTTCTCTTCTCAGAGTTCAAAGCCACCGCCGGTCCCCACGTGGCTGGCTTGATTTGTTTCTTATCTTTAATTTTTTTTAATCGGCCAGATCTCCTCTGGTTACTTTTTCCGAAGCATCTTACAGCATCTTTGGAGCGGGCAACAAAAGCATTCTTTTTGGAGCCAGTGGGGGGGCTGGGGCAGAGCCACTTCAAAGGGAATGCAAAGCGGCAGCGATGTCCCTGTCATTGTCCTCCCCTGTGTGTCTGCCCCCCCACTGTCCTGAGGCCGCCCTGAATAGGCAGGCACAAAGGCCACACGTTCAAAGTGGGCACCACACGCTCCATCAGAAGGCCAGCCTCTGCCTCTGCTCCGCTCCCTTCATCCTCCACGCGCAGGTTTCCAGCCAGGGGGGAGCTGGCCTTGAAGTGGTTTTTCTCTCTCCCTTGTTCCCCTCCCTCCCTCCCTCCCTGAGCCTAAACACGCGTACATTTGGAAGCAGCCTCTGATTGGCAAACGTTCCCTCTCACTGTCTCTCCAGAACAAGCGGCCTCCCCCGGGCAGGTCTGCGGCAGGACGGCCGGGCTTTCCTGTCGGCTGGGAGTCCAGGCAGGACGGTCTGCCCCTCTGGTGAGCAGGTGAGTCTTTGTTTAGCCACTTGTGTGACAGGGAGGGGTGAATTCTCCTCCTGGCACCAAGGGGTCTGCGACCTACTGAGCTAAATGGGAATTTAGATGTAGGTTATCCAACCTTGATTTTCTAGAAGAGCAAACCGAGGCCCAGAGATGGGGAGCACCTTGCCTGAGGCCCCACAGCAGTGCTGGGGCAGAGCTAGCATTGAATCCAGGGTTCCCCAGCCCCAGCCCAGTGCTGTTTTATTTCCTGATGCCCAGGGAAGGCCCCTGAGTCGGGGAGGCCTGGAAGCCTCGTTCGCTCATGGGCAGTCAGGTCGCCATGCGGAAAATATCCCAAACCACAGAGAGGGTCAACGAGGCTGGTCCTTACACACTGTTCCTTCGGACCCACTCTGAGCACTCTGCGCTCCTGGAAGCAGGCCACCAGGCACGCCCCACGAAGAGAAAACTGAGGTCCAGGCAGCAACTCCAAGCCTAACGGAGTTCGTATCAGAGCCAGGCCTCCTGAGGTCTGGGGATTCGTGCGCCAGAGGAGGTGGCAGAAAGGATCCACCGAGAAGGAAAAAGTAACCCCAATCTACAGGAATGCTGCCAGCACCAGTAGTGACGCCATCGTTTCATGACTTAGGGACCGCATGGCCAGCAATCGATAGTGTTGAACTTGACCCAGTAATCCTAGGGCAGACCCATCTGAGGGAGAAGGAGACCAAGGTTCAGAGAGGTTAAGTAACTTGCCCAGACTCACACAGCTGATAGTGACAGCTGGGATTTGAAGCCAGCTCTGCCAAACTCAACAGCATTTGTCCTTTGGTCCTGGGTTCTTCGCATAGGCACACTGTGTGCAGTGCCTTGGGACTTGTGCAATGCACAGGTCCTTTGCACTGTGAGAGAAAGGGAAAGATAATCACTTCCTCAAATCAAGTCAGTGAGCCTGAGTGGAGGGACTTCATGGCATCCTTGGCCCTGAGGTCAGAAGCCCCAGGGGAGGGGCGCAGGCAGGCAGACTCTGCCCCCAGAAGGCTCAGGGACCACAGGACAGGCAGGAGCTGCTTGTGAGGATGCAGCCTGGCCACATGTAACTAAGGGGTCGCTCGAGTCAGACTGAGCCTGGCGCCAATTCTGGCTCCACTGCCTGAGCCGTGTGACCCTAGGCTGTCACCCGCACAACAGGGGCGGGGTGTCTGTCCTATAGGAAAAGAGCCTCAGGCAGCACCTGGCACACAGTAAGTGCTCAAGAAATGGCACAGGTGTTGTTGCTTGATAAAATCAAGCAAACAGGAGGGGAGGGAGAAACACGAGGGGCCTGAGGATGGGCCCTGTGGGGCCAGGAGAAGAGTCTGCAGGGGCGGTGCGGGCACTAGAGGAGGGCAGGACTTGGACACCAGAGCGAGGGGCAGGAGGGGTGAGGGGTGAGCAGCAAGAGCAAGCAGCAGACCTGACCTCGAGGCTGGCTTTGAGGGCAGGTCGAGAAGGAATCCCGTCCCAGCCCCAGCAAGATCAAGAGAGGCCGAGCCCCACAGCCCAGAGGTGGGACAGGCTTGAGAGGCCGGGGCTGGGCTGCCAGGGGCACTGGGCCCAGCCTCCTAGCTCAGCTGACCGGGAGGCAAGGGAAGCTCGGCCTCCCTCACCTGTGAGCTAAAGAGGACGGCCCAGTTTGGGGGAAACTTGTTCCCGTGCCCCAAAAAGGCCGTGGGGGATGGGCCTGCCAAGGGAACAGGCCCCTACCCCTAGCTGCAGCCAGTCCAGCCCCCAAGCTGTCGCAGATTGGGCCCTCGCTTAGGGTGTGTAGGAACATGGGCGTGTTGGCTTTAAAACACAAGCTTGAAAAACTGCCAGGGGACTTGATTGAACACAGACATACCGAACATCCGAGGAGTGCCAGGTTTCGGGGGCAGGAACGAGAGTCTTCCCTGCCCTCGGGGAGCTTCCGGCCGGCCGGCCGGTGGGGAGACAATCCCAGGCAGGAACTTCCTGGGAAAGGCAGTGACAGAGGCTTACCCAGGACGGGGAGGAGCTGGGGCTGGGGACGCAAGTTCAGAGTATCGAAGCTGATCTCTGTGGTTTTCTCTGTCTGTCACACACAGGGCCCGAAGCAATTCCTAAGACACCCACCCCGTCCACCTGCCAGAGGTTGGGACCCACAGAACGGGCTTCCTCCAGGTGCCAAGATGGAAAAATCTATACTTTGCACAAACCAGGGGCTTTCTGGTCATCTGTCTGGAACTCTGGAAAAGATCCACAGGTCAAAATGCCAAAAAAAAAAAAAAAGTATATGTATACATACATATATGAATAACAGCTAGTATGAGAGCTTAAACTGTGTGCCAGGCATGGTACTAGACCTGTCCTATCTATTCGCCATTTAACATTCATATCAACCTTGTGTGGTGCAGGCAGGTGTTCCTCCAGACGAGGAAACAGAGGGGTCTCAGGGCAGTGGCCAAGGCTGCAGCCCCTAACCGCTGCACATGGTGGCACTGGGGCCAGGCCAGCTCCCGGGGGAGGCAGGACACCCCTAATTAATTTTGTAATAAGTGCACCGAAGAAAGTCGAGACTTAGAATGGGCTTTCCTGCCTTTGCGCCACGACTCCCGACCACCGGGTCAATTCCTAAAGGGAATCCCATCTCCCCCCTACGGTGCACAAACTCTGCTTAATCTCATTCCCACAAACAAATCAGCCTAATGAAATCTGCTCTTTCTATTACATAAATGAAGGCGCAGAGGAAACAGCTGTGTGTAAACAGAGTTGTAGCGTTGCCTGTTTAGACACCATTGACTTTCAAATCAGCCTGCTTTCTCCACCCGGCCTGGCAGAAATAGAGTCAAAATGCAAATGTAGCATAAACGACTCTATAATAAATGCTCATTCAACATTTATTCTTTCTCAAATCATCTCTTAAAGCCCTTTCATGCTAATGTCTAGGAGATGTGACATTAGAAAAATTGCTTTGACATGCTAAGGGGCTCCAAGATTAACAAGAAAAGGAAGGACAAGATAAAGCTTTCGGAAGACCTATTTCAGAGGAATTATTCCCGCCTTTGAAAGTGTTCCAAGGTTGCTGCACATTTCGGCTTGTTGGCATCCATGTAAATGAAGTGCTACAAAAGTCCTCGGCTCAATTCCCCTCGAATGAGGGCTCCCAGCCACAGGCACAGTGACAGGGAGGGTGGCCAGACTTCAGGACGAATGATGAAGGGCTGTGGGTAGGGAAGGGGGCTTCTCTGTCCCGAAGGCAGAAGGGAGCAGGCGCCAGCCTAAGCCACAGGACAAAAACGTGAGGGTCAAGCTGGCTGGTGTGGCCAGCACCTGGTTGCCTCCTTGAATCGGCACCATCTGCATTCTTTCCCAAACAGATTATCCAGCCACTGGCCGACCCACCATGCTCACCTGATCTTTGTTGTATGAGGGCGGCTAACCTCTCGGGCCTCGCTTTATCAAGGAGATAACAAGAGAACCCACTTAGAGAGGATTCCATGACATAACTCGTGCAGACCGCTTAGTGCAACGTCTGACACTTAGTAAGTGCTTAAGAAATGGTTTGCAATTGATGTCATGATATGCCTTGGCCTTTTCAGGCCCTGCTGGAGCTCCTCTCCCAGGAGGTGGGAGAAAGAGGTAGACGAGCAGAGATGTCACGGATGAAGTCACCGAGAGGCAGTCAGGCTGCATGACCGGCGATCCAGCATCCTCGGCTACAGGAATCAACGCGGTCACAGCCCGTGCTGCGGTGTGGTCCACGTTGCTCCCCTCTGAGTTAATTCCTTTGAATTAAAGTCCTGTGTGACATTCCCAGACACTATTTCAGAGCAAGCTGGATGTGCCGTGGACATCACTCCTAATCAGCAAAGTGTCCTTGTGTTTCCTGTAGAGAAGGGAAGGGACGTTCACTGAGCACCTTCTAAGCAGTGCATATCTTTAATCTTGGTGACAGCCCATTGATGTTATATCCTCATTTCAAAGATTTCCACATTAGTCAGGTTGGACAAAACACTAATCATCCTAAAACTTCAGTGACTTAACGCAGTAAAAGTTTATTTCCTGCTCACGTGGTAGCGCAGTGGCGGTGTCCGTGGTGGGGCTCCCCGAGCAGCTCTCCTTCAGGGGACGGAGGGGCCGGCTCCTCCCATCGTTAGTGGCAGATGGAAAACGGTAAATAAAGGATCACTCCCGGGACAGTTTTATGGGACAAGCCTGGAGGTGGGCATCACTTCTGCCCCGATTCCGTCACCAGAACTCGATCACATGGCAGGCAGGGGCGCGTGGTTTAGCTGAGTACCCAGGAGGAAGGAGGAAACACTTTGTGAAAACAGGAAAACGACTCGGAGAGATTAAGTGACCGTCAGAAGAAACAGAGCAAGGAGCAGGACCTGGAACCTGCTCTTCGGAGGCTCCGCCATCTTCGCTGCATCGTGTGCCATCGGCAATTACAGTAGGCATGTATTGAGCACCTACTGTGTGTCAGATGCTGTCTGGAAACTGAGACGCAGGGCTGGGGCAAAACACGAGTTTGCTGTCTCTCTGGGGAAAGAAGCAACATGCCGGGAACAAGAACACCAACCATATCCAGCGCCGCGTGTGGGCAAAATGGGGCCACAGATGGTCTGCGCTCTTGGAGCCTTCCAGAAGCTAGAGCTGGGGGTACTCACAGAAGGAGGAGGGACAGGGTGATCTGTGAAGGACGAGGAGTCAGAGGATGGGGAGGATAAGGCGGGCATTCCAGAGGGGCAAGTGATGCACGCAGGTAGAAATCCCCGAAGCCAGCTCCGCAGAGGGTTGCGGGTGGGCGGCGAGGTCGTGCAGGGCTGAGGCTGTGAGCAGTGGCGGGGTCTGGGGAGGACAGAGCCGATGCCGCGGGCCCACCCAAGCGCTCTAGGGCTTCCTCACTCCAGCATCCACATCTCTTTGCCCAAGGGAACACCCCCCAGGGACAGCCCTCGAATACCCCAGGCCCCTCGTGCTCGGGGAGGCTGGCGACTCAGGAGTACCTGTCCCGTCCTGTTTGCCGGAGTCCCCGGAAAGATCAGGCTCCGCTCGCCTACGGAGGCCACGTGCCCGGCAACACGACTTCCCTTCCCCAACTCACCAGCCTACGCCTGTGCTGTGCTTCCTGGGATCGTTTTCCAGATAAACTGCTGGAAACAAAACTTACGCCATATAGCATGATTCTGTCACAATGGCAACAGAAATTGCTGGCAGGTATCCCTCCACCAGGTGACAACTTGACAAACTCATCTCCCATCCCAGGAGCCCAGCGTGGCTGCAGATTTTGGCAGGAGGAGGCGAGCTCAGGCTCCATCAGAGGAGACCTGAGGCCTTCCCAGCTCCCCGCCTGCTGTGTCCTCCTCCGGCCACCTGGCTGGCTCTCGCAGAGCCTCCCACTGGGACAACTCAACACGGGCTGGGGTGGGCGGGGCTGGGCAAAGATAGCTGCAGGGGGACACGCCCCCCATATGTATAGAGCAACAGTCAAAAACGCATCAGAACTGCACACGGAATCAGCTAGTAAACTGTGACACCCCAGCCACAGTTCAATGTTTTGTGGTGTGAAAAGTACAAGAAAATCAAATTTAAAAAATAAATAAAAGGCTAGGAGCTGGGGGGAAGTTGGCTGCATTCGCGAGCGCCCCAGGCTGGGGACACAATGGGGCCCATCCTGCCCGGGGATGTGCGTGGGCGGCTCACGGCTCAAACCCCCACCCCATGATTTTTTCCATCCCGCTCCCTCTGTCGCCTTGGGCCAGGCTCCCCAGGACCGCACCCTGACCCGGAAGGCTTTCGGGTGCGCCCATGAGGTGACCACTGCGGGCACCTGGTGGGCAACTGGGACTCCACCAGTCCCGCTGGAGAGCTGTCCCCCAAGGGGAAGGAGAGCTGTCGGGGTTGGTTGAAGTCTGCCCCCAGGGACGTTGGCTCCCCCATGCTTGTGCCACTCAAGTTCCAGCAGCCAGAGAAAGCATCAGAGTAAGCGGTAAGATCAGCCTGAACAGGAACAGTGCCGACAGGGTTGGAGCAGAGAGCCGGCCACGTGTGTCACACCTGTGGGGACAGGGACAGGACTTTTGTGCTCCCTACAGATTCACCCAGCTGTCTATGACTTCTGCCAGCATCCCCTAAAGCAGAGACTGGAGACAATGTTCTGGGCGGGCGGTAGCCTCGTCGTGCTCCCCAAAACTTCCCGAGGTGGAGGGAGGGGTCCTTCCGTCTGCTCAGCGCCAGGACCGATGCCCAGCTTTGTCCCGAAATGGGCCCGTCGCCCAGGCTGTCTTCCGGCTGCTTGAAAAGAGAGAAGCCATTGCACACCCCAAGCAGTCCGGGACGCCCCCAGCAGCACAAGAGAGAGGGACCCCCCAGGGTCTCTGCAGGGGAGAAGGCAGCAAGCCCCTGCCCGTCCAGCCCAAGACCCTGGAGGACGGCAGACGGCATGTCCGATTCCTCCCTGCTCGATGACTGTTTCCCGAATCTGCTCCGAGCTGCAAGGGGAGCTGGACTGCCGGCTGCCGGTGACCTCCCACTGCCGGCTCCCAGAACAGGGAAAGGTGGGGAGAGGGCACCTCCTCTCCCGATCTCAAGTAAGAAGGGAGGGCTCCCTTTTAGGGAATCCACAGAGAATGGATTCTCAGAATCCGAAGACCAACTCGTGCCCTTCAGCCCGGGCTCCTCAGAAGAACATAACCTGGGACACTGGATATTCCCTGGAGAAGCCGCTAGTGGGAGGGAGCTGGGACGGAGGCCACGTCTTCAGCGCAGGGCAGCGGTGGGCCCGTCCGAGCTCTACCACGTCGCTTCTGTGGCATGCATCGCCCTGGTCACGAGCGGGTGGAGTGTCTTCTCATGCCTCGACTGCAGGCGGACACCCTGCCAGGCTGCCCCTGCCGCCACCCGTGGGTACTTCACACCCCGTCCTGCTACCAAAGAACCCACAGATCCCCTGCATCGGGCTGGGTACGGTTGGCACAGCCCACATTGGAGCTACAGCCCTGCCAACTGCTCACCTGGGACTCACCTGTTCCTACCTTTGACCGCTTTCCTGTGGGGCGGTCTGCCTTCTTTTTCATGTTTGCCAGTTCCTTGGGTGGCGTAGGAAGGGGCGTTTTCAGGTACATGATGCCAATGTCATCTCCCAGCTTTGTCTCTGATGTCTTCTGTGTCACGGGAGGCCACTCACCCAGACGGAGTATGCACAGTCCCTCAGCTCCTCGCCGGGACCCTCATCGGGGGTCCAGAGGCTCTCGAGCTGCTCTGTAGGTTCGTCCAGGTGCTGCTGGGGCTGTTCCGGTCAATAAAGGACACTTGCCAACCAAAACATGCTCATGGTTGAAATGTTTATAATCATGAAAAGTCTAAAATTAAAAAAAAAATCTCCACTATCTCACCTAGTACATTTTTAGTAGGTATTATTTTTATTTTTTCTTTTCCACTTAACATTATGGGACAACCAGAAGCCCCTAGAGGGGTCTCCTCTAAATCCCAGATGCCTGAGCATCCATGACCCAAGGAAGTGTCCTTCCTTCCACGGGACTCACCTGAACTTGTGACGTGACGACTTTGCCTATGATCTACCTCGTGGGGGCCAGTGGGACTCGGACCCTGCCCCAAGAAGCTTCAGTCTAACTGGGGAAAGGAGACAGACACGGGGCAAGACAGCATCACAAGTGGGAAGACCTTGGTCTCTGTGCGGACTGACCTTCTGTGCTTCCTTGGACGAGATCTTTGACTTCTCTTATAATAGCTTTGGCCTCCTCATTTATAAAATGGAATAATAATGGTGTTTACCTCCTAGTGTTGTTCCAGGGGTGAAGTAAGATAATACCTGTAGCACGACACCTAGTACGTGGTAAGTGTCGTACAAACTGTTTATTATGGCTATGTGAAATCCAAGGGCGTGGCAAGAAGCTGCCCTATATATCATAATCAAAGCTAAATTTTGCTGCGTTAGGCGTAAGGAAGGGCTTGAATTGGGGGTGGGGAGGGATGGGACAAAGAATCCAGCAATGTCAGAGGTGGAAATGACCTTAAGGGATTGGGACTGGACCAAGATCTGCAGGCCCCTCAGGAGGCTAATAGATGTGGATATTTATTCATGCTTGACTTAGAGCAGAAGCCAAGCTCCGTGTTAGCTGCCCTCCGCCTGTCTCTCCTCTGTTGCTCCTCCAAGCAGTTCAGCTCTGGCCCCGAACTTGCATCCCACACTCAGCCAAATGAAAGCCTACAGTTAACAGGACAGTTAACTGTACAGGCGATCTGGGGACCATCTTTTGTTCCTCACGCCTGCTCCTTAGGGTCTCGCCCCCACCCTCAAACTGAGTTAGCAAAGAATTTCTTCCAGAACCACTGGAGTGTTCTTCCAGTACACTTCTCAACAGCGAGGCCTAGCAAAGACAACTTTTTTTTCATCTTGCTTCATTTCCAGTGACCCCCCCAACCCCTCCCATCCCTTACCCAAGCCCTGTTAAGAATCATCTGTCTTTATTTTACAGAAGAAGAAACAAAGACCCAGAGAGGGTAAGTGACTAGTCTAAGGCTGCACAGCAGATTAGAGACAGGGCCAGGCCTCCCGACTTTCCACCCAGTACTCCTACCAGAGAAACCACCCGATCCCCTGCATCTGGCTGGGCACAGTTGGCACCCCCCACGTTGGAGCTTTTCCTCTCTAGGGCCCTACAGCAAGCTACTGAGGGCTCTGATGAGGGAGTCCAAGGGTGGGTACATGATTCTGAAAACGGGACCCGCGTGGCCAACCCTGAGCACCCCCGCCCATCCCACCCCCCACCAACCTAATACATATTTTATGGAGCCATCCTCCCTTCCTTGCAAACAGTATCATTAATCTGCTCCCTGGCTGTGCGGAATAACATCCCTCAAGAACAGACCGCTTCCTGAATATTTTATCATTCCTCATTCCTTCTCCCCAAACTAATATATATTTACACAGTCTACCTCCTGCAGGAGAACTATATTGTTTTCTCTCAGTGCCCGGGAACTTAGACACAGAATTGCACATAAGTAAAAAAATATATGCCTTGCTCTTGATGTTGAAAGCGAGAACCAATCACCTATCAAGCTGTGAGGGAAGCCGAGAGGAAGATTTGCATACAGTAAGAAAAAGAATAAAAGAGACCCCTGCCCCACAGAGGGCTCCAACAAGAGGAGGCAGGCATCTTATCTCTTCCTCTAACTAGGTCTCCGTGCCATCCTTCCTGCGTTTGGCAAATCTCGGCGGTGGGGAGAGCAAAGAGCTATTTTGTTAGCCAGGTCAAAAACTTCCTACTCGGAGATCCAAACCGAAGACACTAAAGTTCTTGCGAAGTTTCACAGTGCCATTTTTATCCTCATGGAACATTTACTGCAACGAGGATTCGAACATGTGTGTGGCCCTCTTGCTTCCTTGTGCATTACCCTGTCCTGACCCCCCCAAAAAACAGGCTTGTGGGATGGGAAGGCAGAGATGGTGACCCCCATTTACAAATGACAGAAAACAGACCCAGAGGGGGTAATGTCTGGCGTGCAGGTGTAGCAAGGTTTTGTTGTTTTTTTAAAAAAAGCTAGTTAACAGTTGGTTCCAAAGTCCCTTTTTAAAGAGAAAAATGTGCTTAGAAAATACCTTGCCAGGCCACTTTGCAAGGGCAGGTGGTCCCTGGCAGCATGTTCGGGAGGTGCTGATCCACCCGGCTGCTCTGCGTAAGGGCTTAGCAGGAAAGCGAGGGGCGCTGGCGAGAAGCCCGTGCAGCGGCCAGGGCTGGAGCCACGTAAACAGGTGGGGGGCGAAGAGCTTCTAGACAGCAAGGGTAAGGGGCTTCTCCCGAGGAGGATGACTCATACCGATTTTAACCCGTCGGCTTCCGTAACACAACCCTCCTCCGCCCGAAACGGCCGACGTGAGCGGCGTCCTCTGCTTGAAGGAAGGGCTTGCGTGAGTGGCCTTTGGGGCGCCGTGGGGAAAGGGTTTGGGACCACTTTGGAGCCAGCAGAGAGCAGGATGGGGGCAGGCAGGCGAGAGCACCCAGACGCCTGCAGAAACCTCAGGAGAGCTGGGTTGCCCAGCCACCCCCATCCCGAGATGGGGATAAAGGGCTTGAATGGATTTTATGTCTTGTAAACGGGGAGATTGCACTGCCGCGTGGGCTGTACCGAGACGAAGAAAGCATCGCAGCTCAAGGGAACTCAGAGTGGAGGTGGGTGCGAGGCCAGGAGGTTTCGCCCGTGGGGGGCAACGTGGCCAAGGACTCAGAGCTGGGAGGAAGGAGAGTGAGGACAGACACTGCCTCCAGGATCCCACGGCAGTGCTCCTGCCCTCGCCCCTCTCTCCCTCCCCAGGGGAAGGAAGCAGGCCGCCCTCACCTGCCCCTCCTCGGCCCAGTCCCCCCTTCACCCTTGAAAGCCTTTTGCACCCCAAGGGGGAATTTCACGTTGGTCCAGGACACCTGCCTTCCGGGCCAGCTCAGCAACACACCAGGCTCGGGGGGACCTGGGAGACTTGTGCCCCTGTTCACTTAAAGTGGCCTCTTCCGACCTGCTGAACTCTCTCCCGTGGCCCTGGTCTGTCTGTGGCTTGAGTGACAGCTATAGCTGCTTACAAGAGCACCCGGCCAACGTCCCCATCTTCCTCAGACCACTGAGCACGTGGATCCCAATCCCTTTTCCCGGGATCTCTCTCCCAGCGTTGGCAAAAGAAACTTGGCAGGGCCCAAGCAATTTGTCCCTGGGGTCTGTGGGGACAGACAGCAGCCACGGACCCACAGCAGAAGGGGTGAGTGGGAAACGCTGTCCAGACGCAGGCTGTCCTCATTATTAGGAGAACAAAAGTCGTCACAGCAGGTGCCCGTGCTGAGCGTTTACTCTGTACCCGGCTGTAAGGTGTCCCCTTTTGATCCTCACAGCGGGGATTAAATTAATGATCGTAGGTACCTTCCTTATTCTCATGTTATTAACGAAAAACAGGTTCAGAGAGGCTAACTGGGTGCTCAAGTTCACACAGCCGGTGAAAGCCGGGATTCACACCCCACTCGTCTGACTAGGTGACCTCTCAACTCCTCGGTGCCTCGAATTCTGAAAAAAACACTCCCTGGGGTCTTTCTCCTGCAAAAGCACAGTGAGTATGGTTTGGGCTCAAGTGGCCTGAAGTCTTGGCCCTACTAGAACAGAAGTCCTTAGGGACAGGGTCTCTGTCACCTCCCAGAGTGAGCATCACACACAGGGCTCAAGACAGGAGGATCCGTTTGTGTGTGGGACACAGCGGGGAGCGAGGGGGGCAGGGCCTGGCGGTTTGGCGGGGGCACCATCTGGGCTGCGTTCCTGGTCCCCCCAAGCCCGAGGTCGACACAAAGAGTCCGGCAGGAGAAGGAGGAGGAGAAGCCAGGCGCATCCGATGGGGGGTGCCCGCCCCCCCAGATGGCCTGTGTGTGCCAGGTCACGGGGGCCTGAACTATGCAGACCAGGAGGCCACAGGGGCCCCGGAGGTCTGTGATGACTGGGGGCTTCATGGCCACTTAAGTGGACCAAAAGAGAAAAGAATTTCGTTCCGCCCGCTTATCTCCTAACCTTATAAACTCAGGATTAGCAGATCAAAGGCAGATTCGGCACAGCTGAGGGACGACGGTGGCTTCAGAGAACGGTTTGGGCTCCATCCTTCATGATCAAATGAGCTTAGGTCATTGATAAGTAAGTGGCAGGCCTGAGCCGCCGCCGTCCGCCCGTCCTGGCAGAGTTAACGAGCCAGAGAGGGCTCGGGGGATCCCAGCAGGGGCCAGGAGAAGGGGTTCCAGGGAGCACCCTCGATGGGGCAGGGGCCCGGAGCTGCCCTCCTCAGCTGCCCAAGAGTTAAGAGCAATGGCTTCGGAGCCAGAAGAGATGGATTCAAGCCCAGCACTGCCACCAACGAGCGAGGTGACCCAGGGAGGGGGTCCCGTGACCTGTCAGCACCCCACCCCCCGCTGTAAGGTGGGGAAAGGATCGTGTTATTACAAGGACGACCCTGTATTGAGGACCCATCGGGTGCCAGGCTTGTGCTGCCAGAGGGAGATGTCACTCAACCCGGAGCCCACGCTCCTAAGGACAAGTGGACACCAGCCCTGCAGGGCGTCCGCAGCCGGGCAGGGAGAGCAGAGTCCGGAGCACAAGGCCAGGGGAAAGCCCAGTTCTCCCGCTCCCTGCCTGAGTGACCGGGGACAGACGCTTCATCACCGTGCGTTCGTCTCCTGTACGAGGGTTCTCCTGGAGTGGACGGGGTCACTGCCCGTACAGCACGTGGTGACGCGGTTCATCAGTGGTTTCCATTATCATCCTTAATGCTGTGTGCCCCTTAAGGATACGAATGACCTTGTGCCGGTCACCTGTCCGTTTGGACTCAGGTCCTACCCCTGCCCTTCTCTTCTGCTTTGTAGTGAGGAATGACGTTCCCCAGACTGCTGGCCCACCCGGCTTCTGGGCTGGTTCGCCGATGGGAGGCACAGGGGAAAGTGAGAGGAGGGAAAAGCCACGGTGTTTCTCCCCTCCCTGTGTTTCCTGCGGTGTCTCCAGCAGAGGCTGCGTGGGGCCTGTGGTCCGGTGCCCACCAGATAGCCCCCACCAAGATCCTGGCCCCTGCGGGTCAGCCCCACTTCCCAGGCTCTCGAAACACCACCTCCTCCCTCTGCCCTCCAGCCCTGGGGGAGGCAGCAGTTTCCTGCAGTTGCTAATTTCTAACCTTTCTCTGTTTGGAGTTCTGCCCTCAGGTCTCTTGTATCATCAATCCCCTCTATTGAATTCTCTCTAACTGAAAGACCTAGAGAGATGTCTGACTGGTAAAGACCTCAGTCATCTGTGGAGTGTTTCTCTTTTTTCCACGCAGAGATAATAAGACGAGCGCTCTTGGCTAGATCCTGAGCAACAGAGACATCGCAAATGAAGGCCCTGCCTCTCGCTCAGGTCGATGCCGGGAGACAGGCACCTACCTTAGGGCTACAAGCGGAACAGGCTCAGAGTGTGCGGTGGGCACAGGCCAAGGGGGACAGAGGGGCCACACAGCTAGCAGCCGGGAACCAGGCGTGTCCCCTCAGCGAGCACCTTCCTGTCCCTGACAGCCTGTGAGTCACGCTGGAACGCCTGCTCCTGTCCACGGGGAGGCAGAGGGAGGCTGGGGAGGACGAGGGGACTGGGGCGTCTTGCGCAGGAGCAGAAGGAGCCCTGGTTCGGGGTCGGCGCCCCGGGCACAGCGCCTGGGCACCGAGCGCCCTCCTCTCTCTGGGCCTCCATCGCCTGCCTGTGCTTTCTCCAGCTGGAGGACGAACGGCTTGCAAGAGGCGATCTGCGCAGGTCCGCATGTTCCTGCACTCCCGAGCTTCTGGTCGCTCGTGAAGAGGAGAGAACACAGAAAAGAGAAACAGCGCCCCTGGGCTCTTCACCTGAGGAAGTTTCCAGGTCAGAGGACTCACTGTGCAGAGCGTGCTACCTTGGGGTCAGGCAGGCCCTGCTGTAACTCTCTGTGTGGCCCCAAATAAGTCACTCTCCCTCTCTGAGCCTCAGTTTCCCCATAAGAACAATGAGGCCCACAGCAGTACCTGTCCCAAAGGGTTGCGCAGATTAAAAAAAATGATGTGTGAAAAGCACCAGGCACACAGTAGGCGCTCAATAAATGCTAGCGAGGCCACACTGCAGTGGAAACTTGGTTGACAGCAGGCAGGAATGGTGAGGACTCCCTGACAGTCGACCCTGAAACGACACTCCACGCGCCGGGGCTGGCCCAGGAGGAAGCCGGGGTGAGGACAGCCGGGCACCCCCCGCGGCCAGGTTACGTTTCCTTCGCAGCAGCAGAGGAATTTCAAAGGGCTGACAAAGGTTACGTCCCCTCCTCTCGCATAGAGTCTCAGAGACGTGCTCGTGCTCGTTCCCGCAAGGGTTTATTCTTACCCAGAGCTGGCACCTGTGAGAGGGAGCGAGCGTGTGCCCCATGGGGGCTGCCACGCAGGTGTGGGAGGTGGCCGGCTGCTTCCCTTGGCTGCACAACAGACAGCCTGGAGCTGCAAGACCCCCCAACCCCAGCAGAGGCCTGGCTCTAGCAGCCAGTGCTGGGCACGCACTGTGCCTGTGGCCACCTGGCAAGGACGGGGTCCCTGGGATAGACAGGTGGGTGACCAGCCTGCTCGTCCAAGCCCCCAGCCCTCTCACATGCTCCAGCTAAAAATAATACCTCCCTGGGAGACCCGCGGCTGCTGGCACAGCCGGACCATGCATAAAACATGAGCCGGTCGGGTTTCTCTCTCTCAATGGCTTCGTTCAGAGCCCGCAGGGGTGAAAGGTTTATGGGGGGGATCACTTGGCTTCCTGGAGGGGCTGGAGCAGCCCCGGCCTCTGCATGGGCCCCCAGCCTCCCCTCTCTGTGCCTGGCACCTCGGCCCAGTGGCAGCCCACACAGACAGCTCCCAGGCTGGGGCTGGCTGGGGGTAGCTCTCCTCTCCCAATGTCCCCCAAGGCTTTGCTCAGGACCCCCATAATGGAGAAGGAGGGGCTGCCCTGGCAGGAGTCAGACAGCGCTAGGCTCGAATCTGGCATCTTCCACATTCCAGTTGTGTCCAAGTGTTTGTGGGCACCTCACCTTCTGAAATGTGCTCAGAGAGGTTGAGTGAGTTGTACAAAGACACACAGCGAGTAAGAGATGGAGGCACCCAATTCAAACCCAGCTCTGGCTGACTCAGAGCCATTTACTGCTGTGCCTTTCGGTCATGATCTGAGGGCAGAGCGATTCAAGAGGCGAGTCATGAAGGAAAGAAAGTTCCAAGGGAAACTTACTTGAAATCAGTGATTCCTGAGTCAGGGCCTCCCCACAAAAACAGCTCCCTCCTTTCTTTCTCCCTTGTCTTTAATTAATTTTTTTCTTTCTTTCTTTATTCACTCAAATATTTCCTTATAAATATTTTCTTAATCATAAAAACATATGCCCACAATTAAAAAAAAAAAAACTTGAAGTTTCAGAACAGTAGAGTTGAAAGAATACAAACTTCCTACAATCTCCTGTTCCAGTGTCTAACCACCCAAATCTGCTGGTCGAGAACAACCATGTATCACACTCACAGATCCTGTGAGTCAAAGATTTGGACAGGGCACAGCAGGGATGGCTTGTCTCTGCTCCTGTGATGTCTGAAGCCTCACCTGGAAAGACTCAAACATTGAGGTAAGGGGCCTAGAATCTTCTAGAAGCTTCTTCGTATGTCTGTGGATGGTGATGAATCTGCTAAGGCTGTTGACCCAAGTGCCTACTCATGGACTCTCCATGTGGCTTGGGCTTCCTCACAATATGGTAGCCTCAGGGTAGTTGCACTTCTTACCTAGAGACTCTGGGCTCCAAGATAGAAGTTTCTAGCAAGTGAAAGGAAACAGTATGGCCTTTTATGACCTAGTTTTAGAAGTTACGTTATGTCATTTCTGCCGTACTCTATTTGTCGAAACAGTCACAAGCCTACCCACATTCAAGGGGAGAGGTGGTGGGAAGAAGGGCAAAGGATTTGAGGATCTGTTTTGAAATCACCGGGAGCGAACCCTCACTCCAAGATTCTAAGCACTGGTGATACGGCACATTTATTCCTTCTGGATACATTGCACAAATGATTTTTGCAATCTAATTTCTTTTTTTCAATTTAACAATGGATCGTGAGCATGTTCCCTTGTCATTAAAAACTCTTTATAAACATCACATTTTAATAATTTTTCAGGCTTTAAAAGGAATACATGTTCATGGCTGAAATTTTTTTAATTATGAAAAGTCCAAAATTTAAAAAGCCACTATCTCACCTACTACATGTACATTTTTAGCTGATTTTTTTCACTTTGCATTATAGAATAACCAAGTTCACACTTCATTAACTATTCTTCTACAACAACATTTGTAACGGCTCTTTCTCATCCCATCGTATGCATTACTAGAACTGATTTAAAACATCCGCCTTGTTGGATTCTGATGCTATTTCCAATTGAGCACTGTTGTGAAAATTGACAACCAAGACAGCTTGAGCACCGTGATGGGTGCATCACATGTGGGGTTTTCTCAACGGCCCTCAGGTCGCTGTTCCCACTGCTGGCTGTTTCTAGTGATTGCACCTAATGTCAGTTCATCTGACGATGGACGCTGAGGCTGATTCCGTAACTCGGCCATTGAGAATGGGTGCTGCAGGCGGCACAGGGTGCGGACATCTCTTTGACATACCCATGTCAAGTGTGTGGGGTAAATACCCAGAAGTGGAATCACCGGATCACATGGTAATTCCATTTTTGTCTTTTTGAGGAAACTCCACACAGTTTTCCAGAATGGCTGTACTAACGAACATTCCCACCAACGGCTTACAAGGGCTCCCTTCTGTCCACGTCTTCCCCAACACTTAGTATCATTTGCCTTTTTTATAATGGCTGTTCTGACAGGCGTGCGGTGACATCTCGTGCTTTTAATTTGCATTTCCCTGATGCTTAGTGATGTTGAGCATTTTTCATAGACCCGTTGGCCACTTGTATGCCTTCTTTTGAGAGATGCCCATGGATTAGAGAAAAGTGGTGCATATATGCACAATTAAATACCGTTTAACTTCAAAAAAGAGAAAAACGTTGTCATTTGCAACAAGACGGATGGAATTGGAGGACACTGGTAAGGCGAAACAAGCCAGGCACAGAGAGACAAACACCGAATGTTCTCACTTACGCGTGGAGTCTAAAACGATCGAACTCAAAGAAGCAGAGAGGAGAACGGTCGCTAGCAGAGGCGGGAGGGTGTGGAGACCCTTTAACCATCGTCTCCACATTAGACAGGAGGAGTAAGTTTGGTGTGTTTTGTTTTGTTTTTTCACTTTGAGATGTATTGCACAGCGTGGGGAATACAGTAAATAATGATGTACATTTCAAAATCACCAAAATTTTCAAATGTTCTCACCCCCCAAAATGGCAAGTATTTTAGATGATAGATAAGTTAATTAGCTTCATTTAATTGTTCCACATTGCATGCACAAATCATAACATCACTTTGTACTCCATAAATATGTACAACTGCAAGTTGTCAATTCATGATTAAAAAATAATAATACTTTATTAGGCACCTACGACGTGCCAGCATTTTTCTAAGTGCACTATATGGAATAATGCATTTAAATCCTCACTATAATTTACAAGCTAGGTGCCCCCTTCATACAGATGAGGAAACCGAGGCACAGAAATATTAAAAATTCACCCCAAGTGCCCACAGCTAATAGTATTACTGGCAGAAACTGGTCCCATACCTAGATCTGTCTGACCCAAAACCAGGTCTGTAACTACTACACGAAACCACTGAAGACATCAGGACTGGCTGAACCCTGGAGGGGCCAGCCCTGAGCGAGGAGAGAGGGTCAGAGCCCCCAGCCGCCCCCAGCACCGGGGGAGGGAAAGGTCCATGCCCAAGTGGCTCAACTCTCTCCCTCCCAGGCATCGGCAGACAGGCTGGGAAGTGTGGAGACCATGGGCTGTATACAGCACAAGCTTTCTTGGCTTTTGGTGGCTTTTAGGGGCAAAGAATCCGACACAGGTTCGCCTGCTGGGGACCTGAGTGTGACTTGGACAGGCCCTGCTGGTTCTCTCTCCACTCCACATGGAGCCAGGGACAGTGAGCTCCTCCCACCAGCCCACCCCACATCCACCATGGCAGCAAGGCCTGCTGCTTTTCAAAGCCACCCACCTTTCCCCACCCCCACCGCCCCCTCCTGGTCCAAGCCACCACTGTCTCACCTGGACCACTGCTTGGAGTTACTGGGCTTCCTCCTGCCACTGGGTCTTTGCATATGCTATTCCACCTACCTAGAAAGCTTGTCCCTTCCTTCTTTATCTTCATAACTTCCCCATTGTTTTTTACTTTAATAGGCTTTATTTTTTAGAGAAGTTTTAGATTCACGGCATCAATGAGCAAAAAGTAGAGATTCCCCATATACCGGCCCCCCCCACCACTCCCCCATTATCAATATTGCCCACCAGTGTGGCACATTTGTTACAACTGATGAACCGACATTGACACATCATTATCACTCAAAAGTCCACAATTTACATTTGGAGCTTACTCTTGGTGTTGTATGTTCTGTGGGTTTGGACAAATGTATAATGGCATGTACCCACCATTACAGTAACATAGAGAGTAAAAACTGTCCTAAAAGTCCCCTGTGCTTCACCTAGTCATCCTTCCCTTCTAGCCCCTGGCAACCCCTGATCTTTTGATGTTCCTAGTTTTGCCTTTTCCAGAATGTCATGTAATTTTAGCTTTTCAAATTGGCTTCTTTCACTTAGTAATAGTCATTTAAGTTACTTCCACATCCTTTCATGGTTTCATAGCTCTTTTTTTTAAACACCAAATAACATTCCAGTGTCTGTATGTGCCATAGTTTATTTATCCATTCACCTACAGAAAAACAAGTGGGAGGCTGTTGTCTTCCAATTACCAAGTTTTCGCAATTATAAATAAAGCTGCTATAAGCTCACGTGCAGGTTTTTGTGCAGACATAAGTTTTCAGTTCCTTTGGGTAAATACCAAGGAGAGCAATTTCTGGATATCATGGTAAGAGTGTGCTTTGTTTTGTAAAACACCGCGAGACCGTGTTCCAAAGTGGCTGTGCCGTGTCGCATTCGCCAGAGACAGACGAGAGTTCCCGTTGCTCCGCAGCCTTGTCAGCATTCGGTGTTGTCAGCGTCCCGGATTTGGCCATTCTACTCGCTACGTAGTGGACCTCGTTGTTTCAATTTGCATTTCCCTGTGGACATATAATTTGGAGCATCTTTTCATATGCTATTTGCCATCTTTGTATCTTCTTTGGTGAGGTATTTGTTAATTTTTTGATTGGTTTGTTCGTTTTCTTGTCGTCGACTTTTAATTCTTTGTATATTTTATCTAACAGCTCTTTATCAGATGTGTCTTTTGCACATATTTTCTCCCAGTCCATAGCTTTCATGGCATGTCATTGTTTTGACATTGTCTTTCCCAGAGCAGAAGTTTTTAATTTTAATGAAGTCCGGCTTATCAATTCTTTCTCTCATAGACTGTACTTCAGTTATTGTATCTAAAAAGTCACCACCGAACCCAAGATAGTCTAGATTGTCCCCTGTTGTCTTCCAGGGGTTTTATAGTTTTATATTTTACGTTTAGGTCTGTGATCATCTTGAGTTAATTCGTGTGGGGGGGTGTAAGATCTGGGTCCAGATTCATTTTTTTGCACGTGGATGTCCATTCGTTCCATGTGTTGGAAAGATTATCTGTTAAATTGTCGCTTTTGCTTCCTGACAACTTTCTCATTTTTGAGGTCTCTGCTCAAGCACTCCCAGAGTCCCCCAGAGTGACTTTCCCTGACCTCCCCATCCAGTGAAAACCTCTTATCACAGACTCCCTTCACATCACGGACCTCTCTCCCCCACCCTGGACCGCATTCTTTTTTTTTTTTTTTTTTGGAGATAGAGTCTTACTCTGTCACCCCAGCTGGAGTGCAGTGACATCATCATAGCTCACTGCAGCCTCCAACTCCTGGACTCAAGTGATCCTCCTACCTCAGCCTCCCAAGTAACTGGGACTATGGGTGCATGCCACCATGCCTGGCTAAGTTTTCTATTTTTTGTAGAGATGGGGTCTTGCTCTTGCTCAAGCTGGTCTTGATCTCCTGACCTCAAGTGATCCTCCCGCCTTGGCCTCCCAGAGTGCTAGGACTATAGGTGTGAGCCCCACCCCTGTCCCGGACCCCGTTCTAGTGTCTCGTTTGCTGGTGTAATTCCTTAGCCACCCATCACCCCACTGGACTGCAAGCTCCATGAGGGCAGGAACCACACCTGTTGCACTCATCACTGTGCACATGGTGGGGCACCCAGGCAGCCTACGTGAATGTCTGACTTTCGGACGACAGCAGCAACGAAGCCCCAGGATGAGCTACACACGGTTCTCTTTGCTTCTAGGAACCCGTTCATCCTCACAAGCGATGTACGTGTTGTGATCACCATCCCCAGTGACGCTCAGGGGGGTTAGGTCTCTTGACAAAGTGCATAAGTCACCAAGGTGAGGGACAGCAGCAGAAGCTCGCAGGGTGACTTCAGAGCCAACGCGTGGAGCCCCTCTTCCCAGCAGTCGTCCACACTGAGCGCACCCCCGGGAAAGCAGATCTCAGCTCAGAGTTCCAAGCCAGGCCTGGAGACTCCTGGGCCGTCGTCTCCAGCCAGCCTGCAACCAGAGTCAGCTGACCGATGGCTTTGACAACGTGACTGTGAGGCCAGGGCAGCAGACCCCCCAGCAAAGACAACAGGCCACTCGTGGCACAGCCCTTGTTTGCTTTGTATCCGGTTCCCTCTCGGCCGTGCCTGCCAGGGGCTGCCAGGGCCGAGCTTTTTCTATCTAATGGTTGAAATTCTTAGAAGTATTATTCTCTGCTTTGCTTGGCAGCGCCACAGAACATACCTCTGATGCGGCAGGTAACTGGATAGGGTCTTGGTCACAGCGATTTGCTGAACACGGGGTTTTGTGCACAAAAACACATTACGGCACTCGGGGGTGTCACTTGGGCACACTGCCAGCCTCCCAGCCTCTTTAGGAGTTTTGTGTATCAGGGAGGAGGGAGCAGGGCTGGGGGGCCTGGAAGAGGGAGGTTTGCGTGGGTGACTTAGGAGCCCCTAAAGTGCCCGGCACGGTGGACCACAGAACTCGTGCCAACATTAAGACCCAGCCTAGGCTAGAGAGTGTGACCACAAGCAGTGATGTTAGTTGGGCCGGGGGCTGTGTGACCTTGTGGAAGACAATTAACCTCTCTGAACCTAAATTCCCTCAAGTGTGACATGACTTTCGTCCCAGGGCTCCTGAGAAATGCACGAGGGGTGGGGATTTGACTGGTCTTTGCTGCGTCCCCAGGCCTGGAGCGGGGTCTGACGCAGCAGAAACTCAGCGGACAGTCGCTATGGAACCTGAGCTGCTCCAGTACCTGGAACAGCGTGTGGCAGCTCCTAGGTGCTAAAAACGCATTTGCTGAATTGGCTTAATTGTGCACAGCCGCACCGAGTACCAACCCAGGCACGTGACATAGACAGCACGCACTCGAGGTGTCATGTTGGAAATGCACGGACGCGAAGTTCAGCATGAGGCTCAGGACGTAGCGCTTATTCGTCAGCTACTGTGCTCTGATCGTTCGGCGAATTCTCACCCGGAGCCTGTGCGTGGTATTTCCGACACCCACCCTCCAACTCCCAGCGCCACCTGCACGCCCGACCACACGATTTAATTATTTTTTTTAGGTCATCTCGTCCAATCAATTTAATTCCGACGCTAGCCGGAGTTAGTGTCAGACTCCGCAAGTCTAGGGTCAGTCCCACAACACGACCCCCCACTTCCGATGCCAGGCACATGGGGTGCCCAGGTGGCACTTCTGCCCCGGCAACCGCAAATCCAAGGGTTCCCACAACCCATGTCTCCAGTTCAATAATTCACTAGAATGACTCACAGGACTCAAGACAGCGCTTTACTTGCAATTACCAGTTTGCTAAGAAGGGTACGACTCAGCGACAGCCCAGAGGAGGACACGCACGGAGCAGGTTCTGGGGCTGGATGGGCGTGGAGCCTCCTCACCCCTTCTGGGCGCGCCACCCTCCCCGAGTACCAGCGTGTTCAACAGCCCAAAGCTCCCAACGCCTTGTCCTTCAGCCCCTCCAGTCACGCTAATCGTGCGTGGCACTGGGGGGGTCTCAGGGGAGGGAGCCGGGCAGCCAGAGCCCAGACACAGCCTGAGTTGGTCCCCTCTGACCCCCACTCACGCCCCACTTTAAGATCTGCTCCTTGAGCGCCAGGGACAGCAGCGACCGCTGAGGGCCAACTGGACGGCCCGCAAGGCAGCTGCCTGCCTCGGCCCCGGAGGACGCAGGAGCCACTCAGCTCTGTACGAGGCTGACGTCCTCTCCCTCTGCGGCCCCGGAGGGCTCTTTGAACAGGACCGGGGGGCAAGGTCCAGGCAGCCCTTAGAACCCCCTCCCCGGGCCTCTGATGTGACCACCAGGGGCTGACTTTGCTCCAGGGAAGGGCGGCCGGCTCTGACCAGGGGAAAGTCCACCCAGACTAAAGGCCAGTGGAGGCCAGGGGCAGAAAGGTGCCCCCAGAGTGCCCCTGCTGCTGAGGTGTGCTGGGTCTGCTGGGGTCAGGGGATCTGAGTTCAAGTGAGAGGGGCTGAACGTTCCAACCCTCCGATCACTTGCCTCAGTGACCTCTTCTCCCACCTGAGCAATGGGAATGTGATGCTCTCTGAAAGGAAATTGTTTCCCTGCTCACACTTCTGACACCAAGTGTGTGGGTTCCCACACCAACCACCTGGGTGTCCCATCATTTAATTCAGTTCCGACACTAACTACTTAGTGCAGACCCCACAGGTTATGGGCTCAGTCCCATAGGGCCACCCCCAGCCTTGGGGGCCAAGTGCACGTCCAGATCACCTGTACTTCTGACTGACAGGCTGTAAGTCAAGGGTTCCCACGACCCCTCCTAGGGTTCGATCATTTGCTAGGCCGGCTCACAGAACTCGGGGAAACGTTCGCTCACGCCCGCCTGTTATTATAAAGGCTGTGACGACAGACACAGATGAACACCCAGATGCAGAGACACAGAGGGCGAGGTCCAGAAGGGTCCCAAGCACAGGAGCGTCTGTCCTGCTGGAGCTGGGTCACCACCTTCCCGGCAGGTGGATGCACCCACCAGGATGGCTGCCCGTCAGATCTCACTGTTCCAGAGTTTCCATAGAGCTTCATCCCCAGGAACCCCTCCCTTTCCGGGAGTGAGGTCAGTGACAGGGGCTGAAAGTTCCAACACTCCAATCACTTGGTCTTCCTGGTCACCGGCCTCACTCGGAGGCTGTCTAGGAGCCCCACCCTGAGTCACCTCATTAACATAAACTCAGGTGCGTCTCAAAGGGGCACCTTGTGAATAGCAAAAGGTCCTCCTACCCCTTGGGAAATGCCAAGGGTTTTAGGAGCCTTGTGTGGGAACCGGGGACAAAGACCAAATATATTTCTTTTTGTTTGTGTGCTTTGAGACAGGGTCTCGCTCTGTTGCCAGGGCTAGTATGCAGTGGCGCCATCATAGCTCACTGCAACCTCAAGCTCCTGGGCTCAAGGGATCCTTCCGCCTTGGTCCCCCAGAGTGCTGAGATTACAGGCGTGAGCCATCACATCTGGCCCCAAATGTATTTCTTATTGTACCACATGTTCTCACAGGCCTTCGCAGCAAAGATGCCCTGGGATTCCAGATCAACGGGGACGTGCCTGGCAATAGCCGGCTACCCAGCAGCCAGTATGCGCCAGCCCGAGGCTGCTTGTCCACCTTTTGGCTTAGCAGGACCTAACCCTAACTGAGTCTCCAGGCTCTGAAAATTTCTACATTGCTCCAACACACAGGAGACAGAATCCGTTTATGCCTAGGAGTACACGTGAGCATCAGCCTCGGGCTAACACGGGGCTCCCTGCACCTCAGATGTTGCCACCTGGGGGCAGAGAGAAATGCCACTGAAGGGAATGGGGGAAGATCCCACAGGGGAAGAGAAGCCGCGAGGAGATGGCTGCAGGTTTCTCGCAGTGGGGAGGCGATAAATCGGAGATCCCCAAACCCCAGCTCCTGGGCACACCCGCCCATGCCTGTCCTCCCAGCAGACATTGCTATCAATTGCTACCCTCTTTCCTCAACCCTCCAGACCATCGTAATCGATCAGTGACCGATCGAAATGAGACCTCTACTTTCCGTCAGGAGTCGCCTCTTCCAAAGGAGGTAGATGCTAAAGTCCTGGCATAAAAGGAAAACTGTGTAAAGTCAACGGTCATCCTTGAAAATCTAAATCTCAAAGCATGGGCTAGCTCAGCCTCTTAACGAGTCCAATCGGGCGCTTCTCCCCCAGCCTCGGCACCGGTCGCTGTGTCGCTGGTGGAGCACCGCATGAGGGGCCTGGCTGCTGCCGAGAGGTGTGTGAACGCGCCTGTCTGCAACAGCTGGGACCACTCAGGGCAGTGCGGGAGGCACCAGGGCTGAGCTCGACAGAGGGCATGGCGGAAACTGAGCCCCATTTCCCCCTGCGCACCCCCAGGTAATGGCACTCCCACTGGCCGGGTAAAACCAACGGTCCAGACAAGCTGTAGTTGCCTCTCCCACAGCCTGCAAGCACACGGCGGAGAGTTCATCACGTGCATTGGTTAAACGCCCACAGGATGCCAGTCCACTCAATGCGCCATCCCCACAATGGACATTTGTCCCAGCAAATCCAGGGGAGGACGTGACTGATGCCTTACGAGTACCTGTTGGGCAATTTCACATTCTACATTTCCTTTGAGCCCTCAGTAACTTTGTGAAGTAGAGATCCACTCCCACTGGGAAAGATGTTTATCGTTTTTGAAGGAGACATTCCCAAATCTGATGCCCTTCTGAGTAATAGTTAGTGAGAAGCAGAACCCACCTTCAATTCCCAAAGCCGAAAATGACAAATGTTCACTTTCCTAGGCTCCCTTGCAGCTAAGGGGCAAGTATTTGGCTCGAACTCTCAGACAACCAGATGTACCTCTCCAGACATAAAGATGCAAAGGTTCGGCCAGGTGCAGTGGCTCACACCTGTAATCCCAGCACTTTGGGAGACCAAGGCAGGAGGATCACTTGAAGCCCGGAGTTTGAGAACAGCCTGGACAATATAGGAAGACCCTGTCTCTACTAAAAAAAATTATTTTTTAAATTAGCCTGGCATGGTAGCACACACCTGTGGTCCTAGCTACGTGGGAGGCTGAGGTGGGAGGATCACTTGAGCCCTGGAGTTCGGGCTGCAGTGAGCTATGATGGAGCCACTGTACTCCAGCCTAGGCAAGAGAACGAGACCCTGTCTCCAAAAATAAAACAAGATTCAAAGGCTCTATTTCGTGGGTGGGTGGAGGGAGGCAGTGGCTGTGGCAACGGCGACATTGAATTTACAGAGGGAGCCTCAGGGAGCAAAGTGAGGAGCCCACAAATCAGCAAGGAAGACACGAACAGCCCCGGGGAAAGAGGCACTGGGCGTGAGTGAGCACATCGCGGAAGAGGGAAGCAACGGGCGATAAACTTGCGAGAGCTGCCCGAGGACACAGTGGGCAGGGAAAGGGAAAGCAAGGTGACCAGACGCAGTTTCTTTCATACCTATCGAGTTGACAACATGGGGAAGCGTGAAGGGTGGGAAGCAGTGTCTCCTTCTAGTCCTGTAGACAAACTGTCAGCATCTCGTAAAGCCGACGATGCACACACCCTGCATCCAGCAATTCGTCTTCTAGGCAGACCCAGACCCACAGGAGCCAGGTCAAACCCCTTTATGCAGGGTGAAGGTACTGATCCCCCCAGGCCTCAAGGCAGCAATCAGAGGAAAACGGTGCCGGGGCAGCCTGAGCCCCGTGCTGACGGCGGCACAGGCCGCCCACTCTCGCGCTCCACTCTCCCCTGTTTGCCCCAATGCCACACGCCCGTTACCGTATTCCGTTAACACTGCATGGCGTACACAAGGGACTTGTTGCTCAAACACGTGCACAAGCAGAGAGATGTGAAAAGATGCTCATTACAGCATTAATGTTATAATGGTGGGGGGGGACTGAAAAACAAAAAGCTCACTTCTCTGTAGAGGGTGCTGTGATGAGCCGCCCAGATTCTCCCCCTTTGGGACTGAAGTGCTCACTCCCTGACCTTCCGGGAATGTCGACTGCTAATGGCTCACACCTGAGTTCCTCTCTGAACATGGCCTTCACTTGCACAGAGCTGCTTTGCCCAAGGTGACAGACCCTCCCTCGGGGAGCAGACATCAACGACAGGTGGGTTAGAGAACACAAAGGCCCAGCTCCTTGGCCTCTATCCATACAATCCAGAAGGGCTCTCCCAGAGGGGGAGCTGAGGCCTCCAACGAGACTGCGCTGCAGCCCACCTTCCCCTCACCCAGCCCCACTTCCCACAGCCCCTCACAGATACTGATCCCCCAAGAAGCCCCCTGCACGCGAGTCTCTGTCTCCGAGTCCATTGCTCTGCAAACCCATCAGCAACAGAGGTGGTCCAAGGATGGACATTCTAAACTGGGATTTTGAAGCTGGATCACACTACTGGCAGGTAGCAGTGAGGACCCCATTACTGGTGGTAGGCGGGGTACAGAAACCACCTGGCAGGTAAAATGGCGCAATTGTTAAAATTGTCACCATGGCTGAACTGGGAGAGGCTGTGGGTAGAAGGGAATGCCACAGGTAGCGACTGTTGAGGGCTATCAGTGCACTGGAGAAAGGCTGAAGATGAGCAACCACCAATTTAAGGGTGAAATACGAGACCCTCATCTCCTTCAGCAAGAGGACATAAAAAGCTCAGGAGCGAGCTCAGGACATAATTACAAAAACTGCAGCACTCCAAAGACAGTTGCATTGGCAACCCGGACAAATCTGTTTATGCCACAATCGGCACCCTGAGTGGGAAGGAAGGGGACCCTGACACTTCGATGGGGTCCACGTGCTCAAGAATCTTTTTTTTTTTTTTTTGAGACAGAGTCTCACTGTTTTGCCTGGGCTAGAGTGCCGCGGCATCAGCCTAGCTCACAACAACCTCAAACTCCTGGGCTCAAGTGATCCTCCTGCCTCAGCCTCCCGGGTAGCTGGGACTACAGGCATGCACCACCATGCCCGGCTAATTTTTTTTTTTTCTATATAGATTTTTAGTTGTCCAGATAATTTCTTTCTATTTTTAATAGAGACGGGGTCTCGCTCTTGCTCACGCTGGTTTCGAACTCCTGACCTTGAGTGATCCACCCGCCTCGGCCTCCCAGAGTGCTAGGGTTACAGGCGTGAGCCACCGCGCCCAGCTCAAGAATCTTGAAACCCCTGGTCCTCCTGAACCCTCTGGCACTGCAGAAATGGCCCCTCCTCCTTCTCAGAGGTCAGGAAGCCCCTCCTCCTTGCTCAAAAATGGGGCAGAGGCCTCTGCCTTGTAAAACAGCACGTGCCCCCTCGAGAATGACCCCTACCTCTCCTTGCAGCCACCAGAGCAATACTAGGGTCAAGTCACAACCTGACCGGGTTGCTGGCCTGCTGAATGGTGGAGAAGAACATCTCCTGAAGGAGGGAGGTGTGGGGACCTCATCAACCTATAGCGGCAGGAGCCAGGGAATATACGTGGAGCTGGGCCCCGAGGTTCTGAATTAAGGGGGTTGGAGGGAAGCAGACTATCGAGTTGGGTAAAGGAGAGAAAGTATTTGGAAGGTGCCGTCCGTGGTCAGACTTAACACCCTGGCAAGGACTTGGGAGATGGTGCTAACACGCTACTAGAATGGCTCTTGTAAGCTTGGGATTGTCCCTTTCAAGGGATGGCTGTGCAGATGCGGCGTGCCCGGCACGGCGTCTGCCGTGTCTACACCCTCCCTAGACATCAACCTCCAAATCGCCAGGGAGGACTCTCCCACAGCCTCCAGCCACATGCCCTTCCCAAGGAAAAGTTGCTCTGCCTTGGGAATTAGCAAGGAAAGGAGTTCTTCCTAGGCTATCCCCAAATTCCTCACTCCTCACACAGGAGGGGATAAAAGAGCTCCTTAATTGGTACCACAAAGACTTTGCCAGGGAGAAAGAAATAGAACTGATAAATTATAGGCAGATTTCTCTGCAGGAGGGGCAGCTGGCCTGGAGTCAGAGCCCAGATGCTGAGCCATTTTCCAGGAGGGCGGCCAGGGTGGAGGACGTGCACCCCACCCAAACTTGCCTAAGTGTCCTCGTTCGTTATCGATGGGCACCTTACCAGCGGGTGGCAGTGCCAGTGTTGCACGACCCTATCTCTAGGTATGGCTGGACATGGCTGGTTCATTGTGATGGGGCCCCAGGGAACAAGATGGGCTCTAGGAGAGACTAATTCAACAGGCAGCGGAGCTCTGCCTCAGGAAAATGTACCCCAGGCAGAGCCCAGGCCTGTGGGGGCATTGGGTTTGGGGAGGGACATAGACACATCAAGGTGGGCTGCCCCACGGAAGTCTCCCAACCCCCCTCACCCCATCTCAGGCCACCTCTGCCCCTGGGCCTGGTGAGGGTGGGTCTAAGCCAGATGATCCCACCTGAAGGGAGGTCAGGGACCAAAGCCAGGCAGATTTCAGACCAAACTCTAGCTTCACAGGGCGGAAATGCTGGGTCAGAATTCCACTCTGGCCCCAAATGAAAGCATTGCTTCAGGCAAGGATTATCAGTTGATGTGTGAAGGCCACGGCTCAGTCTGTTCTGGCTGCTGTAACAAAATGTCTCAGACAGGGTAATTTATAAACAAAGAATCTGTTGCTCACAGTTCTGGAGACGGGGAAGTCCAAGATCGAGGTGCCTGCAGATTCGGTGTCTGGTGAGGGGCCATTCCTCGTAGATAGCACCTTCTTGCTGCATCATCGTGTGTGGCAAAAGGCCACAAAGGGAGCTAACAAGCTCCCTCAGGCCTCTTTCTAGGGGCACTAATCCCATTCACGAGGGTGGCACCCTCGTGACCTAATCACCCACCATGGGCCCCACCTCCCAACACTACTGCATGGGGGTTAGTTCTCGACCTGTGCACTGGGGGACACAGACATTCACACCAGAGCAGCCCACTAGGGAAATGGCCAGTGCATAACTGGGCGTTCAAACGGTGCCAAAGTGAGACCCCGCAGACTTCCTTCTGGCCCAGCAGGAGAAGCAGAACTGGAGATGTCAGCCTGTCCCCACCTGATCCAGGGGTCAGTGTCACACAGGCACGAGCAGGACAACCAGACAGCATGCATCTCCTCAATGATGCAGTTGGAACATCTCGGCATCTCCCATGATTTGTTCCAACCAAAAAAGGTTTAGCCGGAGCCCATCAAACTTCAGATTTGACTTCCAGTTCGGAAGACGTAGAAGGGATAAAGGAACGAGCTAAACGAGGACGACAAGCAGCACTAATCCAGACGGCGGGATCCCCCACAGGACGACAGACCCACTCTCTTCCACCAACCCCAGTAAGGACACGATGCCAGGAGCCAGGTGAAAAGCAACTGGAGGGACGCAGAGCCCTGAGGCAGTGGGCCCCGACCAGATCCTGCTTTGGACAAAACGGCTAAAACCCATTGTTGAGACAACCAAGGAAATTTAAATATGGGCCAGGTATAAGATGATATTTGGACATAGTTATTTATTTTGTTAAGTGGGATCATGTTATTGTGGCTCAAAAAGACACTCTTATTTGTTACAGGTGCACAGTTGAATGATAAAATAGCTCCAGAATGTTACTCATTGCTGTGATAAAGCAGAATCCTGAGATGGCCCCCAAGTGTGTGCACGTCGTCCCTGCTGTGGACACCTGGGTGTGAGCGCAGTGGGACGTCACTCATGTGGCTAGGCCAATCACAGGACAAAGTTAATCAGGTAACTTTAAATGAATCAAAAGGAGGATTACCCCAGGTGGGCCTGGCCTAATCAGGCAAGCCCTTTCGAAGAGGATGGACAGATCATAGACGGAAGAAGGCAGAGAGCTCTGACGAGCAGCGGAGGTTCTCCTGTTGATCTTGAAGAAGAGAACTGGCATGTTGTGCAGAGGGCCGCGTGGCAGGGAAGGCGACCTCTAGGAGCTCAAGGACTCAGTCCCATAAGCACAAGGAGCTGAATTCCACCAACAAGTCTATGAAGTTGGCAGAGGGCCCCAAGCCTCAGGTGAGATCACAGCCCTGGGTGACACCTTGATTTAAGCCTGGCGAGCCTCGGAGCAGAGGACCCCGCTCACCCACACATGGACACGCAACCCACGGGAACTGTCACATAATACCTGTGTGCGATTCAAGCCACTAAGGTTATGGCAATTGGTGACGCAGCCGTCGAAACTAATATCCTGCCTTAGTCACAACAGCCCAAACCAAAGCACCCCAAATATCCATCAGCTAGAGAACGGATTCACAAATGAGCTACTACTCGGCAACAACAGGGAATGAATTACGGAGACACACAGCGACTTGCATGAATTTCAGAAACGTTATGTTGAACGAAGGAAGCCGGACGCAAAAAGATCGTGGGTCTATGATCGTATTTTATGATTCTGTTTACATGCTATTTAAGAACAGGCAAAAACTCACTTATGGTGATAGAAATCAGAATTGTGGTTTCCTTTGGAGGGGAGGGGAGAGGCAATTCCCCGGAAAAAAACATAAAAAACTTTCTAGGGGCGATGAAATTATTCTATATCTTCATTGGGGTGTGGGTTACATGGATTTTACTCATTTGTGAAAATTCATCAGACTATTTACTTAAGTTCTATACATTTCACTCTATGTAAATTATTCCTCAATTTAAAAATAATAATTCCACGCCAGGTGTTTAGAAGTTGGCAGACGTTCTTCCTGAGTCCGGGGGCAGGAGAACAATGGGCAGAGGGGACCGGTTTCCGTGCGCTCACACTCACATGGCTTGCACACACACAAACACACACGCACACAGATGGCGGCATTCCCGGCCGAGTGCGGTCCCCTTTGGCCTTTGCCTGGTTTTATGTTGAGAAAGCAGCTGCCTCCCAGCTCCCGGGTCACCGCTCTGCATGTTCGCCTGTCGAGATAAGAAGGCAAAGGCAGATGCTGCTAATTACCTGGCCTTTCAAGTGGCCTCCGGCCTCACATCTGGCTCCATTGCCAACATCCAGCTTGAGCCAATAAAAGACAAATAAAATCGTGACGGGCTAATTTGGTGGTCAGGGCTCTGACAGACTGCACATGAGGAGGTGCGGGGGGCAGAACGAGGACTTGGGTGGGAGCCTGGGGCAGGAGAGGGGGCTCGCTGAGCGGCCATCTGCCGCCATGCCAGCAGGACACAGAAGGTGAGAACGCCACCTCTCCTCACAGCTAACTGCCTCTGCTCCGACCAAGACCGAAGCAGGTCCTGGACAAACATTTGCAGCTCAGATTTCTTTTGCTCAACACCCAGGGCGGCGCCACCTTCCATGCCAGCCAGCAGCCAAAGCCGGGGCCATCTTGGGAATCTCACGGCAGAGCTGCAGGTGGAGAAACTCCAGACTTGATCCCCAGAGTCCCAGGGGTCCAGTCCCTCATGGGAACCAGCGTGTGCCCCAGCAGGTTTGCGGGAGAACAGGAATCTATCCCAGAGATTGCTGGGGTCGGGAGACCTATGCCAGGACACACCTGGGACTCGGCAGAGTGGACCATCCCCTAGCACTGGGACTTCTGGAAAGCCCTCACCCGACCGCCCCGTCACTTTCTCTGAAATTCCGCCATCGAGGAAAAGCATCGTTCAGTAAAGGCTTTTAGGTCTCCGTTATTAAAGGGCAAGTCCTGGGGACATGTCATACCTGAAGTCTCGTATCTTGGAGGGTGACATTTTAAAGTCTTATGTCTTAGAGGAACGAGGTGGTGGGGGGAGGAGAAAGTCAGTGAGATCTCTGAGTGATGGGCCTCAGTTTCCCCATCTGTAAAATGAGGCCGTTATGTGGAACCAGATGACCTCTCAGATTAAAGCAGAAAGGTGAGTCTGCCCTCCCCACTCCTTGTCTCTGCCCGTGGACCGGAGCTTGGGAGCTGGCAGCCCTGCGAGCCAGATTCCGCCAGCAGACATGTTTGGTTTGGCCTGCGAAGTATTTTAAGAGAATTTGGGCCAACATTTAAAAAATGGAGAGATTTCATATTTTTTAAATGCCAAATGTCTTGCTTCTTTTGGAAAATGGGAAGCTCGGAGGGCACTGGGCCCACATTCCCGCACAGCGACAATTGCTGGGCGTCGAGGACAGCCACCCCGGGCATAGGGCGCGTGGTCTCCAGCTCGCCTCAGACCCCACCACTCCCTGTCGTTTCCACCCGCTCGCTCGGCCCATTACTTTATTAGCCTGACACTGGCAGGCGTCGGAGTGAGCAGCCCAGGCCCTGCACGGTCCTGGCTGGCAGACCCTCACGGCACAGCAGACGCCTGACCCCGGGCCCCGCACGCCTCACTGTCCTGCTCCCTCTTTCCAAGGCCAGCCTAGAGCTGGGGACAGCGTGACACTGAGAGCCCTTTGAAGGCAATGCGAGGGGATTATTTTGCTAAACGTAAAAATCCAAAGCAGCAGAGCCACTGATGTGTTTTTGCAAATTCCAGCAAATTAAAAAAATGTGTGTGCAGAATTCAGTTGGGGATCGTGGGCTGGCTTTCATGAAAGAACACATCATCGGCCAAGACAAAGCGGCAGATTAACTTTTACTGACCGTGTTTCTCTCCGGGACGCAGCTCCCACGAGCACGCTCCTCGTGTCTGTGACGAGACGCGCCGCTTCAACCTTTATCTGCAGCCAGGCGAGCTGCCGCGGCCAGCAGCGCGCCCACAGTAGAACTTTAAATGGCTCGGCAGCAAATGTCAGAACCGTTTGATCTGCTTTTAGAAAACCACCTTTCAAGGTGCTGGAAGATATTTGACACTTTGCAAAGAGATTAGAAACTTTTCAGCTGACTTGGAAAAAGGCACCGGGCAGGTTTGATTCCACGGAAGCAGGAGGGTGACCCCGGAGGTGCCCACGACCAGTGAGTCTGAAGCCGGTGGCTTCACTTGAAAAGTGAAGAGTCAGTTCCCAGCACGGCCTCAGCTGCCAGCCCCTGACCTTGGCATTTGGGATGGTCCTGGAGCAGCTTTCCTTTCTGCGCTCCCAGGGAGAGGGGATGGTTGCAGGCAGGGTTGACAGAGAAAGTAAAGGCTGGGAGGCTGGGGCCATCAGCACTCAGCCAGCCGCCAGCAGCCTGCCCCACCGTTCCAGCCACCAGCAGGCCTGGAGGCCACAGCCAGACACGCAGAACTCAGGGCAGGGCCCGGGCCGGCTGGACCAGGAGCGTGAAATAAGATCAGCCGACACCAGATGACCTGAGACATGCTGAGAGGGGTGGTGCCACTGGGACCACTGCCCAGCTCTTCCCTCACGGGTATCTCGCGATGGTCCTTCCCCACCACACCCGCTGTCCTGGCTAGCAGGACCTACAGCAGGTCCTGCCTGCTTCGTTGCCACCCATCTCCAACTGGGCTTCCTCGTCCCTCTCCCGTGCACCCTGTACAGGGCCACCAGCCTGGTCATCCTAAAGCATTCTGCTCCTCCGAAATCTTCTTGCCACCTACCAGACAAAAATCCTGCCATTCAGATGTCCAGTCTTCCCGTTCCTAATCACAGTGACTTTTCTTGTGGCTTACTATATATATTTCCATCATGTGACCTAAAACCCTTGCATAGAACCACCCGACCATACACAGGCTCACTGTTTCCATAATTCAATGCCAGAAAAGCCCCCCCTTCTAAAACCACGTCAAAGATCGGTGAGATCTCCGATAAACCAAAGCAGGGTGCACGCACACCGCACAAGCGGCCCGTGTCCGCAATGCACGGATTCGCATTACAACAGGAAACGATGCCTTTAACACGTGGACTAACACGGGCTTCCAGGCACAGGAGCCGCGGGACGAGAGAGAGTTACTCTGAGGAAAAGGATCCTGCCGGCCTCACATCAGGACCCCTGGAGGTGCCAGGCGAGCCCCTTGCAGGAAGCCACACACTCTGCCAGCAGACATCAGGAAAGAGTCTAGGGCGGGGGTTAGGGATGTGGGTTTCATGCCTCTTTCTAAGACTAAATGAGTTGTATGACACTGGGCAAGCTCAGTGGCCCAGTGTCCTTCGCTGTAAGACACGGACGATAGCTCTGCTCACCAGTCGGGAAAGGCTAGTTACGTGGCAGTGACAAGCCCCCGAATCTCTGTGGCTCCCCACAACACAGGCTTATTTCTTGTACGCGTTGCATAGGCAATGGTCAGCAAAGGGCTGCGCTCCACCGTAGTAGTTGTCACTCTGGGACCCGTGGTGACAAAGGCTCCCCAACCCGCCACCCATCACGAGCATCTCAAGGCAAGACTCCAGTTCCCTGCAGCAGGCGCAGAGGGCAGGAGGCAAAGCACCAGCGATGACATGCTTTCGCCCAGCAATGACACGGCACCTCTGCCCACGCCGCCTCGGCCAGAGCTTGCCACCGGACGCCACCTCACTTCAAGGAGTTGTGGAATCACAGTCCCATCTACTTGGACGATAAGCAGTAGATTAGAATGAGCATCACTCAAGTCCACCGCATTCAGGTTTCTGTTGGCATCGAAGGAGCTTCTGTGGAAAAGTGATTGGAGAATCAGCGTAAGCCATCGTTCTGATCCCAGATAGACACGAGTTCAGGCCCTGAGTCCAGGGAGCTGCACGTGGCCTTGGGAAGATCACTAAACCCCTCAGTTTCCATTTCCTCATCCGTGAAATGGGGATATTAATACCTATCTCATAAAGCTATTGTGAAAATAAGATAAAATATGAAGCACTTCGAGCACAGCACTTGGTGAGTTTCTGACAGTGGTTAGTGGTATGGAAGAAATGAGATTGGCCATGAGTCGATCATTTTTGAGACTGGTTGATGAGTTCATGGAGGTTCATTAAAACACCCTCCTTACTTTTGTATGTGTTTATATTTTTCCATAATAAAAAGTTTTTTAGGCTGGGCACGGTGGCTCACGCCTGTAATCCTAGCTCTCTGGGAGGCCGAGACAGGCGGATTCTTTGAGCTCAGGAGTTCGAAACCAGCCTGAGCAAGAGCGAGACCCCGTCTCTACTAAAATTAGAAAGAAATTAATTGGACAACTAAAAATATATAGAAAAAATTAGCTGGGCATGATGGCACATGCCTGTAGTCCCAGCTACTCGGGAGGCTGAGGCAGGAGGATCACTTGAGCCCAGGAATTTGAGGTTGCTGTGAGCTAGGATGATGCCACGGCACTCTAGCCCGGGCAACACAGTGAGACTCTGTCTCAAAAAAAAAAAAAAAAAAAGTTTTTTAAATTAAAAAAGAAAAATCCTGGGAGACGTAAGTGATGTCACAGAAAAGGAAGAGTAAGGAGCTCTAAGAACTTGTCCCTCCATAGAAGCAATCTTTAGACTGGCAAAAACTGATAGACTCAACTCTTTTGGAACTCCAGAGTCTAATCAAAAGTTTCTGGCCACTGGGATAATGCTTAAGGAACAAGTTGCTACATTCAGCAAGCAAGCATGTGGCATTTTTGCTTATATCCACCTATCATCCCCCATTCCACAGCTCAGCGGTGGCCATGTGGATGGCAGCCTGTGTTCCTGGTGTGGCTTGCTGGAGGTGGAGGGCAAATACAGACCTTATTCTTAAAAAATTGTGGTGGTGCATTTTGACCTGTCTGGCAGTTCCCTGGGGGACCAGCACAGAATTTGACCTTTGTTTTAGCCCCTTCAGGCCAGAGTGGCTTTCTGCATGGCATCCGTACAAAGTATTTAACAATATACGCTACCTGTAACCACCGGGAACAAAAGTTAGACAAGGAAAGCAGCAGACTCAAAAGTCTGGAAAGAAGGAAGCTAAGGAGGAAGATTCTTGGGGCAATAAGGGCTTTGAAGGACTACCATGCATACGAAGGAATCTGGAGTGAGATACACATGCCTGGGGCTGGAAACACGACCAGAAAAGATGAGATAGGACCCTAGGCTTCCACCTTTGACTGATCTTTGGGAACCACACAGGCAAGAGGTGAAGGCTAAGGTAGGGTTGTGTGTGGCCTGGCTTAGTACTAACAAAGTGCCCCAGCTTAGAGACAATCTGCAAAGACTGAGAGGATATTTTTCTACTCGTTGGCTCTAGGTGTTTAAGGAAATCTGTGACAGTTCACTGGCTAACTGCTGATATAAACAAACAGAGACCTCAGTGACCACACACAAGGAATGCAGTCTTTGCCAAAAATAGTTAGGAAGAGTCATTAAACAAATGGATCGATACAGCCATTCACAATCAACAATAGCAAATCCTGGGAGGAGGAGAATCTGATTTTCAGAGATACCATATTATAATATTCAAAATGTCCACTTTAAATTAAAAATTATGACATATAAAGAAATAGGAGTGCCCAGGTATGGTGGCTCATGCCTGTAATCCTAGCACTCTGCGAGGCCGAGGCGGGAGGATTGCTTGAGGTCAGGAGTTCAAGAGAAGCCTGAGCAAGAGTGAGAACCCATCTCTACTAAAAATAGGAAAAATTAGCCAGGTGTGTTGGTACACGCCTGTAGTCCCAGCTACTCAGGAAGCTAAGGCAGGAGGATTACTTGAGCCCAGGAGTTTGAGGTTGCAGTGAGCTATGATCATGCCACTTGCTCTAGCTGGGGCAACAGAGTGAGACTCTGTCTCAAAAAAGTAAAAGAAAAAAAGAAAGAAAGACAGGAAAGTATGGCTCCTTCACAGGAAAAAAGGATATTGCCAGGAACTACCCTGAGGAAGCTCAGATATTGGACTTACTAGATAAAGACTTTAAGTCAACTATCTTAAATATGCTCAATGAACTGAAGAAAACCAAAGAACAATATATGAACAAATAGAGAATATCAATAAAGAGATAGGAATTATTTAAAAAAAATAGAAATTCTAAAGCTGAAAAGTAAAATAGCTGAAATGAAAAATTTACTAGAGAGATTCAATAGCAGATTTGAGCAGGCAGATGAAAGCATCAGCAAACTTGATGATAAGAGCACTGAAATTATCTAATCTGCTATGGACTGAATTGTACCCCCCAAGATGCATATGTTGAAACCCTAACTCCCAATGTGACTATATTTGGAGATAGGGCCTTTGGGAGGTCATTAAGTTTAAGTGAGATTAGGGGTGGAACTCTAACTTGACAGAATTGGTGGTCTTATAAGAAGAGGAAGATAAACTGATCTCTCTGTCTCTCTCTCTCTCTCTCTCTCTCTCTCTCTCTCTCCACGCATGCACAAAAAAAAATCATGTGAGCACTCCATCCATAAGCCAAGAGAAAAGGACTCAGAACGAAACTTACCTTGCTGGCATATTTATTTATTTATCTATTTATTTATTTTGGAGACAGAGTCTTGCTCTTGTTGCCTGGGCTAGAGTGCAATGGTGTCATCATAGTTCACCACAACCTCAAACTCCTAGGTTCAAGTGATCCTCCTGCCTCAGCCTCCTGAGTAGCTGGGACTATAGGCATGTGCCATGACACCTGGCTAATTTTTGTATTTTTTTGTAGAGATGGAGTCTCACTCTTGCTCAGGCTGGTCTCAAACTCCTGACCTCAAGCACTCCTCCCACCTTGGCCTCCCAGAGTGCTAGGATTACAGGCAAGCCACCATGCATGGCCCTTGCTGGCATCTTGATCTTAGACTTTCCAGCCTCCAGAACTGTGAGAAATAAATTTCTATTGTTTAAGCCACCACTCTACGGTATTCTGTTATAGTAGCCTGAGCAAATTAATACCCAGTCTGAGGAATGGAAAGAAAAATACAGAAAGAATCAAAACTGAACAGAGACTGAGGGAGCTGTGGGAAACCATCAAGAACACCAGCATTACACATAACAAGAGTCCCAGAAGGAGAAAGAGAGAAAAGGTGACAGAAAGAATATTTGAAGAAATAATGGCAAAAAATTTCTCAAATCTGAGGAAATACATGAATATACACATCCGAGAAGATTAATGAACTTCAAGTAGGATGAATTCAAAAATACCCACATCAAGACACATTACAATCAAACTATTGAAATCCAAAGATAAAGAGAATTTTGAAAACAGCAAGGGAGAAGCAATTTATGTCACATACTAAAGAGCATCGATAAGATTAACAGCTGATTTCTCATCAGAAACCATCGAGGCCAGAAGGCAGTGGGATGATATATTTAACATGCTGAAAGAAGTTGTCAACCAAGAATTCTATATCCAGCAATGCTATTCTTCAAGAGTAAAGGAGGAATTGAGAAATTTGCATATAAATAAAACCTAGTGGAGTTAATTACCAGTATACCTGCCTTACAAGAAATGCTAAAAGAAGTCTGAAATGAAAGAACACTAGACCATAACTCAAACCCATAAGAAGAAATAAAGAACATTGGTAAAGGCAATCACATAGGTAAATATAAAATTAGTGTTATTGTTCTTTGGATTTGTAACTTCTCTTTTCTTCCTATGTGAAATAAAAGGTAAATTCATAAAACAATAATTATAAACCTATATTAATGGACATACATATAAAAATGTAACCTATGACAATTAAAAAATAAAGAGGGAAGGACAGAGGTGTATAGGAGCAGAGTGTGTGTATACCTTTGAAACTAAGTTGGTAATTTTCAAATAAGTTTGTTGTAAGTTTAAGACATTAATTGTAATCTCCAAGATAACCACTAGGAAAATAAATTGAACATATACATAAAAGGAAAGAAAGGAATCAAAATGGTACACTACAAAAATATCAACTAAATACCAAAAAAGAAAAAGTAATGGAGGAATTGAGGGGAAAAAAACCATTAATACATATAGAAAACAAATAGCAAAATGGTAGAAGTAATTCTTCTCTATCAGTAATCACATTAAATGTAAATTAAACTCTCCTATTAAAAGGTAGAGCTTGACAGACCAAATAAAAGAAAAACATAATCCATCTATATGCTGTTTACAAGAAAATCACTTTACATTTAGCAACACAAAGAGACTGAAATTAGAAGGATGGAAAAAAATATTACATGCAAATAGTAACCAAAAGAGAGTCAAGTAGCTATATTATTGTCAGACAAAATAGCTCTTTAGGCAAAAAAGTTTACAAGAGACATACAAAGATGGTATATATTGATAAAAGGTTTAATTTAGTGAGAAGATATAACAGTTATAAACCTACACACGTCTTAAAACAGATCCCCAAATTATATGAAGCAAAACTTGACAGAATTGAAGAGAGAAATAGACAATGGAACAATAATAGTTGGAAACTTTGATACCTCCCTTTCAATAATGAATAGAACAATAGGACAAAAGATCGATAAGGAAACAGAGGACAAAGACAGCACATAAACCAGCGAGGCCTAACAGACACACACATAACACTCTGCCCAACAGCATCAAGGTACACAGTCTTTCAAGGGCACATGGGACATTTTCCAGGACCATACGTTAGGCCACAAAACAAGTCTTATTAAAATTTTTTAAAAA
>NW_012142746.1:2833528-2835226 GCF_000956105.1 Propithecus coquereli
AGGAGAATATTTTTATGACCTTGAATTTGGCAGTGATTTTTTAAATATGATACTAACAGCGCAGGCCACAAAAGAAAAAATAGATAAAATGAACATCATCAAAATTAAAACTTGCGTCCATCAAAATACACTATAACAGTGAAAAGACAACTCACAAAATGGAAGAAAACATTTGCAAATTGTATATCTAGTAAATAATCAACATCCAGAATATATAAAGAACTCGTACAACTCAACAACAACAAAACAAATAACCCAATTCATAAATAGGTGAAGGACTTGACATTTCTCCAAAGAAGATATACAAATGACCAATACACACATGAAAAGATGCTCAACATCACTAGTCATCAGGGAAATACATGTATAAAGAGCCTAGCCTCTAGTCCCAGCTACTCAGGAGGCTGAGGCAGGAGGATTGCTTAAGCCAAGGAGTATGAGGCCGCAATGAACTATGATTGCGCCACTGCACTCCAGCCTGGGCAAATGAGTAAGATAACATCTCTAAAAAAAAGAAAAGAAAAGAAAGAAAACAAATGTTGGTGAGGATGTGAAGAAATTGCATTCCTTGTTC
Organism: Propithecus coquereli; assembly: GCF_000956105.1. Lineage (NCBI taxonomy): Eukaryota > Metazoa > Chordata > Mammalia > Primates > Indriidae > Propithecus > Propithecus coquereli. Next base: position 2,834,103 of record NW_012142746.1, read on the forward strand.
ATTGCCAATGGAAAGGTAAAATGATGCAGCCACTGTGGAAAACAGTTTGGCAGCTCCTGAGAAATTAAACATAGAATTATTCTATGATCCAGCAATTCCACTTCTAGGTATACACCCCAGAGAATTGAAGTCAGGGACTCAAACAGGTAACTGTACACCAATGTTCGCAGCAGCATTATTTTCAGCCGCCAAAAGATACAAACAACCCAAAAGCCCATCAACAGATGAATGGATAAACAAAATGTGGCATATACACACTATGGAACACTAGCCTTAAAAAGCAACAAAATTCTGATACATGCTACAACATGAATAAACCTTGAAAAATTGTGCTAAGTGGAGAAAAACCAGACAAAAAAGATCATATTGTATAATTTCAGCTGTATGAGGTAGCCAGAGTAGTCAAATTCACGGAGCTGAAAGGTAGAATAGGGGTTATCGGGAAACAAGGGGTGCAGGAGGTGGGAGGAAGAGGAAGAAATGGGGAGTTATTGCTTAATGGGTACAGAGTTTCTGTTTGAGATGATGAAAAAGTTCTGGAAACAGTGATTGATGGTGGTTACACAACACTGTGAGTGTACTTATGCCACTGAAATGTGCACTTAAAAATAGTTACAATAGTAAATTTTATATTACGTATATTTTACCATAATAAAGGAAAAAATAGAACATTCCCAGATAAACAAAAGCTGAGGGAGTTTGTCACTAGCAGATTTGCCCTACAAGAAAGGGAGTTTTTCAGGCTGAAATGACAGGAATTAAAATCCATAGGAAGAAGTTAGGAATTCTGGTAAAAATAACCACATGGGTAAATCTAAAAGCCAGTGTAATTATATTCTTGGTCTCTGACCCTTCTCTTTGTTTTCCATCTTATTTAAAAGATAAATGCATAAAATAATAATTAAAAATGATATTAATAGGCACAAGGTGTATAAAGATGTAATTTTGACAATAAAAGGGACTGGATTGAGACGTATATGAGCAGAACTTTTGCATGCTGTTGAAATTAAGTTGGAATCGATTCAAACTCGATTGTTATAAATTTAGGATGTTAATTGTAATGCCCATGGTAAACCCGGAGATAAACATTCATGACCTTATATTTGGCAACAGAGACTTAGATA
>NW_012142746.1:2839011-2853139 GCF_000956105.1 Propithecus coquereli
GTTTATGTTATTTTAGCCAGTTTTCAGGATTTAGGGAGCTTTTGGTTTCTCTGAACTCTGCTCTCATACAACAACATGCTTTTTAAAAATGTATTTGTCAGTCTTTTTGTTCATCTTTAAGATTTTTAATCTCAAAATCATTTTCAGACAATCTTGGCTGCCCCAGTGGCTTCCCATGGTGTCCTGAATTTTTAAATTTGTCTCTGGTGCTATGTGAAAGGCCCAAAACCAAATTTAGTCAAAATGAACGTTTTCATTGTTAACTTTGGTTGCACGAAATGGTGATTTTTCTTTTTTTTTACAACTTTCCAAGACTTACTTCAAGGACTATCTGCAATCTAAATTATTTTTGCATTTCTAAATGCAAAAATTTCTAAATGATAAATTCATTTAAGCCCGATACTTCTTACTTTAATATATTTAGCTATGTTTCTCACATTTTTATTGCATATTTACTTTGTACTTAAGTAGTTTTCATAAAGAAAAACAAAATTTCCAACAGTGACAAAGGCATGGCCAGTTTCTTTTATTGGCTATTCCTGAAAACAGCATTAAGATTTTAAATGTTATCCCAAGATTGGAATGTGGAATAAAGAGGTGAGAAATAGCTGCATAGATCGTTTCTCAAGTTCATGGCTCCATTCGTCAGAGGCGGTGCTGGGCTCTCGCCCCGTGGACGTTCCTTACTGTGGGACGGTGCTGTGACTTCGGCGGGACAGATCATTGTCGGAAAAGTGCTGACCCCTTCATTTGGCTATTCTTTGTTTCCGGGAGCAAAGTCACCATCATGAAAAGATAACTCCAGATTCCAACTTACTAAGGGAGCCCTGCCATGCCTTGAGGGGGCTACGACAGCCTTCCAGTATTCCTTTGGTCCCAGCTAATTGACACAGGGTCAGGGGGGTTCTCTTCCTCTCTCTAACACTCTCTCTCTCTCCCCTCCCCTCCTAGAATCCAAACACCCTTCCTATTTTACAGGAACATCCGTTATGGAATCTCGGAAGAGTGTGGGCTCCACCCCGCCTTCGGAGGACTCCAGCCTACCGTTGGGCTACCCAACACCCTTCTGATCCGTCCCCTTATGCTTAAGTTTGCCATCGCCTGTTTCTGTTGTATGAAACCAGAACCTAGGCTGAACTGGGACCCCTGAGATATAATTCCTCCTGGAGGAAAGAAAAGTCTGATGTTATGGGCCAGACCTGGCAACGGGCATCTGAGCCTGAGGGTGGGAGAGGAATAATAGCTCTTGCCCAGCTGGCTCTTGGTCAAGCCCCTCCCATGCCAGTCGCCATGGCAGCAAGAGCTGAGCCACCCAGGGCCCAAGCAACTGCAATGGGATGCCTGACACAGTCAGAGTGGGGTGCCCGTTCCCTTACCCCTTTCCTATGGAACAGCGGGCAGCCACTCACTGGATGGCAGCCAAAGGAAGGCCAGGGGAGGATGGCCCAGAGCAGCACCGGACAGCAGCCAGGAGGCAATGGCACACCAAAGGCAGCAGCCTGGGTGAACCCTGAGAGTGGGGCTTTCGTGGGGGGCCCAGGGAGGAGGAAATGTGACCCAGGGGCTTTGGCACATGGAGACTGAGCTACAAGGCCATGCGTGATAAGGGTTAAGGGGAGAAGCTCTAAAGCCAGACTTCCTGGGGTTTCATATTAACACTGCCACCTACCGGTTGTGTTTCCTTGAACAAGTAGCCTCTGCTCTCTGTGTCTCAGTTCCCTCATCCGTAAAATGGGATGACAGGAAGCACACCCACCTCATAGTGTTGTTGTAGGGATTAAACCAGCTAACTCTTATACAGTCCTTATGCCAAGCACACAGCAAGTACTCAACAAATGCCATAGTTAGTGATTGACTAATGCACTGTTTTACTATCTATAGTTCTGTGGAGGAAGACAGGAGCAGGTAGGGCTGTCCAATCAGGGAAAGTCCACTAAGATGGTGAAGGTGACCTCATTTGAACCCACAGGCTGGTGAAGCCCAAGTTCATCAGAACATCTGAAAACTCGAGGGCTGGTTGCAAGCCCTAATGCAATCATGGGTCTAGAGCGAAGGAAATTCTTAGACACTGTGATGGGGATGTAAACTGTCTGGCAACATTCAACCAGAGTTAAACATTTGCTCTGCAAGAACCTAACTATTCTACTCCTGGGTATGTACTTGGAAATTGATGCATGTGGTCACCAAAAGACACATACAAGAGTGTTCATGGGAACGCGTTCTACTAAGAGAGGTATCCCAAGAATGGAAAGACAAGCACCACATGTACTCACCATCAAACTGGTCTTAACTGATCAATACATAAATGCACATATAAGAATAACATCTATTGGATGTTGGGCAGGGGGGAGGGGGGAGGGGGAAGGGAGAGGAGGGGACAGGTATTTGCATACACAAAGAGTGCAATGCGCACCACCTGAAGGATGGACATATTTGAAACTCGGACTTGGGGGGGCGGCTAAGGGCAACATACGTAACCTAAACATCTGTACCCCCATAATATGCTGAAATAAAAAAAATAAAAAAAAAGAGTGTTCATAGCAGCATTATACATAATAGACAAAAAATGAAAAGTACCCAAATGCCCAGCAAGAGTAGAATGGTATAGTGTGTGTGTGTGTGTGTGTGTGTGTATCATGAAATACCTACTCGGCGGTGAGAATAAGCAAACTAAAGCTACACCCAACCAACACCATGGATGAACCTCACAAAATGTTGAGCAAAAGAAACCAAACACAAAAGCGTACTCACTGACGATTCCATTTATATAATGTTCAAGTTCACAAGCAGGCAGGGCTAATTTATGCTGTTGGAAGCCAGGAGAGTGGCTGCCCTTGGGAGGCGGGGGCTATCTGGGAGGCAACATGAGAGGGGTTTCTGGGGTGCTGGTGAAGTTCTATTTTTTGATCTGGGTGCTGATTTCATGAGTGTGTTCACTTTGTAAAAATTCATCAAACTCTTATGATTTGTGTTCTTTTCTATTCATATGTTATACATCAATAAAGATTTGCTTTTTTTAATGGCTGGAAAACGTCGCTTTTAATTAGTTCATTTTCAAGCAAACTATTTGCTTTGCACCATTAGATGCCAGGCACAGCACTAAATGCAGAGGGGGCTCCAGAGTGGTCCAGACACGGCCCTCTCTCCCATCGGGCTCAGACGAGGCCTTGACACTTGGCACGGCAGATTAAATCCCTGCCCCTTCCTGTCCGAGCACTTCCCCCATTTCGGGCCTGGGTCTCAAGTTGCTGGTTCCACGAGGGCACTTTCCAGCGTGAGCTCGAGTGTCGGAGCTGCCAGAGACACCCTCACCTCCACCAGACATGTTAGAGCCACGTTCACCGTCAGCTCCTGCCCTTCCTTCATCTCACCCTCCCCCACCCACTCAAACTTCCTGGACCTTTCTCTGCTGGGCCCAGCCCCCTCCCAAAGCCCCAGTGAGAGGGATTGGAAATAGGACGCGACTTGGCATTAAGGAGATGTGGTTTCGCGTTCTGGCTCCAGCGTCCCCTAGCTGTGTGACCTCGGGCAAGTGACCCCACCCGACTGAGCTTTAGTTTCCTCATCTTGAAAAGGAAATTTCACTCATACCTACTTCATGGGGTTGGGGAGGACAAAAAGGACTAACACGCTGAAGCATTTAGCACAGGGCCTGGCACATAGTGAGTGACAGGGACAATGGTTCCAATGTCCCAGGTATACATGAACTTAAATTTTATAGGGAAAGGTATCAACCAAGAGATATAAAAACGGCCCAAACCTCGTGGTGAAAGGAAGTCATAACCAGAGGGTGAGGGCAGAGACAGGGGCCCACTGGCCCCTCTTTGCCCTCGGAATCGATGACGTGGGGGATTCTTTCCAGAAGACACGGAGAGGTGGAACTCATGGGCACTGTTGGCAGGATAGACCGTGCAGCCAGTCTGAGAGCAACTGGCATTATTCAGTGACATTAGGTACGCTTATGACCTAGTACAGGGGTCCACACACCTACAGGCTCACATATTTTTGTAAATAAAGTTTTATTGGAACATAGCCACGTACAGTCACTTACATATGGTCTCTTGCTGCCTTAGTGCAACAACAGCAGAGTTAAGCAGTCACAACAGAAGCCACGTAGCCCACGAAGCCAAAAGTATTTACTATCTCACCATTACTGAAAGTTTGCCAGCTCCTAGGCCAGGGACCCCACTCCTGGGAGCAGAAACCCTTGCACTGGTGGCCAGGGATCCTCACTGCTGCATTGCCAGTTGGGTGTCCGTCTCCAGGGAATTGGTGAGTAAAGTGTAGGCAACGCCCCCTGCGGAACACGGTCAAAGGCAAGGAACCAGATGCGCAGCGGCACGGGCGGTTCCCACAAACATCGGCCAGTAGGAGAACATAAAAAGGGAGAAATAGGATAATAAACATGGCTAACACTTTCTGAGCACTTACCTTATTCCAGGCAGCGTTCTGAGTGCTTTTTTTTTTTTTTTTTTTTTTTTGAGACAGAGTCTCACTCTGTTGCCCTGGCTAGAGTGAGTGCCGTGGCGTCAGCCTCACTCACAGCAACCTCAAACTCCTGGACTCAAGTGATCCTTCTGCCTCAGCCTCCCGAGTAGCTGGGACTACAGGCATGCGCCACCATGCCCGGCTAATATTTTCTATATATTTTTAGTTGTCTGATTAATTTCTTTCTATTTTTAGTAGAGACAGGGTCTCGCTCTTGCTCAGGTTGGTCTCGAACTCCTGAGCTCAAACAATCTGCCCGCCTCGGCCTCCCAGAGTGCTAGGATTACAGGCGCGAGCCACCGCGCCCGGCCTCTGAGTGCTTTTTAAGCATTAACTCATTTCATTGTCTGGCCAACTCTATGAAGTAGCAACAGTTACCATCCCATTTCGCAGGTGGAGAAACCAAGGCACCAAGGCTAAGTAACTACCAGCAAGTGGCAGGGCTGGGGTTTTGAACTCAGTTGGTGGCATCCAGAGCCTGTGCTCTTGACTGCTACACTGTACGCAACACAACACCTTTCTGTATATTAAGGTACAGCCATTAAAAAGGTAAATTTTATGTTATGTGTATTTGACCACCAAAAAAGATAAAAAGAAACACGCATCCACATGTAAAGCAACATTATGTCTTTGGGGACATTCACCAAACACAGCGGAGGGCTGCCTGCGTGCTGGGACAATGGCAGGGAGGGACAGGGGAATGGAAACCACAGACGAAGGACGGGGCCTGCTATAATGCCAGTTGAGCAGGGCGAGGAACTCCATTTCGTGCACCTAAGATCCCTGATTTTCTCAACTTTAAAGTGTCAAAGAGGATTCTAGCACTCCAAGTCCAGCACAGGGGTCCGATCGGAGGCTGTGGCCACCGCGGCCCTGCGTGCTGTCCCGGCCGCGTGCAGCCGCAGGACCGGGCAGGGCACGGCAGGGCACCACGGGCTGCTGCCTTATCGCGCCGGACAGAGCGAGCAGCGTGGGGCCTGACACGGGCCCTCCCCGTGGCCGCGGCGGGGCAGCCGGCTTTTTTCCCGGACCATCTTTGAGCTCGAGATCAGACACAGGGAAAGATTAAAACAAATACGAATTGAATCAAGGGATTCTGCTATCCTGGGGTGGAAACAGGAGCCTGCTGACACACAGAGAGGCTGGAGCGCTGGGGGGCCGGGGTCGAATCAAAGCCGCTCGCTCGCCACTAACCGCTCAGATGATCCTTATCACAACAACAAAAAAGAAAAACAATTATTTATTCTTTTTGATGTTGCAGCTCAGCAGCAACTCGCTTTTTGAAGAGAGCAAGGTCAAAACCAAGTTATTGTTTTTGCCTGAAACTTTGACAGGGACTCCGAGTTCTTCCGTGTGACCTACTTAGATGAGAGATGTGGGAAAGTTGGAGACGTTCGTTCCTTCTGGGCCACGGACTAGGGCTTCCTCTCTTCTCCTCCCTCCTCCTCCTCCTCCTCGCCATCTCTTCCCGTGAAGGACCTGAATGAGACGTGGTCGCCGCACACCAAGCAGCCAGGCCAAAGCTCCGTCTGCGCTGGAAGAGGCAGAGAGAAGGCCAGGTCTCTGGAGCCGCTCGCTCCCCGGGGTGGGCTGGAGAGGAGCCTCCCTGTCGCCCCCTCATTCGCTCTCCAGTCACTACGCAACTGCGACTCGGGCACAGTGGGCACTGCCAGGGATACAACCGCACACAAGTCAGACTCAGCCCTGCTCTAGGACAGTTTACCTTTCACGGGACAGACAAGGGAAGAAACAACGGATCAGAATTCGGGAGCATCTGAGTAACCAGGGAAAGCACAGGGGTCATGAGAAAACGGGCTCTTGTAACCCGGACCCGGCATTCAGAAGCATCTGTTCCGTGGAGTCGGAGTTGGCCCTGGGGAACAGGGAGGGAAGAGTGTTGGGGCAGAAAGAACAGCATGCACAGAGGCCCGGAGGCGAGAGAGTGTAGGCTCAAGGAACTCAAAGCCAGCCGGTGGGCTCTGCGGGCATGGGGAGGGCGTTAGGGAGAATAGAGCACATGGAGACCAGAGGTTTGGCAGAGAGCAGCTCCAACAGGGCCTCGTTAGGCCACCGCAAGGAGTTTGGGCTTCCTCCCCACGGTGACCGGGACCACACTAGGCCTGTGGGCAGGGAACTGCGTGGTCAAGGCTGCTTCAGAGAGTTCACTTAGGGCCACAAGAGCGACTGCAGGGAGGCGCGACTGGAGGTGAGAGATGACACTGGCAGGGGCAGAGAGGTGTCAGGGAGCCAGGCACAGCGGGGAGCTTTGGGAAAGATGCACGTAGTAACAGAACACGACCCTGCACGGCAGAGGGAGGGACGAGAGGAGGCCAGTGCCCACCTTCACGGCCTGAGACCAGCCACGCAGGAGAGGAGGCAGGTCGGCTAGGGAGGGGGCAGGGCGGATGATGAGCTACACGCTGGGCGTGAGGGCCCAGGTGGAGACGTCCACCCGGATGCACAGGTCTGGGGCTCGCGAGAGACGAGGCTGGATCTGCAGAGCTGGGAGGACCCGGCACCCGCAGCCCCGGCCATCCCTGTCTCCCCTTCAGCCTTCGGCCCGTGCATCCCGGTATTTGGATGTTCACATTCTTGGATTCATCAGCCAGATGTTGAAACCCTGATGAGCCCCTCATGCTGTGCCAAGCTCCGAGAAACCAACAAGCACCACCACATGTGGCTTCAATCCCATCAGATTAGCTCAGAAGCCAAGGTCTGGCGCACTGTGTCCCAGGCTGGTTTCCCAGGAGACCCTGGACAAGGGTATGAGCATGTTAGGGAAGTGGTCCTACAGAGCAGCCGTGGAGTAGGGACACGAGAGGAGAGCAGGGAGCTGATACAGGGCGGGCCGATGGGCAGGTTACTGCTGTGGGCAAAACGGGTTCAACCCCAACCAGACCTCTGGGGCACACCAGAGAGGTAGCCAGGCAAGGGGTAACAAAGCTGAGGGCTGGAGCCATCTTTCCCTGATGGCCACCCAAACGGGCCTGTCCTGTGCCGGGCTGGTCACCCTCCTGCATCCAAAAATGACCTCAGGAGGCTGCAGTTCTTTGCGGTGAGAAGCCAGAGGCGGGAACCGTGCATGGAAAAGGCATGGGGGCAGGGCACCCACGGTGTCTGCCCACGCGGCCCACCAAAGCTAGCGACTTTTCAACAGATGTGTAGATTTCAGCTATTTAAAGCAACAAATTAAAAAAAAGAGCCTTTTCTCCAGACTCCATGGAAATTTATTTCTGCAAAGCTCAGCTCCAAGAAGGAAGCATCAGAGGGCCTGAGAAAAAAATAAGAAATAAAATAAACATAATATGACCCTCAGTCCCACTCTTACAGAGTCCAGACAGAAGACCAGACAATTGAGAAATCTGAAAATATTCCAAAGAAACACTTCCAAATCTAGAGAACATCAAAATGGTGTCGATGAAAATGCTGAAGATGTTTGCTTCAGTTCATTTCTTCTTCCAAGGAGGTGGCAATGCTTTTGTCGAGGGAGGAATGCATGCTGGGGGAGCGGGGCCTGGGGGCTGGGAGGGGGGACCTGAACAGTTGGAGGCAGCTGAAGGGCTTCAGCAGGAAGACCTCTCTCTGCCATCACACGGCCCCTGCGCAGCCCTTAACATCTGCACACACGCGGGCCCAACTCGCAGCTTCCAGCCCCTGCATCCCTTTCTCGAGCCATCAGAGCCCTGGCCACAGGTGCCATCAAATTGTCAACCCTTGGAGGACAGCCTCAACCAACGACAGATGGGGAGTTGGTATGTGCCCCAGCCCCATGTCCTCAGGGGGGATAACATAGAGCACACTGTCTACACCACTTCCCAGCCCTGCCCAGGGGTGACTGGCTTGATCGTGCACTTTTATTGGCACCTTTATTGGCACCCCCTCCCCCAGCTTCTGGCGGTGTGCTAAAGCCAGCCGTCCCAGCTCCCGAGAGCCAGCTGCACCTGACTCCTCACTCAGTTCCATCCCACTAGCAGCTTGAGATCGACCGCAGTGGGAACATTTACACCATGGACGTGGGCAAGCGCTACAAATAAGGGACCTGTTTTCTGTGCGGAGAGCCAGTTTTCCAGCACACCTGCTCATTGCCTACTCTTTCATTAGTGCTTCCTGGCATTACCTCCCAAATAAATCAACTCGCACTCAAATCCCTGCTCAGGGTCTGCTCCTAGGGAAACAAAAATTAAGACAGCTTCCCCAAGTCTGGGGACCAATATAGTCACCTAGCTCACAAGGGTCCAGCTTGTTCTTACCTCACACTCCAGCCTCCTCTCCTGCGGCCTCTGCTCTCACCCTCCGGCCTCCCACACCCGGGCCACAGCCACATCTGAGTCCCCTGCTCTCCATAACGGGCTCAGTGGAAATCTATCGCTTACACCCAGCCTCAGGGAAGGAGGTGAGTTGTAATGTTCTCAGTCTTTCTCTCCTCTCCACATCTGTTCCTTCTCCATCTGACTTTACAGTTCATCTCACTAGAGAAGTAAAGTTTGTGTCCCCCCATTGGAATCTGAGCTCAGTCTTGCGGCTTGCCTTGGGCAATGGGATGAGGCAGCAGTGACGATGTGCCCGTCTGACCCAAGCCTTGCTAGGGCGTCTTTGTTTCTGCTTGCCGTCTTGTGACTTTGCTGTCACCGAGAAGTGGACATTCCAGGCTGGTCAGCTGGTTCCAGCAGAAGGAGAGAGAAGAGAAGCAGAGCTGTCCCAGGTAACTACCCCAGACGAGCCCAGCCTGGAGCAAACCTGCAGATGTGTGAGCAATACACACTTCCTTTTGTACCTGCCAGGTTCTGCGGTTGTTTGTGACGGCAAAGGGAACCATCCCCGCCCGCTCTCCATCCGCGTGGTTCAGGAGGAGCTGACCCCATCTCGCAGCTCCAGAAAACATACGTGCCAATCAGTGTACTCTGCACCCTGGCCTCAGTTACTATTTCACAAATGGTTATGTGGTCCAAGCCAGGCCAATGAGACACAACCCTGGGACATTTCCTGGAACTTCTGGGAAAGAGATCCTCACTTTCCACTGCGGTTGCATAGGTGCTGGGACGGCAGCCAGCTGCTTCGGGCCGCCATCTTCCCATTATAAGGGAAAAGACTTTTGGAGAATGGAGCAGTCATGTGCTGGTAAACTAGTTCCCCGCTCCCCCCGCCCAACACACACACACAAAAGCCCTGATTTGTAGCATTTGCCAATTTCCATGATATAAATACTCCCGCCGTGGCCAATTTCATGCTACCAGTGATTTAACAACTGTGCCCAAAATTCCTGAATGTTTTACAATTGGCTCCAGCACACCCTTGAAATGGAACCTATCCCACAGAAGACAGGGCCAAAAGATGGAGAGATAGGCAGTATCCTGGTGACATTATTTGAGCCCCTAGATCTAGCCATGCCTGAAATCCATAAATACCTCTGGATGTTACTCTTACGTGAGCAAATAATTCCCTTTTGTTTCTTCTGAAGCCAGTTTGGTTTGGGTTTCTTTTATGTGCAACTGAACGAAGATGGACTAATAGACACCCCCATGATTCTCCTTGCCTCTGTGCCTTGAGGAATCACATTAAATCATTAAAAAATAATTAATAATGGCAAAGCAACCATATATGCATCACCAACTATGTACCAGGCAACTTATTTATAGAAAAGTTATCCCAGCAATATTCATATCAGCCTTACAAGACAGACATCATTGGGCCCACTCTTTAGATAAGCAAACTGAGGCACAGAGAAGCTGGAAGACTTGCCTGTAGGTCATCCTTGAACCAGTATGAGAGCCCAGATCCAACTGACACCAGAACCCATGACTCACCCACCGGTCCCCAGGCCTCTCCCACCTTAGCCACCGGCAAGTCCTTCAGCCTAGAATGCTTTTTGAATTATCTCTACCTAGTTGTCTCTGACTTACCTTTCAAGCACCTAAGTATCAATAGTTTGCCCAAGACCACCACGACGGAGTAGAGCAGAACCAGGATGTCAAGTCTGGTCTTTAGCCTGCCCAATCCCCAAATCACTTTGCCAATCATCCATGGGGAATGAACCTTCCAGTTCATATAATTTCCCGGAGAACTCTGAGTAAAGTAGAAAGAAAAACATTGCTGAACGCTGCTGAAACGCTCACTGACATGTGGTCAGTAAGCCACGGGGCTCAGAGCCGATGTCTGGCCCTGCCCTACACCTGGGCTCCACTGAGCGAAGCCCTTTGGCCCAGGGTGGGTTCTGCTAGTGGCAAGTGCTCAAGAGCAACACGGTCTCTTGGAATTGGCTTCTTTCTCCTGACAGTGGAGCAATGGCAGCCACCTTGGGTTCGCGCTGGTATGTGGCATTCTGTACCTCCGCACAGAATGGCTGCTTCTCCCATCGGCCCCGTCCCTGCCAGCTGTATCGCCACCCTCGTAGGTACTCAGGCCCTGACCACTCCTTCTCCTTTGGCCTCTCCCCCGAGTGCACACACGTACACACAGAGCTAGGCAGTCACTTAAGCCCGACTGCAACTGCGTCAGTCCTTGTTTGCAAGTTATGGAAAACGCAACCGACATTCACTGTCTCTGGTACTTGAACCCTCCAGGGACACGTCTGACGTAGGGGCTCCAGTGATGTCCTCGGGACTTCATCTCCCTTCCCCATCTCTCACCGTTTTCATCTGTGTGACTTCATTTTGCCTTGTGGCGGTCCCAGAAGCATCAGATTTACTTCCTGCCAGCCACAAATCCACGGAAACAAAATTCCCTTTCCCTAAGTCATCTGACAAAACAGTGGGCCTGACTCTCATTGGCCCAAAATGGGACATACAGCCATCCTCGGACCAACCACTGCAGTCAAGGGACGGGCACAAGGGTTAGCTTGGGCCAGAGTCACATACCCTAGGTCTGGGTGTGGTGTCAGTCCCACCTAGACCACAGGGACTGAGCTGGGGGCAAGAGGTGGTTTCCCCAAGGAAAATGGGGAGACTCTTACCAGAAGAAGAGAGTGTGGATGCTGAACATAAAACACAGGATTGCCATGATGTCCACCTCCTTCTAGAGCACCATCCAAGTCCAGACTGCCGTTATTTCTAAGCTAGTCCTCTAACCCTCACTTGCAGCTCCTCATCGTGGGACAGGGTCTCGGTCTGGTACCCACGTTGGAGGGCAGTGGCACAATCACAGCTCACTATAACCTGGAACTCCCAGGCTCAAGCCATCCTCCCACCTCAGCCTCCTGAGTAGCGGGGACTACAGGCACATGCCACTATGCCCAGCTAATTTTTAAAAAATTTTTTTAGAGATGAGGTCTTGCTATGTTGTCCAGGCTGGTCTCAAAAGCCTGGCCTCCAGTGACCCTCCCACCTCGGCCTCGCAGAGCACTGGTATTACAGGCATGAGCCACCGCACCCAGCCGACCTTCCCGTCTCAACAACCCTCTGTACACAGCTCTGACTCTTTCAGCTTCCACTCAAAAAAGCCCCCACTCCAATGGCTCCCTACCATGCAGCCCATAAAATCCAAGGTCCCAGACCTGAAATTTGAAACCTTCATGGTCTGACCCCAACGTAATTCTCCAGCCTCACCACCCTCAGCCTTCCTTCCTTCACTCGCTTGCCCACCACGTCAGCCAAACCACACTAGCTGCTGTTCGTCCAAAAACACCTTGTATTTCTCTCCTTGGAGCCTTCAGCTCATGCTGTGGCCTTCCCCTGGGCTGCTTCCCAACTCCCACCTCCACTCTCCCCAGTCCCTGACATCAAGCCAGCTCGACGACCACCACCCCCAGGAAGGCTCATTTCTGCTGAATCCACACCAGCCCCAGTTCTCCAGTCCAGCTGCCTCGGGCCCCAACCCTCGTCGCCTGGTCCTCAGCTCCCTCCTCATGGCGTGGTTCATCTGCGAAAGGGCCCGAGCGCTTCTGAGCGACAGTGATGTGAGCACGAGAGCAGGCCCCCTAGGCAATCGAGCCAGCTTTGGCATTGGTCAAGAATCTTTCAATTGCACAAAACCAAACTCAAATCTCTTTAAATGCAAAGGTAATTGGCTCAGTCATAAGACACACAGAACAAGAGCAGCAGGCATGGCTGCATTCAGAGTATGCCGTTCTTCCCTCTCTCTCTCTCTCCCTCTCTCGCTCTCTCTCTCTCTGATTTCTGCATTTTTGGGACATGATGGCCTCTTTTCCTCCTGCCGTCAATAGCTTCCTTCATGTGGCTGGAGAAGGCAGCACCTAGTGATTCCAGCTTACGTCATCCTTATAACGTGGATCTCAGAGGATGGAAGACTGTCTTCTAGCACTTCTTTCTGGTAGCAAAATTCTGGGGAGGACTCTGGCCTGGCTTGGTCATGTGACCTTCCTCAAACCAATCACTGTGGCCTGAGGAATGGCACTCTCTGATGGGCCAGGCATGTGTCCCAAGTCCATGGCAGGATCAATCCCCCGCCCTTAGACCACATGAATAGGCCCCCCAGGAAAGAGGGGTCTGTTGCCAGAAGGTAAAGAAAGAAAGATGATGACTTACCCCAGTACCCTCACAGCACCCAAGCACGAGGACGGATCCACGTGGCGGCTGATCAACTTAACTGTTGCTCACGATGATGGCTGCAGAGGTGCAGATGCAGATGACAACAATAATAGCGCCCACCTGTTGAGCACCAGCGTGCCAGGCACTCATCTAAGTACTTTGCATGTATTAACTCATTTATTCCTCTGACGACCCTATAAGGCAAATACAATTATTAGTGCCATTTTACAGATGAGAAAAGTGAGGTACAAACAAGGTAAATCACTTGCCCAAGGTCTCCCAGCTAAGAAGTTGAGAAGCTGGGATTGAAACCCTGAGAGTCTGGTCCCAGAGCCTGTTACCTCCCCACTGCCCAATACCATCTACAAGGAGAGCTGGCTGGTGTCCAGTATGGACTGTCCTTGCAGGAGAGCAGAAGTCTGCCACCTACAGGGTCACAACCTCCAATCTACCCAAATTCTCCTTCACTAAAACAGGCCAGGGCTGAGTGCAGTGGTTCACACCTATAATCTCAGCACTTTGGGAGGCTGAGGCAGGAGGATTGCTTGAGGCCAGGAGTTTGAGACCAGCCTGGGCAACATGGCAAGACCCCCCCCTTTACAAAAAATTAGCCACGCATGATGGTCCACACTATTGTCCAGCCCATAAAAGAAGTAGGACTACTAGTTCCCTAGTCATAGTCCCAGCTATTAACACTTGGGAAGCTGAGGCAGGAGGATCACTTGAGCCCAGGAGTTCCGGGCTACCGTGAGCTGTGATGGCACCACTGTACTCTAGCCTGGGCGACAGAGCAAGACTCCTTCTCTAAAAAAAAAAAAAAGAGAGAGAGAGAGAGAGAGAGACAGCCCAGAGGCCTGGCTCTGCCCCCTGCCCTGAGGGAGGAGGTGCGACATGACCCCCAGCCACCACCTCACCACCTGGCCACGCCTCCCCTCCAGCTAGTCACCCTGCGTTCGTTCCCCACCTCGCAGCACCCCCAGCTCCTCTCAGCGCAGGTGCCGCAGGGGGCATGGCACCAGGGCACTGGGAGGAGGCGGGAGGCAGGAGGCCACAGAGGCCTGGATGCCAACAGCAGAAGCCAGAGCCCCAGGCCAGCGCCCCACTGGAGAGGGGTGGGAGGGAGCAGACAGACAGACAGGCAGAGACCGTGAGAGACA
>NW_012142746.1:2853189-2867910 GCF_000956105.1 Propithecus coquereli
AAAAAAAAAAAAGAGAGGGAGAGGAGAAGAGGAGGATGATGGACTAAAGACACAACCAGCCAGAGCATCTCTGTAAGGAGAAATTTTAGATGAAAAAAAAAAAAAAAAGAGAGAGAGAGAGAGAGACAGCCCAGAGGCCTGGCTCTGCCCCTGCCCTGAGGGAGGAGGTGCGACATGACCCCCAGCCATCACCTCACCACCTGGCCACGCCTCCCCTCCAGCTAGTCACCCTGCGTTCGTTCCCCACCTCGCAGCACCCCCAGCTCCTGCTCAGCGCAGGTGCCGCAGACGGCATGGCACCAGGGCACTGGGAGGAGGCGGGAGGCAGGAGGCCACAGAGGCCTCAATGCCAACAGCAGAAGCCAGAGCCCCAGGCCAGCGCCCCACTGGAGAGGGGTGGGAGGGAGCAGACAGACAGACAGGCAGAGACCGTGAGAGACACACAGGGAGAGAGCAGCGGCAGAAAGTGGGACAGAGGGATGAAGACACAAAGGAGGGCCCGCCCCGCTTCCCACAGCCCTCGCTGCCAACACAGCTCGCTCTCCTCTCTGGGCTGGGGACAAGTTGGGGACGAGGGAAGCCCTTTCAAACAGGCAGGCAAAAGCCGAGCAGCACGTCGGGCATAGATGCCTTTAGTTTCAATTCTCCTCGAGGCTCACACGCAGGGGCAGAGCCTCCAGAGGTGAGTGAGTGAGGACAGATGCCCACCCCCCACCTGACACCCCCAGGCAGTGGGCCTGATGTTCAGAGGCCCCAGGATCACCTTGGCAGAAGCTCCAGAGGCCAAAGCCTGTGGCCACTGAGCCCCGCAGAGGGTTGGGGATGGGGAGGGGGCAGGGGCAGCAGCAGCAGGACAGCAGGGGGCGCACCAGACCCCGTCCATCTCTCCCCATGGGATCCGAGCTCTCTTCTGACCCCATGTCACACAAGACCCCCCTTCTCTCCGAATATCTGCTTGCTCCGGCGGGACACAGACTTGAGGTCTTACTTTGTCCCCAGCCAGCTGTGTGACCTGGGTTAAACCCTCCCCCCAGATCTCGGCCTCCGTCTCCACAGTGAGGGGCCCTTCCGGGGCTGGTGTTCTGTGGTCCTGTGACTGGGTTGGTCCTCACCAACCTTGGAAGCCAGTGGTGCTCTCGTCGGGATGCAGCTCAGGGATGCGGGGCAGTCTGCCCTGCCCCTCCCCAGGAAGCCCCCAGACTGGCCAGTCCGCCCTGCCTGCCCGGCAACCCGTAGCTGTCCCCTCCCCTCCAGGCCTGGCCGAGGAGCTGACTAAGACGACCCGAGGTGAGACGGGAGGTGAGAACAGTGGCGATGACCAGGCTGGCGGTGGGGACGGAAGACAGTGTGCGCACACAGAAAGAGGACTGCGGGACACGCCCCCAGCGCGCCCCCCTCCCTCCCCACGGAACCGGACTGACCCCTAAAAGACCCACATGGGGCCGCAGTTGCAGGTCAGAACCCACCCCGCAGGTCCCGAGACGGACCTGGAAATCTGAAAGGAAGGCGGGAGGGAGGGAGGATGACCCACGGGCACACCCGCCTCCTCCTCGCGATGACAGGGCCTTGGCCGCAGCCGCCAGGGCGCTCCAGCCCTTGTGCGACCCACCGCGCAGCGCGGCGCATCCCCGCAGCTGCGCCAAATGTCAGCCGCGGCGCCCCACCCCATTCCCGAAAACCAAAGGCACCCCTTCCAGAGAAGAAAAAGAGGGAGCTTCATCATTAATAGCGCTGGCGGCAAGGTAAAGCCGCCCGCCCGCCCCCGCGCGCCCTCGCCCGTAATTATGCCAGCGCGCCTTTCATCCCCACGCGCGCACGCGGAAAGTTTATTGTTGTATTTCGGCCTTTTCTCAGTCTCCTCTGCCTTTCATGCAAGGGGAAGGGTGCTGAGGGGTCAGAGCGCCTCCCCCACCTCCTCTCCCTGATGCAGTCCTTTTAGAAAAACACCCAAAGCCATAATTTGTCTTAGAATTTCTTTTGAAACAGCTACAAGAAAGGCTAACGACTGCTCTTTTCCCTCTGTTTCTGATTCCAGCCGTCCCTTTATCTGGCTTTCATTAGAGCCTCGGCCGCGCCTCTTTTGTGGGGGAGACTTGAGGGAGCCGAGGCAGTTTCCCAGCCGCTGTGATGTTGCTAAAGATTAAAAAGGAGCTTTGAAGCTGCACCAGTTCTCTCTGCGCCCCCTCGGCACAGGACCTCAGAAAGACCCAAGCCATCTGGCAAAGCTGACATAAAGACAAAATAAAGTGATTGAAACAGTCTCTTCAAAGCCACAATGGCAGATTTGTTGATTTGGGCGTTATCTTTCATGCGAGGCCCTCAGAAGTCACCAGAACACCTAGGTAATCTCAGGCGGGCCTGACTGGAGTGGATGGAGCCGTCCCGGCCGAGGCGCGCAGAGGGGCGCAGAGGGGCCCGGCGAGCCTGGCAGGGGCCGAGGGGTGGACCACGGCCCTGGGAAGCTCCACAGTTGGATCCAGCGCCTGGGCCTCCGCAACGGCTTCCAGCGAGACCTGCTCCCCCCAGCCCCGGCCTGGGCCCACCTCTGGAGGGGCGCCTGACTCAGCCAGGACAGGAAGCCCCTGCGAGTCTGTCCTAAGCAGGAGGGGAGTGGCAGGAGATGAAAGGCCACCGCTGCCCTGATTGCAACCGACCGCCCCTTAGTAACACCCTGGCAGCTTCCGTATCAGAACCCGCTTCTCACGGCTCCCGGCTGGGCGAGGCCTGGGCAGATGGCTGTCTGCCTGGGCCCAGGGGAGAGTCTCATCAGCAGACAGAGCCCTGGACCAGCAAAGACCCCAGAGACAGAGAACCACGGGCAGCTCTGACCCAGTTCTGCATTAACACCCACAAGTAACACAGAGCCTGGCCCTCTCAGCCTGCCCCTCGGTCTGCTCTCCAGCAAAAGGGACAGGGCCTGTCTTAATGGGCAGTTTCCCTCATCCTGTTGGGTGGCAGTACCTGGAGCCCAAAGCCTTGGGTCATGGGTGCTCCACTGGCCTGGAAGGGAAGCCTGGAGGAGGTGGCGTCAGGACTACAGCTCAGCAGACCCCCCGGCCTGAGTTCCCGTCCAGGGATTTGGGGAACACCACCCCACACACCCACCACTGATGCAGTCTCTCTCGGTGCCTCTGTTGTCCCCGTGGCAAAATTCAAGGGCTGGAGCCCACCAGAGATATATTCAAGTCCTGGGGAGAATTGGGGTTCCGTGAACGTTCCCGAAGGGTTAAGGCAGGGTCTAGGGCAGCTGAGAAGGTAGTGCCTAGGGTCCCCACCCTGCTGCAAACAGCTGCTCTGCTTTCATCTCTTACACACGCTGGGCTTCACAATGAGATCTCCGGGCTTTTGTTAAGGGTCCGCTGATTAAAACACACATACAGTTTAAAAGCCACAGGTCTCGAGGGCCTCGGCTCCCTCCTTGTGACCTTCTTGGGCCTGTGATTCTAATCAGACCCTGACGAGCTCAATAAGAGCTACACTTCATTCTACCTGGTTTTAGCAAAATAATGAATTCACAAGGTCTGACCATCAATCAAAACCCAAGAATCTATTGAAGGCCTGCTCTGCCTCACCACCCCGAAAATGTAGTAACTGCCTGCCCTCACACAGTGGGCCCAGAAAAGATTCCTAAAGGCTGGTCACACTCACAAGGGATAGAATAAATCACTGTCTGCTTTCTAAGCCAGGGAGAGAGGACCTCTGGCCGCGGGCCTGGGAGACAACTCGCCCACTCCCATCCTCCTTCCCAGCTCCTCCTCCACTACTGTATCCACTTTAGAGGACGCAGAGAGGAAATTTCTCATCACAGCTGGCCCCAACCACCCTTCCTTCCTCCCAGAAGCAAAGTTGGCCCTGCCACCAGGGTGGAAGGCCCACAGAAGAGATTTCCCGGCATCTTGGCGGTGATGTGCCAATATGAAATTAGGCCTCCATCTGTGTGTCCTCCCAAAGAGGGAGAGGAAGTGCAGTTCCCCAGAGAGGCAGGGCCACAGAAGAGCACATGTGAGAGGAGGCAGCCTGCCCACCAACCACTAGAGGGAACCTTCCAGATGGAAAATTTGCCCCTCCTTTTCTAAGTGTGCCTCCACATCTTCTCTGCCTGGTGAACTCCTACTCATCCTTCAAAACCCATCTCTAATGTTACTCCTTCTGTGAAGCCTTTCTGAGCTTCCTTCTCCCTCAGCTCACACTCTGTTTCATCCACATATGTCTTAGGTAGCTCCGAAATTAAATGACAATAATATTTCCAGGAAGAGGGCACACATCTGGGAGTCAATGGACTTCGGTTCAAATATCAGCTCCCTTATTCATCAGCTATGAGACCTTGAACAGGTCACTTTACCTCTCTGTGCCCCAATTTCCTCATCTGTAAAGTGGCAAACGTAAGACTTATCCTCTATGGTTGTTTTGAAGATTAAGTAATATATGCGAAAGAGCCTAAAATTATGTCCAACACATACTCTTAAGAGGCACTCAAGAGAAGTGAGCTTCATGTCTTCCTTAGTAGAGCATGAGCTTCTCAAAGACAGGAACCAAGTCTTCATTCACTCATTCACACATTCATTCATTCAGCCATCACCACTGAACTCCTGTCGCGGACCAAGCCCTGAGCCAGAAGCCAGGTTATACGGCAGGTCACAAGACAGACTCTGTCTGGGGGGTCCATAAATCTCACAGTGGCCTTCCTCACCCGTGCATCTCCAGCACCTGCCTTTGCTGGCACTGTCCCCACCTTTCCCAGGTGGTTTGGCCAGGCTGCAAGTTGCCTGTGCCCCAGGATGATCAGCAGACCTCCTTCCTGCACTTGGCGTCCTCCAGGACAGAGCCTTGTCTGGCCACCCTGGGAGGACAGCGCTGAAGAGGAGCCATCATCCCCATTCTCGGGGAGCTCCTGATTGGACGGGGGAGATGCTCACGTCAGCCCTGGGGAGTTTTCAGCCTGATGAAAGAGACAAGCACATAGTTCCAACCCTGGACACTCCCAATCTGATGGTAGAGTCACATTTTCCTGATTTGGGGAACCCCAATTCTGGGAGCAAATAGAAGGGTCCCTTTCCCCTGACGCTGGTAACTCTTAGTCTGGTTGGGGTGACACATGGCTCCCAGTCTTGGCCTAGTCTGTCACTGGTGGGGGTGAAGTTGTTCCTGTCATAGGAGGGCGGCACCTCTGATGAGACAGGCAGTCTGTGCCCACAGATACCTTAAGAGTCAGATAAAACAACATGTATGGGAGGGAAAAAAAGAGAGATCAACCTAGGGTCCCTTTGAAAACCTAGCTGTGCCCGGTCTCATCTGTCTGTGGTCTCAGAAGTGATATTCCTGGCCCTGCGGATGCACCCTCCTCATCCACAGGGCTGGACACAATGACACAATCACCGCCTCACAAGCATCCCGCCAAGCCCCCTCACCAGCGGATCCAAGCCAGAGCTGGCCTGAGGCCCCGTCCCTGGCATCTCGTGCCAGCCTTGCCAGGGGAGGCTTTCTCACGATCAGGGACATCTGGGCTGGCCCAGCTCCCAGAGGCCACCGACATGAAAAGCGAGGGCTCCACGGAAACACCATCTGCACATCATAAAGCCGCTTGGAGGTTCCCAGAGGCTGCCTCCAGCTGTGACTGTGTTGCCGCGAAAGCAGAGGAAGGCACCAAATGGCCGGGAGGGGAGGCCAGGGTGGGAATGAGGATGGCCAAGAGGGGAGAGCCGGACTAGAATCCCTTCACCTGGCGCCCTGTGCACTTTGGAAATCAATGTCCCCTGGCTTGTCTCCCTGTCACTGCCCGGGACCACCGTGGGCTATGCCTAGCCCTGAAGATGACTCGGTGACAGGGAAGAATACAGGAGTGGTTATGCGCTCAGATTCTAGAGTGGCACTGCCTGGGTTCAGATCCCAGATCCACTCTTTAGGGGGGGCGGATGGACTTTGCTGAGCCTTGGTATTCATGTCTGCACAGCGGAGATGGTCACAGTCACACCGCGTGGCAGGGTTGCTATGGGAATTAGAAGGATACACGTATTGAGCTGTGTGTGTGCTTAAGATCCATACACTTAACCTCTGTAATTTCTATCCCATGCCTGATTTAAAGTAAGTGCCCGGTCACTGTTGGCTGTTATCATTGTGCCTCCCAGACACACTCCTGAAACTCCAGGAGCAGGCATCTGT
This sequence comes from Propithecus coquereli, assembly GCF_000956105.1. Taxonomy (NCBI): domain Eukaryota; kingdom Metazoa; phylum Chordata; class Mammalia; order Primates; family Indriidae; genus Propithecus; species Propithecus coquereli. Next base: position 2,859,349 of record NW_012142746.1, read on the forward strand.
AACGGGTGGAAGAGCAAAACTTAGGCTCTGCAAGTTTGGAGCTGTCCAGTATATTTCATTGACCCTCCTGCCCAAGGCCCCGCCCCAGCACCAAGGCCACAGCTGATTGGATGAGGGGTAGGGCCTGGTGCACGAGGGAAGCTCACCTATTGGCTGTCAATCAGAGCCTATCATTCTCTGAGGAGAACTTGGACTGGGGCAGGGAGGAGGAGAAAGAGACAGAGAAGTGAGAACAGCAGAGATAAGGGAGACACAGGTATCTGAGAGACAGAAAGAGATGAGAGGGAAGAAGGCTGTGTTCTGGGTCCCCGCAGGAGTTCCCAGTAGACAAGGCTGTACCTATGAGTCCTACCAAGAAGGACAAACGCAAATACGCACACCCCCCAGCCCACACCCCACACCCCAACACCCCAACACACCGACACACACGCTCCTAATGTTCACCGGCTCTTTACAGGGCCCCGCCCACACTGCGAGCAGCTTCCAGAATGGCGAGTCCCACAGGAGACTCATTTGGTCGAGCGGAGCTCAGAGGCTGAGAGAGGGATGAACAGTTCTGAACAATAGAGTATTTGGAGGGGCGGAGAGAGGAGAGGAAAGCCGCTGGGCTGGCCGTAGGAGACAAAGAATACAGGTGCACAGAGAGCTCGTGGGGAAGTCCACAGAGTGTCTGAACTGCGGGGCATGATCCTCACAGCAAAATGTCTCGAAATCATCACCTGCCAAAGCCCAGTTCTGCTCTCCTCACGTTGCTCCATCTGGGGGGTGTCTGCCCCCACGTCTGGCAAGACAGCGGTCGCCCCTAGAACTGTCCCTCCACCACGGACGACAAGAAGGGGTTCCAGGGTCTTGGTTTGGGCTCCCCCAGAAGCAGACCCTGAGTCAAGGATTTTAGTACAAGTGGTTTCTCTGGGAAGTGATCACAGGACACACCCTGGTAGCGAAGTGGGGAGGAAGCCAGCAAAGGCTGTTACCCTGCAAGTATCTGTGGGCACCCGGAGCCCAATCCCAGCGGGGGCCTGTGAGACACAGGGGAGAGCGTGCCCCTCGGAGGGAACTGGGGTTGATACAGTAATGTTTGGCCCCCCCCAGATCTCGTGTTGAAATGTCCTCCCTAGAGTTGGGGGGCCTGGTGGGAGGCGTTTGGGTCATGGGCGCAGACCCCTCATGAATGGCTTGGTGCCCTCCCTGCGATAATGAGCGAGTTCTCACTTTACTAGTTCCCCAGAGCTGGTTGTTTCAAGGAGCCCGGTCCCTCCTGTCTCTCTCGCTCCTTCTCTCGCCATGTGACACGCCTGCTCCCCCTTGGCCCGCTGCCTTTGTTGGAAGCTCCCTGAAGCCCTCACCAGAAACAGATGCTGGTGCCGCGTTCCTCGTATAGTCTGCAGAACCGTGGGCCAAACCAGCTTCTTTTCTTTGTAAATTATCCGGCCTCAGGTGTTTCCTTTACAGCAACACAAAACAGACTCACACAGGGGCACTTACCCACCGGCTCCCATCGGCATAGGCTGAGGGCTGTCCCAAGGGCTGAGACTAGGACTGCTTAAATTTTGCCCCACTGCCACCTCGCTTGTCTCCCCGGCTACCGTGGCTGCTCCTTGGTGGCATTAGTTAGCTCCCTGACCCTCGGGCCTGCTGTGCACATGGATAGAGCAGGCCCCAGCAGCCTGAGAGCCCTCAGGCAGAGACCCAAGGACTGGGAATTGGAAGTTCAGCCACTGTGCATGGAAATGGCAAACGCCAAGGGGCTAGGAGTGGGGCACAGACAGCTGTTGCTATACCCAGCAAAAATCTCCCAGTATCTCAGAGGTTCTGATTGGGTCATGTGTTCATCCCTGGACCAATCACGGAGGCCGGAGCAATGTTCCGTGCTAACTGAATTAGTCATAGAGTAGAGGATGGGGGGAAGAGGGTTGGGGGGATGAGAGAGTGCTGAGGTGTGTTCCCTCTGTACCTCATCGAAATGGTAAGAGTGGACTGCAGCACATCTCAGAGTGAGGTATTATAAATGGATGTTGAGTGGCCAGAAAAACAAAACACAAATGACCATTGGTCAGTCCCAAGTTGCCAAGTTAATTGGAAGGTGAGAGGATTGGATTTGGCTTGTCAAAAACTTTCCCAGCCAACCCTTTAGCTGGTCACTTGCCCTTAGGGGAGTTTAAAGCATTAATCGAGCGCTGCCCTGTACCAGCCATTGTGCCAGGCCCCGAGGGGGCACAGATGAAAAGGTGCCATTTCTGTTCCCTGGGAACTCACAGGCAAGGATGGCAGTGGGGATGGAAATGACAGTGACCACAGTTTCAACTATCATTTCATCTCGTCTGTTAATGAGATGCCACTGATTGCAACACACACAATTATTTCATGAGCCATGAAGAGAAGCTAACAGCTACCAATTAAATTATGTTACACCATGGATAAGATTCATCCCAATTTCAGAGATATGAAATATGAAAACGAAATGTTTTAGAACTGATGGGGTATGGTAATAGATTTATATGAATAGTTTATAAAGGATTTTTCATAGACTTTATCTCATTACATTCTCACTATAAATCTGTTGAGAGTAATATCACTGCTATGTTCCATTCCATGAAACTGCACTCAGAGAGGCCAAGTGACTTGCCCAAAGTCCCTAAGTTAGCAAATGGCCAAAGTGGGACTCAATCCCAGGTCGGTCTGGTTGCAGAACAGAGTATACCAGCAAATCTCCCTGGAAAGCCTCCTTAACTCTTTGTCCTTCTTTTTACCAAATATGGACTCCTCCCACCTCTGCTTGCCTCTCAGCTCAAAACAGGGAGCCCAGCCAGCACCAGCTCCCTCTGCTCCCACCCACCCACATGCCCAGGTTTGAGATTTCTGTTCCTGGAAACTCTCCTCCCTTCCAGGCAAAACAGTCTTCCTTTGTGACCACAGGCAAATGGTATAGTCACCCACTCATTCCCAACTCCCCTCAAGGCCCCTGCCAAGGTAAGCACTTCTCAAACCTGGGTCCCTGCCAAAGATTCCATTCTTAAGGAGCCAGGCTCTTGCCCCTCTGCACACCTTAAATTAGACCTGTCTGATAATGGTTTATAGGAGAGTTTCCTCATATACATGCCTGAACTGTCCGAAGCTGAAAACCAGGACTGGCTTTAGAAGTGAGTGATAAGAGCAGTTACATAGGAGCTCACACCTGCTTTGACGTTCTGCCGTTGCTGCCTTCAAATTCTTAGTGATTCTGAAGAGAGGAACCTGCATCTTTATTTTGCACTGGACCCTAAAAATTCCATAGCTGGTCCTGCAGAGAATGGTGCCACTGCTCTTAAAAGCATCTGAGCAAGGGGTCTGCTTTGTTGCTCCCATTCCTGGGATTCCTGAGGTCAGGAACTGCAGCCTGGTCACCGCTGCACGCTCTGGAACAGGTGGCGCTCAGTTCCCTCAGCAGAGGGAGTCCTCGATAGCCCTAAATGAAGGAATGAAGTGTGTGTGTGTGTCTGTGTGTGTGTGCGTGCACGTGTCTGTGCACACAAGTCAGCCTGTGTTCTCTCAGTTGCAAGTGACAGAAATCCACTTAAAAGTAGCTAAAACTCAAAAGGGGAAGTTATTGACCCACTGAATTGAAAAGTGTAAGAGATTGATGAACTTCAGGCCCAGCTGCATCCAGGGACTCAAGCACTGTCACCAGGCCCCTGGCTCTTGGCTCTGCTCTCTCCCCAGCGTCTCCTCTCAAGCCCCCAGAGCACCAACCAGGCTGGCAGACCACCAGCGTAGCCAGGTGGTCTTCCCTTTTCACGGAAAGTTCCCACCTAAGTCAAGCCTCAGTCACATGCCTCTGTACCAGTCGCCACCAGAGGCTGTGATATGCTCATTGGCCAGACCCCAGTCACATGCCCACCCCTGAACCAATCACTGCTCCTGACAGCTGTGATCCTCTCCTTGGCAGGCTTGGGTCACATGCTCAACCCTGAACCGATGACTGGCCCTGGCAGCTGTGATACCTCATTGTCAGGTCTGGGTCATGGGTGGGGAGAGAAGCCTTTCCAGATGGACGCCAGGATGCTGTTCTCAGAGGAAGAGAAAACGTGGTGCTGGGTGGGCAAAAACAACTGGTAACACCGCGGCTTCTCCCTGCCCATCTCCCAGCTGGTCCCTTAGCTCCGAGCAGCCTTGGGAACCTAGCGACAGCGGAAGGTCCGGGAGATGTCGCGGGTTCAAGGAAGCAAAAGGCCTAGACTGGAACCTCAGCGGGGCGGATCCAGCAGGTGCCTGAGGCCCGGTGGTGGCTCTGCACAGTTACCACCAGAGGGCAGCCTTGCCTGGAGGCGTGGGAAACAGGAGGGGGTCAGGTAGCTACAGGTGACTCCTGTCCCCCGCCCCAGGCATGGCCCACCCATACTGAGGCTGGCCCTGTCCTAAGTACTTTTTATGTATCAGCTCAACGAGTTATCACCAATAAGGTTGGTACATTTATTATCCCCATTTTACAGATGAGGAGACCAAGGCTTTGGAGACATTAAGTAATGGGTCCGAGGTCACACAGCTAGAAAGGAAAGTCCTGTACCTTTTCCACTAACCTCTGAGCCTCCGGAGGTCAGAGGCCATGTCTTGTCCTAATCTGAAGCCCCCATGAACCCTGTTTTCTTAAAGAATATCTGTTGAAGTGAGAGCCTGGGGGGCTGAGGGGCTGTCACTGCATTCCCTTCACCCTCCCCCTTCCCCACGTTCCCCTTCCCCTGCAGCCACTATACCACGTAGATGGAAGAGAGAGTTTTAGATTTGGCGGTGGCGTGGCAACTCCAGAGTCTCGAGGTGTAGGTCGATATCTGCGCCTCCTACTGGAGTGGCTGGCGGTGTAACTGGGGAGGAAGAACACATTTAATGTGGACATTTAATGTGAATTCATTCAGCAGCCCCCACTGGGCTCCCACCTGGGCCCAACACCATGCTGAGTGCTTTGAGGGGGGCAGAGGGAAGCATGGTACAACTGCCTCTCCCCAAACTCCTCTTGGGAGAAGAAACAAGTCACTGCCAGAAGGAAGAGCACAGAAAGAAGTCCTGCCCACCACGAGAGACGACTTCAACCCTCTAATCATTTGGCAACGAAAATGTATGACATACAGGCCAAGTGCCAGCTGGAGCCGATACAGCAGCGAACAAAACAGAAAAATAGACTCAGCTCTTGCAGTCACGGAGTTCCCAGTGTAACAGGGAGACAGACAAAAACAAATACATAATTGCAAATGCGATGTGTTTTAAAGGAAACAGGAAAACCACAAGGTGCTATAAGACAAATGAAAAGGGGACTTGTTTGAGCAGAATTTTTAGGATGACCTTTCTGAGGTGGCGAAAGATGAGGAGGAGCCAGCCATCGGAAGAGTGTGGGAACAGCATTCCAGAACAAGGGAACAGCACGCAGAAGGTCCTGCACGGTGGGGGAGTGTGGCATATTCAAGGGACTAAGATTAGTCAAATTATGTCTGGAGGATAGTGAGTAAAAGCAGATTGTGGCCAAAGACAGGGTCAGAGAGGAGGGCATGAGGTTAGAGCCTCATCGGCCAAGGAGAAGAGATCGGGCTTGATCTAAGTGGAATGAGAGGCCACCAAAGGGTCGTGAACAGGGCAATGATGCGGGTCTAATACAATCTACATTTTTAAAAGTCAAGAGAGCGGATTGACAGTGAGGCAGAGAACTGGGAAACACAGCAGCTCTTGCTGAGTCAACATCAAGGGTCACAGATGAGGGGGCTATTTCCTCCCAGTGGGGGCATCTGCAAAGGCTTTGAGAAGGGGATTTTACCCCAGGTGAAAGTTGGACAGGCAGGAAGGAAGACGAAGCTTGCATTCCCCACTCCAAGCTTTTTTCTCCTAAATAAGGGGAAACTTGTTTTTCCTTTTTCTGACTCAGAAATAAAAAGAGATGTCCCTCCATCGGAGCTTTCCAAAATGCCTGTGTGTAGAGTTAACCGACAATGACAACAGATCATCAGCAGTTCCGAGTGCAAATAACTCAATGATGCCGCAGAATTTGGCATAAATAGATCTGGCTGAGCCTCGCAAATTTTCTCCCGGAGATGACCATGTCAGCAAGTCCAAGTCTGATCCCCACTGGCTCTGAAAGGCAAGATCGCAGTAGCAAGAGGAGGAGAAAATGCCCCCCTGGCTGCATCTCCCCGAGCAAATGGGCACATTTGCCTCTCCGATGAGCAGGCCAAGTGTTGACCAAGCCAATCAGAACTGGCTTAGTAGGAAAGATCCTCTCCGCCAACTCTTTATTGGTGGCCAGGCTTATGAGGGGCAAGAGTTAACATTTTGCGAAGTGAGTTGTGTTTGTTAAATACGGTATGTCTCTATTCAACAAGGTATTTGCCTGTCAGCCAGTGGGCTCCAGTCATCTCTGAACAGATACTACTCCTCGTTGATCACTTCCTCCTCTGACTGGACCTTCACAAAATTAGTCCCCTCAAGGCAGGTAGAGAAACTGAGTTCAGAAATTCTTTTGTTTTTGTTTCTGCATGGTTACTTGGCCTCTCCAGCATCCATCCTCCTATCTTGTGGTAACAGCACCCTAATTTTTCTTGGGGATCTCAACTTAGGCCACGTACCACATGCACTAGCCTCCCACCCAAGCTCCAGGGGCAGAAGACTTGTGATCCAGGTGTGGCTTTGCCCCTGAATTCCGCCACACTATGACCACCCCCACTACCTCTCCTTCATGGTCATAGGTTCCAGGTGGGCATATGATCTAAACTGGACCAACCAGATAACACCATGACTTTTGCTGGGCCAACAGGGAAAGGCACATTCTCTTTTATTGGACTGGGATCATCAGGATGTTGCCCTGGAGCTTCTAGAGTCCAGTGGAGCCTGAGTGAGAATGGAACCAGTGCAGAAGGAAGCAGAGCCAAGAGATAGAGAAAGCCTGAATCTTATGACATGACTTGAGCTCCTGGATATAGCCATTCCTGAAGCTGAACCTCATTGTGGGTGGGTTTCTGACTGTCACATGGAGGCCAATCAGCGTAAGGATGAGAACCAAGCATTCTGATTTCCAGTCTAGTGCTCTTACCTTGTATCGAGTTCCAGATGACTTTACCCAGCCACACATACAAACTCGACTAATCCGTGTGTGGCTTTATGGTCTGCTAAAAGACAGGTATTTCAAAAATAAAAACATCTGATCATAACAGCATTTTATCTAACTGAATCACAAAGCCTTGGAAAGACCCCCGGAGGTCATATCATTGTGTGGTTTTCAAAAATTTTTTAGCAACTCCTTGTTTCAAATGAAGTTTTAAGCAGAACTCCTATGTGTAAGAAATAAAAGCAGTATCTTGTTAGTGTAAATATATTTTATAAGTTAAAAGTTTCAACATTTATTTTTTATAATCAATGAAGACCCAAATTTTAGCGTGTTGTTGCCAATGTATAAAATTTTATTATATAATACATTTGCATGTATGGGTTATCAGGTTTTTTCTTTTTTTATTATTTATAAGTGACATGCCAGGTGTGGTGGCTGACACCTGTAATCCCAGAACTTTGGGAGGCCAAGGCAGGAGGATCACTTGAGGCCAGGAGTTCAATACCAGCCTGGGCAGCATAGCGAGACCCCATCTCTACAAAAAAATATGAAAAATTAGCCAGGTGTGGTGATGCGTGCCTGCAGTCCCAGCTACTTAGGAGGCTGAGGCAGGAGGATTGCTGGAGCCCAGGAGGTGGAGGCTGCAGCAAGCTATGATTGCACCACTGTGCTCCAGCCTGGGTGACAGAGCAAGACTTGTCTGTTTCAAAAAAAAATTGACACATAATAATTGTACATATTTATGGAGTGCAGGGTGATAGTTCAATACATTTATTCAATATGTAATAATCAAATGAGAGTAATTAGCATATCCATCACCTCAAACATTTATCATCTCTTTGTGTTGGAAACATTCAAAATCCCCTCTTCTAGCTATTTGAAAATATGCAATAACTGATTATTAACTATAGTCACCCTGCAGTGCTATAGAACACTAGAATTTATTCCTCCTGTCTAGCTAAATGTCTATCAGCAGATGAATGGACAGAGAAAATGTGGTCTACATACACAATGGAATACTATTTGGCCATTAAAAAAAGGGGATCCTGTCATTCACAGCAACATGGATGAGCCTGGAGGACATTATGCAAAGTGAGATAAGCCAGACACAGAAAGATAAACACTGCGGGTTCTCACTGATATGCGTAAGCTAAATAAGTTGATGTCACAGAAGTAGAGAGCAGAACAGTGGCAACAAGGGACTGGGAAGGCTGGGGGATAGAGAGAGGTTGGTTAATACATACAAAATTATAGCTACATGGGAGGAATAGGTTCTAGTGTTCTGTCTCTGTCACTGTTTTTTTTAATGGTTAAAAATACTTTTCAAATCATTGGGGTAAATGCTGGGTGCTGTGGCGTGTGCCTGTGGTCCCAGCTACTCAGGAGCCCAGGAGCTCAAGGCTGCAGTGAACTGTGATCATGCCTGCAAACAGCCACTGTACTCCAGCCCGGGCAACATAGTGAGACCCCGTCTTGAAATTTAATTAATTAATTAATGG
>NW_012142746.1:2869245-2872367 GCF_000956105.1 Propithecus coquereli
CTTGTAGCTCTGGCTTGGGAGAGGCAAAGGCAATTTATGTAACCGAAATGTTTGTACCCCCATAATACTCTGAAATTTAAAAAAAAAGAAAATAAATAATTTGAGGGGGTAAAGAAAAGCCAAAAAAAAGTGATGAGATTATGAGCAATTTAAAATTGCTTCCTTACGTCTATCTGTATTTTCAAATTTACCAATAGGGAGCATGTATTACTTAGACAATACATAAATTTAAAACTAAATAACTAAAACAAGAAAAATCTAAAATGTATACATATTTTTTAAATAAAACCTTTGTCAGACACTGACAGACCATCAGAAGCACTTCCCCGGAACCAGCAGTTTGGAAGCAGCCGGTCTTGCCCTCTCGTGCAGCCCTGGGCAGACAGGGAGACAGGGAAGAGACGTGCCCAGGTCTCACAGCCAGTTTTTGGCAGAGCCAGGACCGGGACATTAGAGATCTGGGCGACACGGTACAAGCCCACAGCCGCAGTCTGGTAAGAGCTGATCAAGTGCCGCGACATCCTAGGAAGGGAATTTGATACTGGCCCTATCTCCAGAGCAGGGCTCCAGGAAGTAATGGTGGCCCATGAGCCTGGGCCTGCGGAACGGTTTCTGAGCTGCTGTCTGTCCCAGCCCAGGGCCCCTGGAACACACCCAGCCATCCCCGGTAAGACCATTTCTTCTGGTTCATCCACTTACAGAGCGAAGTTCACGCCGCGTGGCGTGGCATTCAAGGCCTCCGCCGTCCTTGCTCTACCTCTCTGTCCATCACACCTCCTGCCCTCCACATCCCCACCCTGCACGCCGATTCCACTTGTTTGATCCACCCTTCCCCCCACCCTGAACAAACCCTTCCAGAGCTCGGAGACTCCCTGCAACCCGGCCACCTCTCCCTCTTCTCTGCACACTCCCAGCCAGCGCGTCCCTCCGTCCTGGGGCGTCCTGCTCCTGCTCCTGCCTCTGGCTGCCCCGTCCCAGTCACCTCCGCTGCTTCCTCGTCCTCCATGCATCGTGAGATGTCAGAGGTCCTCGGGCTCCCTCTTCTCTGACCACTCCACTCTCCTCCTGGGCGGGCTCGTTCACCCCCCGAGGTTCCGCAGACATCTCTGTGCCAAAAGTCTGTTTTCAGGGCTCCTTCCCCTCACCCTAGACACAGCGGTCAGCTTCCTCCTCGGATCTCCTCTTGGGTCATTGACCGCATCGCTAACCCCTCCTTGGTGCTTCCTCCCGAACACCGCTCAGCTTGCCCCATTGCACCCCCACACACGGCCCCTGCTGCTCCAAGCCACCGCCGTCCCCTCGGAAGACCACGTCGGTTCTGAGTGGTCTCCGCCTGGCCCCCGGAACCCACTGCGATTCTCTCTCCACGTGGAGGCCAAGGCGCTCTCCTTAAATGGCGAATGTGGTCGTGGGCCACTCCCCCGGCCTTCGCAGGCATCCCAAATGAAAACGACATCTCTGCCCGCCCAGCCTTTCCCTCCGCAGCTGTCCCCACGACTCTCTGTTCCAAAGCCCGCCTTCTCCTTTCCATGGCAGCACCCAACTTTCCCCGCCTCTGCGTGCTGTCCCTCTGCCTGTTCCGTGGCTGCGGCCGATGCCCCACGCAGCTTTCCTGGACAAGCGTCCTAACAAACGGGCGTCGCCGGCAGCTGAGAGTGCTGGCCGCTGATGGCCCGCAGCCACCACCTTCTTCAGAGGATGCCCTGGGACACCCTGGAGTCGCCTCTGCAGGGACTGCCAGGCAGAGCCGCTGCCTGACACAGGCTGTGAGAGGCCGCCCCCTTCCCCAGGAGGGACTAGTCCGAGGTGCAATGTATGTCGCGCACCCCCTCCCCCTGCGCGTCCTCGCGGTGCTTCTCCCCGCCCCCTTGCAGGTTTTTCCTGAGGCAGCCCCAGCAGACCCCACCCCAGATTCTGCCTCTGGGGCACCCAGGGTGAGCCTCGCCCTCCAGGCCAGGTATTGCTTCCTCAGGGAGGCCTGGCCTGAACCCCAGCCTGGGTCGAAGAGTCTCCCGACAGCACCGTTGTTCTCCTTGGTAACAGCTGGCACAGCTGCAAGTAAAGCATTATCTGCGCAACTGCCTGTTTAACACGAATTTCCCTCGCCGACTGCACACGCCATGAGGGCAGGACCGAGTCCGTTTTGCTGCCACCGTGTTCCCAGCACCCAGCATCCCTGGCACACAGTAGGCACACAGAAACTGTTGGATAAAAGAAGGAAGGAGGTCCTTGTGTTGCCTCTCTCTTGTTTGATTGAGGGCTCCAGGTTTAGCTTTGTCATGGCCAGAAACCGAGTCCAAATGACTTTTGGGGTTGGCAGCCACGAGCGCCGTGGCTTGGGCTCGCTGCCCTCCAGCAAGAGCTCCGAGACCGCACGGCAGAGACAGCGCAGGATGCCAGCGTGGACAGCTGCCATCCGCTGCCTCTCTCTTTCCCTCGCGCAGGGGCAGCAGCTGGGGCAGCAGCTGGGGCTGCTGTGCCAGTGACCGTGAGCAACCCTGGGAGCCGCGCTGTCAACAACCTGTCACGGCAAATCTCCCCAGGCCACTGCATCCCCAAAGAGCCGCCCACTGAGCAAGCCCCCTCAGGGCCTCTCTGGGCAGCGCTCTCAGGCTGACACCGGGCTGGCACCAGGCTGGCACCGGGAAGGCCCAGACCTGCCCGTGATGCCAAACAGCAGCACCTGCCACAGCTGCTGGGGCCTGGGCTCAGAGCACGCCTCCTCTAGCCCTCCAGGACAGAGGGCCTGACTCCCCCCAGGGTACCCACGACAGCCGGCCCCTCCCCATGCCCTTTCCGTTCCTTTCTGCCCGGGAAGGCCTTCACTGTGCCAGGGGCCTTTTTCCTCCACACTTCCGCTGGCCCTCACGCCAGCCACACAGGCTGCACAGGGCTGGTGCTGCCCATTCCTCAGAGGAGGAAACTGAGGTGCAGACGAAGGAAGGCAAAAGAAGAGGGAAGTAGCCCGAGGATGCCCTGTGCCTACCATTCCTTCCCTGCCTCACTGCTGCACAAGGGGCTTTGAGGAGCACAGCCATGCAGAGGTGAGGGCCTTTTGGTCTGTCTGGATCACGCTCAGCGCCCTGCAAGCCTCCTTTATTTGTTGGCTATGGGGGGGATAC
>NW_012142746.1:2872417-2878673 GCF_000956105.1 Propithecus coquereli
GGCTGCTGTGCCAGTGACCGTGAGCAACCCTGGGAGCCGCGCTGTCAACAACCTGTCACGGCAAATCTCCCCAGGCCACTGCATCCCCAAAGAGCAGCCCACTGAGCAAGCCCCCTCAGGGCCTCTCTGGGCAGCGCTCTCAGGCTGACACCGGGCTGGCACCAGGCTGGCACCGGGAGGGCCCAGACCTGCCTGTGATGCCAAACAGCAGCACCTGCCACAGCTGCTGGGGCCTGGGCTCAGAGCACGCCTCCTCCAGCCCTCCAGGACAGAGGGCCGGGCTCCCCCAGGGTACCCGTGACAGCCGGCCCCTCCCCATGCCCTCTCTGTTCCTTTCCGCCCGGGAAGGCCTTCACTGTGCCAGGGGCCTTTTTCCTCCGCACTTCCGCTGGCCCTCACGCCAGCCACACAGGCTGCATAGGGCTGGTGCTGCCCATTCCTCAGAGGAGGAAACTGAGGTGCGGACGAAGGAAGGCAAAAGAAGAGGGAAGTAGCCTGAGGACGCCCTGTCCCTACCGTTCCTTCCCTGCCTCACTGCTGCACGAGGGGCTTTGAGGAGCACAGCCATGCAGAGGTGAGGGCCTTTTGGTCTGTCTGGATCACGCTCAGCGCCCTGCAAGCCTCTTTTATTTGTTGGCTATAGGGGGATACTTTTAAAGGGTCCCAGTGGGTCTCCCAGAACCAGGCCACTGAGTCGCCCCCAGCCCCTACCTGCCCCAGCAAAGGGAGGCCACGCTCTACCAGGGTCAGGTGGCCAGCACATCGGCGTGTCCCAGAGCACCCTCTCCCCAGGAGCACCAAGGCCGCAGGCCCAGCTGTGGTGGGGTGTGCACAGCTTAGGGCAAGGGGTCCGCTAAGGGCCTGGCGCCTGCCCCAGCCTCAGGCCCCCGGGCAACAACCCCTCACAGAAAGCTGGAGAGGGGCCCCTCGAAGCTGAGCAGGACAGAGATTTCCTGGGCATGCCACACCCCCCAGTGGCCGGCCTTCCTCGGTGCCTCTGTCTTCCTCCACAGACTGTCCTGGAGGTGACCAATCGCCTCCTGCCCCCACCCAAGAGAGCCCTAGAGGACCAAGGAGGGGAGGGATCATTATCACAGCACAGTAATAATTACTCAGTCGTTTGTCCAACAAATATTTCCTGAGGGCCTGTGCCGAGCCCGGCTCTGTGCTGGGTGCAGGGGACACAGCCACAGGTGAGACAGACCCAGTCCCTGACCTCAGGGGACTGGGAGTCCAGCAGGGGAGACGGATGAGCGACCTGCACACAGACAGGGAATGGATACGTGACACGGTGTCAGCAGCCATCGTCTCCACGAAGAGAACCCAGGCATTGCACCAGCTGAGGGGGCAGGAGGAGGACCGTGGGTTGCTGGTCCGGAAGCTTCTCGGAGGTCGTCACAGGGGAGACCAGGAGATATGAGGGCAGGAGCCAGGCCAGGAGCTGAGGGAGAGGGTTCCCGGCACAGGGAAGGACGGAGGCCAAGGCCCCAGACACAAGGCGGCCTGCTGTGCCAGAAGCCAGTGAGGGCCTGCACGGTGGCTCACGCCCCTCATCCCAGCACTCTGGGAGGCAAGGCAGGAGGATCCCTTGAGCCCAGCGATTCAAAATTGCAGTGAGCTGTGATTGCACGGTGCACCCCTGCATGGCTGTGCCGCTGGGGGAGGGGGGCGGGATTTGGGGCTGGAGAGAGAACCTAGATCCGGCCCTGAAAGCCGATTACAGATTTGGCTTTGACTCTGAGTGACTGGTGGGCCGTGAGATCATTTTGAGCGGGGAAGTGACATCAGCCATGTTTTTAAGGGGTCACAGATACTTACAGGTTAGTACTAGCAGCTGACTTTTATTGAGCACTAACTATAATATCTACTGTATCAGGCGTTACACTCGCACTCTGACCTAATTATCCTCTTTCGTCCTTACAACCACCCTGTCTCAGCAACTGGCCCGATCACCTTGCCTTTGCTCTGGCAAGGGGGAGACGGAGGGTCTGACGGGGCCGCCCCCCAGGCTGTGCCAAAGCGGGCAGAGCTGGTATGTGTGAGGGCAGGATGCGAGCCAGTTCTGTCTTGCTCCAGGGAGGTCGGGTTTGCACGGCCTGGGTCCCAGTTCTAACCCCCACCAGCTAGCCGTGCAGCAGGCTATGGCTGTTTGGTCTGGACGTGGCCCCCAGCAGGGGCTTCTCAACCCGGCTAGCAGAGACCCAAGGAGGGCCCTGGAACGAGGAGACCTGCAATCAACCCCAGCTGTGTGGCTGCCGGGGGGGGGGTCACGGCCCTTACTGAAGCCCAGCTCCACCCTCTGTGAGACGGGCAAACGTGTCCTCCTCCAGAGCCTCAGGGAGGACACTGAGCAGGACTCAGGCTAGTGGCAGACACAGGGCAGCTGCTCAATAGCCTTACACCAGGTATTAATGCACAGAGTTGGGGGGCTGTCTGCTAGGGACCTGGTGAAATACGTGCCGGGCTGGGCCAGCCTGGGAGGAGAAGGCGACCATTCTGCCTCCACACTGGAGGTCGGCAGCAACCCCGGCTGCAAGGGAGTGATGGCGACTGAGGCCTGCGGATGCAGGAGGGGGACAGGAAGGACTAGTCAAAGTGCAGAGCCAGCTGGGTCCTGTCCCCAAGGTCACCCTCTTCCTCCTCAGCCAGTAAGTATGCACAAACAGAGAGGGCTCCGTCTCCTTCCACCTTGCGACCTGCCACTGCTCGAAGCCTCCCCTTCATAGCCCAGTTCGGAATTATCCCCTGCCCAGGCAGCACAGGCCTCAAGTTCCACCATTACAGAACTATTCCATCAAGGTAAGCAGCCGTCTTTTATTGGTCAAGTTCTCCTTATACGTTTAGTTCCACGGGACCCACAAAAATTCATAAACAGTGAATAATATCTATTACAACTATATCTGGGGGTTTTGTTTTTGTTTTTGTCTTTAGAGACAGGGTCTTGCTCTGTCTCCCAAAGCTGGAGTGCAGTGGTGTGATCACAGCTCACTGCAGCCTTGAACTCCTGGGCTCAAGTGATCCTCCTGACTCAGCCTCCCAAGCAGCTGGGACTAAAGGTGCGAGTCACCACAGCTGGCTAGTTTTTCTTATTTTTTGTACAGATAGCATCTTGCTATGTTGCTCAGCCTGGTCTCAAACTCCTGAGCTCGAGCAATCCTCCTGCCTCAGCCTCCCAGAGTGCCAGGTTACAGGCGTGAGCCACCGCGCCCAGCCTATTTCTGTTCTTTAAATTGTCTTCTGATCCTTTCCGATGTACAAACACGCATATATGAACCCATACATCCTCTTCTGGAATTTGTTTTAATTTAACACTATTCCAAACATGCAGGAAGGCATGTTGGGGATGAGCTGGCCACCCTCTTTTCGAAGAGCAGTATGGCATATTGGTTAGAAGGTGGAGTTTGGAAGTAGGTAGACACAGATTGAAATCCCAGGCAGGCAAGCTGTGTGACCTTGGATAAACCACCTGACTTCTCCAGGTCTCAGTTTCCCCACCTGTGGCATAAGGATAACAGTGCTCCTCCCACCAGGCCAGGATAAGGACAAAAGGGGGTCATGTGGGCAACACTTTAGGCAAGTGCCACACACAGACGAGTGCTCGATTAACGGTAGCTGTCGTTGCCACCACTTTAGTCCTTCTTACTGAGATACAAATACACAGCAGGCTCAGAAAGTTTCCTTGTTTGGGATGATATTTACGTAAGCTACCTATTGCTCTGTAACAAATTACCCCAAAACTTAGTGACTTAAGTAAACACATTGATTGCCTCCTT
The DNA here is from genome assembly GCF_000956105.1 of Propithecus coquereli. Lineage (NCBI taxonomy): Eukaryota > Metazoa > Chordata > Mammalia > Primates > Indriidae > Propithecus > Propithecus coquereli. The sequence continues at coordinate 2,876,191 of NW_012142746.1, forward strand.
ATTTCTGTGGGTGAGGAGCCTGGCCATGGCTTGGCTGGCTCCTCTGCTTCCAAGAATCTCAAAAGGCTGCAATCAGGATGCTGGCCGGGGCTGAGGTCTCATCTGAATGGTCCACCGAGGAAGGATTTGCTTTGAAGCTCAGGTGGTTGCTGGCAGGATTCAATTCCTCAAGGGCTGTTGTACTGAGAGCCTCAGTTCTGCAAGATGCCAGCTAGTGACCAGCCTCAGTTCTTTGCAACGTGGGCCTCTCCTACACAGCAGCTTAGTTCATCAAAACATGCAAGCTGAGAAGGCGAGACAGAGAGTCAGCTAGCAAGACTGAATCTTACATAACCTAATCACAGACTTCTGTTGCTTTTGCCGTATTCTATTGCTCAGAAGCCAGTCTCTAGGCCAGTCTGCACTCAATGGGAGGACATGAATGCTAGCGGGCAGGGATCTTAGCGGGTCATTTTGGAGTCTGCCTGACACAGCATGGCACAGTACAACTAGCATTTTCTGGTGCCTTCTATGTGCCAGGCACTGTACTGGTGCTGGGAATTAAAAAATGCATGAGTTGGGCTTCCTACCTTCCAGCAACTTTTTCTGGGAGGTGTTTTCTGCTTCATGCTCTTACTCACCTTTCACTGCTGTGAACACTTTGTGCCCTATGTAGAATCGCTCTTGAGAGAGGAAGGAAATTACTAACTCCACGGTGCGAATGAGTTATCCAGATCCTTTTCCTCCATCACAGGTGGCAGAGGAAAGACAGAGAAAGAGAGAGAGAGAGGGCGGGGGGAACACATTAGCTCCGAGGGGCATTTGGAGAGTAGTGGTCACTGTGCCAGGTCCTGTGAGTACCAGGGAGGACGAGAGCAGACCCTGCCCTCAGGTAGCACAGAGGGTGATGGGGAGAAGACAGGACAATTCACACGTTCAGGCTGCAGTGAAGAGCCCCAGCGGAGGCCAGAGCCACAGTGGGAGTTGGCACAGCAGTTCTTCTTAAAGCAAGAAGAGTTACAGCCAATGGCTGAAAGCTGAAACCAAGTTTTGCGCTATACTTAGGAGGCCTTGGTGGCTTAATTTCAGAGCAACAGAGGTTTCCTTCCCCAAAACAACCCCTCTTCCCCAACCCTGGCCTCTACCTCACAAGCACCAGAGAGGCTTGCTACTGGGAAGTAATAGAAACAAATACTTAGCTTTCATGAAAAGGCAACTCCTTTCATTAGAGGAATCTCATCTTCCCTGGCTAACCATAGGGGTTGATGAGGGCTGCCAATCACAGACCCCACTTCTCTTGGCCACAGAGGTGGACTTGGCATCCAAGCTGGGTCAATCTCCCATCCCCAGTCTTCTGAAACATATGACCCAAGCCAAACCAGAGTCCTTCCCTGGGATTTTTTCTGGGTGAAGCAGAAGAGATCTTTTCCCAGTTAATCCAGACACTATAAACAAGAGCCCCTAGAAGCAGCTGGTGGTCACGTTTGCAGACGTGTGGAGGGAGGAAGATGGAGCCCAACACACACAGGGGGCGGGGAGGGCATCAACAGCATCAAATTCTTGGTTCCCATCTTCTCTCAGGCAAGATTTACTTCTGCCCCTTCTGGACATGTGAACCAATAAATTTCTTTTTATTTGCCTGAAATAACTCAAATTGGGTTTCTATCACTTGCCAACAATAAGGTCCTAAAATATAAGCCTACCATTTCACCGCTGGCATTCACGATAAAGCTATAAATCTTCCTGGGAGAGGTGGTGATTCAAGGGTCCAAATTCTTACTAAAGTATAAATGACTGATATCAGATCCTTTCCTGAGAGAAGGTTATAATTATGAGCTTGTCTGAAAATAGCACACTGTAAGGCTAAAAGATAGTCAAGACATTGTTTACCATGTTCACAGATAAAAACGACTGTGATTCCAATTCAGAAAACCTGGGTTTGAATCCTGGCTCTACCACTAACTGGCAACCTACCTCATTTCTCTGGGCATCCACTTTCTCATCTATAAAATGGGAATAAGAACATTACCCGCCTTTCCTATTTTACAAGATTGTCATAGAGAAAAATAATGACATTGCATTTCCCGATATCCCTGGGGTGCTATAGTAAATACATCTCAACACTGTGTATTTGGATACATGCCAGTGAGCAGAAAGGTGACAAACTCCTTACTCCAGCAGGGCTCAGCAGCTAAAGATAAGAGGACTAAAGATGGGCTCACGGCAGGGTTTAGGAGCGGACACCCAACTACAGAGCAGCAGTGTCAGTCTGGCCCCCACCTGGTACGAATCCCACAGCTACATTTTCATCATTTTCTCCGGATTATGTAATTCTGGCTAATTTAATTTCTAAATTTTATCTTTTTTCTTTTTAAAAAGTTAACAAGACACTAAACATTTTTAAACAATAGACAGAAATATAAAACTAAAATAATCCATATCCCCTCCAGCTCTACACACCTGAGATAACCACTGTTAACCAGTTCTTGTGTATCCATTCACAG
>NW_012142746.1:2888558-2890894 GCF_000956105.1 Propithecus coquereli
ATAATAGGTCCCAAAGGGAATACATACTCATGAAAACTAACACTTGAGTCTTTACTGCATACCAGGCACTGTTCTAAGTTCTTTATATATATTTACTATTTTAATCCTTACAAATAATTCCATGAGGTAGTACTATTCATATCTCATTGTATTGCTGAGTTAACTGAGGCAGAGTATGAGGTAGCTTATAACTAGAGAGAAACAGAAACTATAATCATTTTAAGCAAAATAAGAATTCTGTCAGAACACAATTTCTTGACTTGTTTGGTATGGCACCTGTCACACCTGGGATCTTCGGGCTGCTGTGATTTATCTGGCTTGGCAGAAATCCTCCCCCTTTCCCAGTGCTTTTGCTTGTATATCCCTGCTGAGGTGGTTCTCTAATCCCAGAAGATCTTCCCAGAGAAGGAAAAGCTCTGACTAAGGGCATGTGAGTAGTGTCGCTCCTGCAATCGAAGGGCTATTTATTCAACAAAAATTTACCGGATACCTATTGTCTAACCAGACTCTATACTAGACTGAGATGATAAAGATAAATAAGTTAAATAAATAAGGAAAATCCTACAGGAGCTCAGAGTTAGGCTGGGGAATCAGACATAAAAGGATAAATAAACTTCATGGCCTGCCAGGTTGTAAGAGAGTTATGAAGACAGTATCCCAGGAGTCTAGGGGAAAGTGTTTCTCATTCTGCCTTGGAAGCCAGGGGAAACTATTGTAGAAGTAACAGCTGACCTGTGTGGCAGATGCTGTTTTTAATCTAGGGCCAAAAATGAGGTGTTTGGATAGAGCTGGAACCCATTCTACTAATAAAGTATCATAAGAATGGAAAAACAAGTACCACATGTACTCACCATCAAATTGGTATTAACTGATCAACACGTAAGTGCACATATGGTAATAACATTCATCGGGTATCAGGCAGATAGGAGGGGGGAGAAGGGGATGGGTATGTTCACACATACCCATGTTCACCCATAATGGGTGTGGACAGGCTTGAAGCTCTGACTCAGGTGGGGTAAAGGCAATATACGTAACCTAAAGATTTGAACCCCCGTAATGTCCTGAAATAAAAAAAAGTTAAAAAAAAAAAGTGAGGTGTAGCTGCAAAGTAAAGAACCTGATGTTTTCATTGGGTTCTGAAATTAGCTGGTAAAGAGGAATTCTGAAATTGTTCTGTACATTGGAAGCATCATTTGCATATGTCTCTATATACATCCTCCAAAAGTAGCAGTCTGAAGGACACTACTTCTAAGGACATCAGCTGTTAATTCACATGCTTTTATGTTCCTCTCGTATGCTATCTCCTATAATTCTGCAAATACTTATTTAGCAAATAATATATATTAAGCATTGTTGAGCTTAGGGGTATAGAACTGAGTAAGACGAGGCCCCCAGCCTACAGAGAACTCCAGTGAAAGAGGCAAATGTGTCTCTAATATGGTGCAATGAATATTATAGTACTAATAATTTGAGCAAAGATTTGCTTTAAAAGTATTACAAATTAATAAAATAACTTGCCATCAAGTCATAGACAAATTAGAGTCTAGTCTGAAATAAGTACAGCGTGTTGTGGAAATGGCCACTGTTCCTTTCTCCTGCCTGCCACCTTCATGCACACGGGATACTTCCTCTGCTGAAATGCCATTCCCACCCCGCCGCCTCCACCCCCAACGTGGCCAGATTCTTTCTCTTTCAGATCTCAGCTCAGATGTTACTTCCTCATAGAAGCCTTCCTACACGTCTCCCGTCTAAATTATTTTCACCCAAACGTTATTCTGTCCTTGAAATCTGGGGTTTTTTTTAATGAGTTGTTTAACGTCTGTCTTTGCTGTTATACTCTGAGCCCCATAAGAGCAGGGTCATATGTGTTTTATCTCCGACTATATATCCACACAGTAAAGCCTCATTTATTGAATTGAGTGCACCCATCATATGCTAGGTGGTGTGCTAAAGTTTCACATACATTATCTTATTCAGTACTCAGAATAGTCCTCCGACGTATGTATTGTGTCTATTTTAAAGATGAGAAAATTAGACTGTAAAAAATTATATCATTTATCCACAATGTCATAGCTAATTATTTAGTTTATCCATGATCTCATAGCTTTGCCACTACTAGTGACAAAGCCAGAATTTGAACCCATTTTACAAACTGTAGCTGTAAACTTTTCTTCCTTGGCTACCCAAAGTTAAATGGAACTTTTGGTTCATTTTCTATATATAATCAACAAAATACACTATCTGTTAACCAGAACTATGTTAATTTGTGGTTTTATCATATCTGTGTTCCTTTAATAAGTGATACAGTAGGATTCTATAATCTGAATTATGAAAAA
>NW_012142746.1:2890944-2893053 GCF_000956105.1 Propithecus coquereli
TAAGTAAGGTCTTGGAGGCCTTTACCTATCAGCACACAAGTTTTTTGTTTGTTTTTTTGTTTTGGTTTTTTGGGGGTTTTTTGTTTGTTTTTTTGAGATTAGAATCTTTCCGTCACTAATGTGCGGAGTTTGCTGGATCCGGCACCCAGTACAGGGTTCAATAAATATTCTTAAAGGGAAGAAACAGAAGCGAGGGAAAAGGGAAAGAAGGGAGGAATCAGGGAAGGAGAAAGGGTAAAAAGAAAAGGAAGGATGGAGTGGGGACAGGAGGAGGAAGAAAGGAAAAAGGCAGGGAGGGGAGGAGAAAGGAAAAACAAAAAGGCAGAAAGAGAGAGAAAGGAAGGAAGAGGGAAAGAGGGAGGGACAGAGAGACACAAGAGAGGAAAGGTCAAGGCAGGCAGGCGGAGAGAAAGGGAGACTCAGAGCGGTGGACCCGCCTCCGGCCCGGACCCCGCCCCCGGCCCAGACTCCGCCCCCGGCCTGCGGGCTGCAGCGCCACCTCCGGCCACCAGCGGCCGCCACACGCAGCTGCCCGCACCCTGCGCGCGCGGCGGGCCCTCTCTCCCGCCTCTGCGCCGCTGCTTGCCGCTCCGCAGCCGCTCTCGGGCACGGGCGGGTCTCGCGCGCCGTCTTCTCGTGAGGGGCCTCGCGCCGCCCGGCGCGCGCCGCCCCCCTGCCTCGCGGCGCGGGGTCTCGCGGGCCCCGCTCCCGCCCTCCGCTCGCCTGGCCCGGACCGGAAGCGGCGCCGCACGGCCTGGGCCTGGCGCGGGGGGCGGGCACCGGGGCCCGGTCGGACATGGGCAAGAAGCACAAGAAGCACAAGTCGGACAAACACCTCTACGAGGGTGAGGAGGGGCTGGGGTGGGGGCGGTGAGCCCGCGGCGGCTCTGTGGGGTTTTCGTTCTTTCAAAATGACTCTCAGCGCCGAGACCGACCCGGGGCCTCCCTGCCCGTGGCAGGCCCAGACCCGCTAAGGGGGCGCGTCCCGCCCGAGGCCGCGCAGACCCCCCTGCGGGGGCGGCATTCGAACTCGGGTCCCGCCTGCCCGGGGTGGGTCTCCGGTGGGGGCTGCGCGGCGGCTCCGAGAGGCCCGGGAGCGTTCGGGGCGGGCGGCGCCGCCGCGCCCCTTGCGGGTCCGTCATTCAACAGGTGCTCCGCGCGGCGCCCACCGCGTACCCAGAGGCGCGTCAGCCTTGCGCCTTCGCGCTCCGCTCGGCGGTCGCCGTGCGTTGCTGGCACTGCCCGGCGAGCCCTTCCTTTGATCTAATCGAGGCGCTTTCCTTTTGTTTAAGAGTATGTGGAGAAGCCCTTGAAGCTGGTCCTCAAAGTGGGAGGGAATGAAGTCACTGAGCTCTCCACGGGCAGCTCGGGGCACGACTCCAGCCTCTTCGAAGACAAAAACGATCATGACAAACACAAGGACAGAAAGCGGAAAAAGAGAAAGAAAGGAGAGAAGCAGCTTCCGGGGGAAGAAAAGGGGAGAAAACGGAGAAGAGTAAAGGTACAGGTGCTTGCACTGCGTCTGCTTGGCTGGCTGTGCCGCTTTGTACACAACAGTCCCGCCTCCGGCTGCCAACCGAATTTTATTTTGTGTGTGTGTCTGCTGAGACTGAAACGCTTGCAGAAGCTGGCTTGTTTTGAGGCGGAGCAAGACAGTAGAAACGTGAATCGTCTCTGAGTTTCAGCAAATCTTTGTTTAATTACACTCTTACGCAGTTGTACTCACATGTCAGCTGAGGAAGCAGATTAAGGTCTGATTTTCAGGAGCTCTTTGAAAGAGTGCTTATCCATCTAGGAAGGGTGAAAAAGTCGTACTCAAGAAAGCCTCAGTATTCGTGGTTTGTCTAAAGTAGTCATTTCAAAAGCAAATGGGATCTCTTGGGGTTCAGATTTTGTTGTAAAATAAATATTATAACACCACATCGATAAAGAACAACTTTCCTCTTTCAAAACAAAGTTTGAGTCTACCAAAGAGAAAATTTGGTCAGAGACCTGTAATGGATATAACACCAGTAATAAAAATAAGTATTTGCTTAGCCACACTTTTCTTAATAGAAAAGAATAAGTAGCTGCTGTCTTGCTTTGCAAGCTGAGCAAAATAATAATAAT
>NW_012142746.1:2893513-2896394 GCF_000956105.1 Propithecus coquereli
GTAATTCATGAAGGTAGTTTTAAAAAGTCAAGAGTACTACAAGGCTTTTTAACACAAAAGCAGTGTCCTCTTCTACTCTGGAGTTTAAACTTTTTGGTTTTTTTCCTTGGCTGTTTATCTCCATTTCTAAATGTAAGTTTGTACTGCTGTTTACTGGTTTATCAGTTTACATCTTTTAATGACATGTTATCTGTATGTATGTGTGTACATGTAATTATTTTTATTTTTCGAGACAAGATCTCATCTGTCACCCAGGCTAGAGTGCCATGGCATCATCATAGCTCACAGCAACCTCAAACTCCTGGGCTCAAGCAATCCTTCTGCCTCAGCCTCTCAAGTAGCTGGGACTACAGACATACCCCACTGCACCTGGCTAGTTTTTCATCTTTTGTAGAAATGGTATCTCACTTAGTTGCTCGGGCTAGTTATGAACTCCTGGCTTCAAGCAGTCCTCCCGCCTCAGCCTCCCAAAATGCTGGGGTTACAGGTGTGAGCCACTGTGCCTGGCCTTAATGATGTGTTATAGATGCTGAGAATTTAAATTAGCATTCTTGTACTATTTCACACCCCCAATATCCCATCCTCCGTTTTCACAGTATAGGTACATCACAATTACTGGCTAAGTCAATATTCAGTGGTTATTTTTTTTTTTGAAATTATTATTCACTAGAGATAAGAATATACAAATGCAGATCTGATCTTGACCAGTTAGTGTATTGTTGTCATTTGTTTGCTTATTGCTACTAATTCTTCCCAAACTCTCAGATTTGTAAAACCCCCATCTGAGTTGTATTTTTCAGGCAGACTAACACTTTTTTTTTCTTTTTTTTGTTTGGAGACTTGTATCTTGTAGCTCTCTGTTCTGGGCCGGATTAGTTGCTGTCTGTCTCTAGGCCTCCTGGGACTCTCCTTCACCTACTTCCTGGATGCCAAGTCTTCCCCTTTTTGATTTATACACTTGTTCTGGTGGAGTCTTAACTGCAGGAACTTCTAAGAAAGCATACATAGGAGGTAGATTTTTATGTTCTTGTATGTTTGAAAGTCTTTGTTCTACCTTTGTATAGACTACTCATGTAGGTTGATGGTTTGACTCAGTAAGGAATTTTTGACGGAAAATTATTTTCTCCATCAGAAAATAATTGCTTTTTTGTCTTCTATCTCCGAATTTGCTGTTGAGAAGTCTTGCCATTCTGATTCTTAGTCAGTTGTCTGTGAGCAGTATTTGCTTTCTTGGGGTTTTTAGGCTGTTCCCCTTTATCTTCAGTGCTCTGTCACTTCACAGTGAATACTTGTATCTTCAGAGATGTTGGCTTGAAGTTTTTCGGTGATAATTTTCTTCCCTCCATTTTTCTTTTTTTTCTGGAACTTCCTTTTTAAGGCGGATTGCTGTTCCATTGTATGGATAAACCATATTTTATTTATTTATCAGTCGGTAGACATTTGGTTTGCTTCCACCTTTTGGCTACTACGAATAATGCGGCTTTCAACATGAGTTGTACAAAGATCTTTTCGAGACCCTACCTTCAGTTCTTGTGGATATATACCCAGAAGTAGAATTGCTACATCCTATTATTAATATATTCTCTTTTATAGGTGAGAAAACTGAGACTCAGAGAGGTTAAGTAACTTGCCCATGGTCACACAGTGCCAGTAGAATAATTCAAATTCTGACCTTAAGAGGTTTTTAGTCTAAAAGAGTTAACAAAGTGGACACCAGCTGCTACCCAGAGTGCATGAAAGAATAGTCAGTGCCCTAACATTGGCAGTGTTCTAGTTCCAGGGCTCCTGAGATTACATGGCGCTAGGGAAATTCCAGAAGACTTCGTTTAGGAAGTAGCATTTGAGTTGGGCTTTAGGAAGTCAGAATACAGTGATATTATGCTATATATACATGGGGTCAACTATATGTCCTGAGGGAAATAGCCCTATTATAGTAGTATGGTAGAAGTATTCTTTTATATTATATGATTACATGTACATTTTACTATAAAAGATTATAAAGTCATGAATGTTGTAATTTTGGGGCTACCTCAGGTATTTTCAAAGGTGATCTGACAACCCAGTTGTCATTAATACACTGACTTTAGATGCTGATCCCTGAACAGAATGCTAGGCCACTGCATAGAGATTTAAAGGTAAGGAAGCTCACACACCAAGTAGAGGATTAGTATGAACTCTTGTTAGAGGATTAACATGAAGAGGGCCAAGTGTGAGGATGTACGTAGGGGATGCAAAATACTTCTCTTTTTAAGTACGGAATGCATGAGGGGAGTATAGGATAAGATCTGAAGGGCAGTTGAGTTGTCAGAGAAGGAAGTTTGAACTAACGCTGTGCAGAGTCAGAAACTTTCTGAGTGAAAGAATGATAAAACTTGAGGCTTAGTAATATTAATCAGTTAATAGTATCTAACAAATATTGAAGAGAGTGGAGACTATTAAGGAAACCTACTTAGAAAGCTTGTCTTCTGCTGCTGACTTTAAGTGATGATAAAGTATGTCTGAGAAGAAAAGAAAGGAAAAAAAAAAGAAATCTTGTCTTTGAAATAACTGAAGCGAAAGGTCTGAATTCCTTTATTGAAACTCACTGGTTCTTCTGAAAAGCATAGTCCTAGCCCAAACTGTTTTAACAGCTTTGCGAGTCAACTTTAGGTTTAGATGCTCAAAGAAGACAGACCTGTCCCACTGCTAGGAATGTTGAGTAAAATGAGAAAGATCGTAGTCACTATTAAAATATTATTAAAAGGCAAGCATTTAACACATACAGGATATTATTTATAAAGCTAATTTTATGCTATTTATGAAAGTAAAATTCTTAATGAAAATTTAAAACTATTATACACAGTAAATTCCAATAAATACCTGTTTTATTAAACTACCATAA
>NW_012142746.1:2908526-2909025 GCF_000956105.1 Propithecus coquereli
AAAAAAAAAAAAAAAAGTTGCTGCTGTTACTTTTAAAAAAACATTTTTATTATTATTTGGAGTGAGAAAACTTTGGCATGCCAGATTTCCAGAGGGGGGAAAAATTAATGTAAGGACTTAATCGTATAGAGCACTGATTTTCAACCTTGGCAGTACTGAAAATACCAGTGCCGAATACTGTTAATACAAATACCAATACCAATACTCAACCCTCTAAATAGCAATGCCTCAGCCTTACCCTCCTTCCTCAAGAGATTCTGATTTAATGGATCTGGGGTGAGCCTTCCTACCCATTGGAATTTTTTTAAAGCTTCTCTGATGATTCTAACGTGCAGCCAGAGTTGAGAACCTATGACAGAAAGCACTGGTTTTCAAATTTGGAGGTATCAAGAGGACCCTTTTTTTGTTTGTTTGAGATGAGGTCTCATTCTGTCACCCAGGCTGAAGTGCTGTGGCACAATCATAGCTCACTACAGCCTTGAACCCCGGGGTTTAAGCA
>NW_012142746.1:2909075-2914746 GCF_000956105.1 Propithecus coquereli
CCTCAAGGAATCCTCCCACCTCAGCCTCCCAAAGTGCAGGGATTACAGGCATAAGCCTCCATGCTGGCACCTGCTCTAGGCTCTTGGCATTGGCAGTAGGCTTTAGTTTTTTTCCGCCTGGGAGAGTGCATACGGCCTTTCAGGCTGCCTCCTCTTCACGTTTCACATTTAATAGGAAGGAACCTGTATCTCTAGAGCTCTTATTCCATAGAACAGATGTTCTAACCTACCAACCTACAAAAGATCCATGCTATTAATAGTTTTTCTGGGCAGCTATTAATAGTTTTTCTGGGCAAACGATAGAAAACTTGCCAAACTTAAGAATTTTTGCTCCAGAATATGTTGTGAGGTCATTAAAAACAGACACCAATCAACTAACATTAATGGTAGCTGGGATCGAGAGCACAATGAGTGTAGTTTATAACATTGTTCTCTGGAGCTTTTAAATGAATCATATATTCTGTATTAGGTGCTTTGGCTCATTAAAATAGGATCAAAGATCCCTGTACTAGCCACACCCACATGGCCTAGAAACCTATTGAAAATACAAAGTCTCAGGCTTTACCCTATACCTGCTGGATTGGTAGTGCTAGGGACAGGGCCTAACCATCTGTGTTTTGCCAAGACCATCAGGTAATTCTGATGCACACTAAAGCTTGAGAACTATAATGGGACCTCAGAATTTGCATTTCTGACAAATTCCTAAATAATGTTGATACTGCTGTAGAGGGACCATCCATGCTTTGAGAACCACTGCTCTAGATACTAGAATAAAAACATAGAACATAAGCCAAGAAGATAATTTTTTGAGTCAGTAAGATAAGAGCATAAAGTAGACATTTTTGGACAATTTTACTTCGAAATTTAATTGTAAAAATTGCAGAGTACAGAGAATAATAAACTACTGCCTGGATACCAACCATGCAGCTTTAGCAGATCTCAACATTCCACCTTTTCTATGTTTGTTTTTTAAAGAGTTGAGAGTACAGACACAGATGAAGCTTCCTGTGTACCCTTCCAGAATCCCATTCCTCTCTTTCCTTAGAACCACTCTCCTGAATTTGGTGTACATCACATACATACCTGTTGCTATAATTTTATTCTGCAAGCATCTGTGAACAATGAATGCTTATACATTTTCAAACTTTACATAACGGATCTTATAACATAATTATTCTGTAGCTTTTTTCTCTAGAGATTATGTTTCTGATTATTATCCATGTTGATGTGATATAATTTTAGCTTGTTTATTTTACTTGCTGTGTATATATGACATAATTTATTAATTTTCCTTTTAGTAAGCATTGGATTGTTCCTAATTTTTTAGTGTTTCAAACAGCGCTGCAGTAATACTCTTGTACATGTTTCCATGTATGCTGTGTGAAAGGAGGCTTTTCCAGGGTATGTGTGCAGAGAGCTCAGAAGTAGGGCAAGGGCTTCGCTAGCTGTGCTCGCTATTGCTGATTGTTCTCCCAATGACTGTCCTTGTTTACTCACCCAACTCCAAGGTGTGAGAGTTCCATCTCTCTACATTTTTATCAAAACTTGACATTTTCAGAGATTTTAATTTTTGCCAATCAGGGAGATATGAAATGCCTTCTGGTTTTTCAATTTATAATTCCCCAAGTTCCAGGGAGCTTGAGCTAGTTTTCATGTTTCTTAATATTTCAGATTTCTTCTGTGAACTACCTGTAATATTCTTTTACCCATTTTCTTTAGGGTTCTTTACCTTTTTGCATGGATTTGTACATGTCCTTGACTGGATCTTTGTTAATAATTTATGAATTATTTGTGTTTCAAGTACTTTCATCTCATTCTATAACTATATTTTTAGTTTGGTGGGTTTTGTTGAGGTACCAAAATTTATAAATTTTATGTCAAATTTATTAAATTTTTCCTTTAAGATTTATTGTTTTTGTAAGAAAATCTTTTCCTACTCACAGGTCTTACAGATTCTTTACTTTTATCTGACGTTCTAAAGCTCTGCTTTGTACATTTAAGTTTTTATCTGGAATTTACTTTCATGTATGGCACGAGATAGGTATCTAATTTTATTTTCTCTTTCCATGTAGATAACGAGTTGCCCCAGCACTACTCCTTTGTCATTGATTTATGTTTTTGTCACCTCTGTGATAGGCTAAGATTTATCTATACGCATGAGTCTGTTTCTGGGCTCTCCAATCTGTTCTGTTGGACTGTTCATCTATCCCTATGTCAGACCTACATTGTCTTAATTATTCTCACTTTATACAAATGCTTAATATCTGGTAAGACACATCTTACTGTGACCTTTTTCAAAACTGTTCTAACTGTTCTTGATCATTCACTCTTCAAGATAAACTGTACAATTGGCTTGTCAAATTCCATACAAAGTCTTGTTTTACGGTTTTGGTTGGCATTACATTGCACTTATTGATTACTTTGGAGAGAATTGACTATCGTTTAATTCATGAACATGGTATATCTTCTTTTTTCAGGTGGTCTACTATGGCCTTCAATAATGTTTCACAATTTTTCCTAAAAGGGCTTGGGCATCTTTTATTAGATTTGTTCCTATGTATATTATGTTACTTTTGTGAATAGTATTATTTTTCTAGTTTGTTATTTCTGTCATAGAGAAACACTATTTTTTTTTCTTTGTGAGCATATTATTCTCTTCTTTTCCAGTAGATGGCAGTAAAATACATTAAGATTTCATTATTAAGAGTATTTTCTGTTCAGTTTTTTTCCTCTACTGAAATTAAAATGATTTTTGTATTTAAAGGTATTAGTTATGAAGTATTTCTAAATTGTCTCCCTTTGTTCCATTTAGGAGGATAGAAAGAAGCGAGATCGAGACCGTGTGGAGAATGAGGCAGAAAAAGACCTCCAGTGTCACACCCCTGTGAGATTAGACTTGCTTCCTGAGAAGCCTCTCGCAAGCTCTTTAGCCAAACAGGAAGGTTAGAATAACTCTGAATGAACTCTCCTGAATGACGGGCTGAAACTTACAGCCAGGGAAAGTGACTGGGTTTTAGTTTCTGAGGTTTAAAAGCTTTGTAATGAAGGGGTTTTTTGTGTGGGGGTTTTCTTATTTCTGTTTCACTGCAGAAGACCTTTAAATTAGCTTCAATTTTGAATTGATATTCTCATATGTCAACATATTTTTAAGATAAATGGAATTTCTTTATGAGATATTTTATAACCAATATAGATAAATCATATAGAAAGACAAATTATGGTCTCTAATCCTTTTTAAACCACCATTTTCCTTTCTTCTTTGCTTTAGAAGTAGAACAGACACCCCTTCAAGAAGCTTTGAATCAATTGATGAGACAATTGCAGAGGTAAATATTTTTCCAACATTTTTATGACATAGACATTGAAATGGTAAATGTGTAGGATCCAAACCACTTCTTCAGTTTTGATTATTTAAAGCCGCATTCTGTGGCCTGAATCCAAATGTACTTGATTTTAAAGTGGATGATAAATATTGTGCCTGGCGATAGAAATACTCCAGGAGGAGAACTTTTAGATGTTCTTACTTGGTTTGTTTTAACTGGCAACTTGAAGGGTGTTACATAATACTCTTAGTGGCACATTTCTCTTTATCTAAAGTAATTTGATGTTAAAACTTTACGCTTTAAACTAGGAATAAACAATAGAGATATTTCCACTTCGCTAATAGATGAAAGTACCTTCTGTATATTTGTGCAGTGCTTATCATGCCATAAATGTTCAGCAATTATTAAGTCTGGGAGAGAAAACAAAATACCATAAATAGGATTTATGACTATTTTAAATGCAGAAATTTGTTCTGAAAATTTTAATATCTAGATTAAACCAATGTTAAGTTCTTAAAAGGAAAAAGAATAATTCAATCTTTATTAAAATACTGATACCTTTCTTTACACAGAATTTAAATTTTCAACTCAAAGATATTTATATTATCGTAAAGGAGTCATGGTTACAGGGCCTATATTCTAACAGTGGACTTTTCACTGTGTTGTACTTATATGTCAACCCAGAGCACGTTATAAATAATTTTTAAGGTAAAGCCTCTAGTGCGATCTGTATTCAACACTTACTTAGCTTTGCAGTTAAGATCAGAAGTGATCAGCCTTTCTTCTTTTTGGTGTTACAGAGTAGTTGAGAAAATTACATCTCTAGATGTAATATGTACACTGGAATAAATCATTCATTACCTCATTACTTGTCCCAAAGGAGTGAGCAGGTATTGGGTGTTCCATTCCTATTAGAAGGTATAACTATAAAGTGTTTTGGCTGCCTTTTAGTTTTATTTCTTGTAACATTAGACCAGAATGTAGGTTAATGATGTCACCCACTAGTCTCTCCACTTAGGCGTCCTTAATTGTCAAAAGAAGACGTGCAAACATCCAACAGGTATATGAAAAATGCTCAGCATCACCAGTCATAAGGGAAATGCAAATCAGAATCACAACGAGATAACACCTCACCCCAGTTAAAATGACTATTATCAAAAAGACAAAAAATAACAAATGCTGGCAAGGATGTGGCAAAAGGAGAACTCATACACTGTTAGTGAGAATGTAAATTAGTACAGCCATTATGGACAATAGATGGAAGGTCTTCAAAAAATTAAAAATAAAACTACCATATGATCTAACAATTCAACCACTGAGTATATATCCAAAGGAAAGAAAATCAGTTTATTGAAGAGTTATCTGCACTCTCGTGTTAATTACAGCACTATTCACAATAACCGAGATACGGAGTCAGACTAACTGTTCATCAACAGATGAATGGATTTTTTAAAATGGGGTGTATATATACACAACAGAAAGAACAAAATCCTGTCATTTGCAACAAGGATGAACCTGGAGAACATTATGTTAAGTGAAATAAGCCAAGCACAGAAGAACAAACGCTGCATAATCTCAATCAGATGTGGAATCTAAAAAAGTCAATCTCATAGAAGTAGAGAGTAGAATATGGTTACCAGAGGCTGAGGAGAGTAGAGAGAAGGGGAGTGTCCGGGGAGAGGTTGGTCAATGGAACACAGTTACAGTTAGGAGGAATAAGTTCTGGCATTCTGTTGCCCAGTGGGGTGACTATCGTCACTGAATATACACCAAAATAGCTAGAAGAGAGGATTTTGAATATTCTCACCATGAAGAAATGACAACTGTTTGAGGTGATGGATGTGCTCATTACTCTGATTTGATCATTACACAATGTATTATGTATCAAAACATTGCATTGTACCCCATACGTATGTACAATTATTATGTGTTAATTGCTAAGAACATTTTAGGAATTAGAACCCAGAGCCACATTCTTTTGATTAGCTTTAGTGATTGGATGATTCTTCCTCTTTAAGGCTCAGAGCTAAGCCTGGATAAATAGTACCAGATGGATCAAATCTGGTAATGATATTTTTGATCAAAACTAGGTGTGGCTCCATATTAAAATGACTAATTTTAGGGAATGTAGATAATTTGCTCTGAAAGGTAGTTGTAAGGGCTCATCCAGAGGTAAATCTCATCATTATTCACAGTAACAGCTATGGACAGCACACATTTCAACGTGTGCTGACTAAATTTCTGACTGGATATGTCTGCTTATTGTCATAAAAAGTCTCTCCACTTAGGCATCCTGGTATGAAAAAAAGGCAGTTTCACATAGACCTGAATTCAAATTCCAGCTCTTT
>NW_012142746.1:2914796-2915709 GCF_000956105.1 Propithecus coquereli
TTTTCCTACTCACAGGTCTTACAGATTCTTTACTTTTATCTGACGTTCTAAAGCTCTGCTTTGTACATTTAAGTTTTTATCTGGAATTTACTTTCATGTATGGCACGAGATAGGTATCTAATTTTATTTTCTCTTTCCATGTAGATAACGAGTTGCCCCAGCACTACTCCTTTGTCATTGATTTATGTTTTTGTCACCTCTGTGATAGGCTAAGATTTATCTATACGCATGAGTCTGTTTCTGGGCTCTCCAATCTGTTCTGTTGGACTGTTCATCTATCCCTATGTCAGACCTACATTGTCTTAATTATTCTCACTTTATACAAATGCTTAATATCTGGTAAGACACATCTTACTGTGACCTTTTTCAAAACTGTTCTAACTGTTCTTGATCATTCACTCTTCAAGATAAACTGTACAATTGGCTTGTCAAATTCCATACAAAGTCCTGTTTTACGGTTTTGGTTGGCATTACATTGCACTTATTGATTACTTTGGAGAGAATTGACTATCGTTTAATTCATGAACATGGTATATCTTCTTTTTTCAGGTGGTCTACTATGGCCTTCAATAATGTTTCACAATTTTTCCTAAAAGGGCTTGGGCATCTTCCATTAGATTTGTTCCTATGTATATTATGTTACTTTTGTGAATAGTATTATTTTTCTAGTTTGTTATTTCTGTCATAGAGAAACACTATTTTTTTTTCTTTGTGAGCATATTATTCTCTTCTTTTCCAGTAGATGGCAGTAAAATACATTAAGATTTTGTTATTAAGAGTATTTTCTGTTCAATTTTTTTCCCCTACTGAAATTAAAATGATTTTTGTATTTAAAGGTATTAGTTATGAAGTATTTCTAAATTGTCTCCCTTTGTTCCATTTAGGAGGATAGAAAGAAGCGAGATCGAGACCG
>NW_012142746.1:2922019-2929778 GCF_000956105.1 Propithecus coquereli
TATTGGTCAGTTAGTCTGGATTGTTTGCTTCATTTTTCTCTCAGTAGGATGTACTATTAGGCCGCATTAATTAATTAGGCTGCATATTTTAAAAGAAAGATCTTAGTTGTGTTAAGGGTACAAGTAACATGTGTAAAACATCCTTGTTATTAAATAGTTACTAGTCTTTAAAATCATTTCGTGAATTTTCAGTTAAAAACATGTCAGCATACTACAAATTCTTTCTACATCTGAAGGAATGTAGAAAGACTTCAGATGAAGTCTTCTGACTTCTACTCCTAGCTAGACCTAGACCAGTAGATTTGTTTGTAGTAGAAATAAAATATAACATTGCCTTTTGCAAATCTTTACAGAAAAGACCCAAGTGCTTTCTTTTCATTTCCTGTGACTGATTTTATTGCTCCCGGCTACTCCATGATCATTAAACACCCAATGGATTTTAGTACCATGAAAGAAAAGATCAAGAACAATGACTACCAGTCCATAGAAGAACTAAAGGTAATTATAATTATTTATGTTTTGACTGGAGAAGTAGACTGAACTATAATGCAAAGTAACATCTGTTAAATTGAGGGTCAAACTCTAGGATGCTATATACACAAAATCCTGGTGGTAGAAATATGCATGCCTGGTATTCAGAATCTTTCTGATTGACCTTTTATTTTGCAAAGAGTTAAGTTTATTTTAAAATCCAAAATCTTTGTATTTTTGTGCTTTAGAAAACTTTATGAGCTCGGTGATGGAAAATCAGGTGAAATAAGCCATCTGCTATCTTTTACTTTTTTTGTCTTCAGTGAAATTTTTAGTTTGGTGTGTGTTCTACAGTATGTTTTCCCTAAATTGAAAAACGAGAAGATGCTATTTTTTAATTTCAGTACAAGTAAAATTGATATTTTAATGGAAGTTGAATTAGTTTTTTCTATAGACATGTAAGGTAGACATATCTTATAAAACAGAATAAATCGGCTTCTCCAAAAAACTAAAAAGAAATTTAATTACATTTTCTAGTTTGATGAAAATTAATTGTTCCCTGAATTCACGTTGGCTATATTGGTTAGGCATATTTTCTTCAACTTTAAGAAGAGAATAAAAAACGTAAAGAACCTAAAAGCCCCCAGGACAATGTATATGGCTAATGTTATAGTTGAGGTTTCTTTCCATCTTTAAATAGTCTTGATATATGTTGATTTCAGGGGTACACTTTTGATTTTAATCTTTCAAAGAAAAGGAACCATATATGTTTAACATTTGCTGTATACTAAACCACCACAAACTTAATTGATTTAGAAAATACCAATTTTACCTGTTTTTCCCACATAAATATAGTAGTGTTCACCTGGAAAATTAAACAGTAAATGTTATCTTTCTTTTTTTCTTTTTTTTTTTTTTTTTGAGATAGGGTCCCACTCTGTTACCTGGGCTAGAGTGCAGCGGCATCATCATAGCTCACTACTGCACCCCCAGACTCCTGGGCTCAGGTGATCCCCCTGCCTCAAGACTCCCGAGTACCTGGGACTACAGACATGTGCCACCATGCCCAGTGTTTTTTGTTTTGTTTTTCGTAGAGATGAGATCTCACTTTGGTGCATCTCGCTTTGTTGCTCAGGCTGATTGCAAACTCCTGGGCCTCCAGTGATCCTCCTGCCTTAGCCTCCCAAAGCGCTAGGATTACAGGTGTGAGCCACTGCGGCCAGCCTATCTTTACTTGGTTTCTTTTTTTATCCACATATTGATCAGCTGAGATTTATGAAAAACACCAGTATTTAATTCTCTTTACTATTAATTTGAGTATATAGATAATATTCCACTTACTCTGAATTACACTTTTTCTTAGAGAAATGGAAACTTTTCTCAACTTTTCATCTGGTGAAAATCAGGCTAAAACTTGTTTATTTCAGCATGTTTCCGACCTTACTGTTGCTTAATAGAAAAGAATTTTCTCAGTTATTTGGGTTTTTTTCTTTTTGTGAACGATTTTTTTCTGATCTTTCTCTTATGGTAAGAGGAGAGAGTAGAAGTGTGTCCCCTGAGTGTTTTTAAGCAGGTTCAGGTTTATCAGAATTGAAGTAAAGTGGTATTTTCACTCTGAAGTTTTCTACATTATTATACTTTTTTCTAGGGAAGGCTCAACAGTCTGAAGTAATAATTACTAACTTATTCAGCTCATTAGGCTGTTAAAATAACCAAAAAAGCACACATGTATATATACGTGCGTGTGTGTATGCGCGCACATGTGTGTATATATCTCAAAAGTGTTGGACCAGACATGGTGGCTCACACCTGTAATCCCAGCACTTTGGGAGGTCAAGGTGGGAGGATGACTTGAGCCCACAAGTTCAAGACTACAGTGCACTGTGATCACCCCACTGCACTACAGCCTGGGCAACAGAGTGAGACTCTGTCTCTAAAAAATAAATAACTAGATTTTAAGTAATCTACAAATTGCCTTAATAGATCAGACTTGCGATCATTAGAACAATCCAATACTCTCTTGCCAGTTATAGACCGAATGGCCATTTAGTATGAGAGTACATAGTTATCTAGTATCTCTGCTCACTTGCCTTTCCTGCCCCCAAATATATGTTTAATAATTCTTAGTAGAATGGAAACTTTTCAGAATATCTATAGCAAAGGCCCTTAATCTGGGGTCCTTTCGATAGTCATGGATGAGCCTTTAGGGGGACCAGGAACTTCCTAAAATTACATGAAGATGTCTTTGTTCATCTCTGAGTCTATAGACCCTTGAGGAGTGTCTCCATAGCTTTCATCAGATTCTTAGAGATCCAAGACCTAGCAAAATCCTAACTGATTAGAGACTTAGCCCAAACTGAAGATCACATATACTTCATCCAATTTAATACCAAATTTGTCATGACCCTTGAATCAGTCTTCTCATATACTTTTATATAGAACTCAATCTCCCTATTTTTGTTCGATTTAAGTGTTCTAAACTGTCATCACTAACGATTAAATATTGGAATTTGAATGGTTTTGGTTTTGAAGGAATTTGTGGGGGGCGGATTCTTTTTCATTGGATTCTTACCATTTTAACTAAGTAAGGCCCTGGCATAATCGCTCTCACATTTGTAGATGTAAAAATTATTTAACCATGAAAAAATGCAGTGGGATCAAGTTCTCTAGCATATGTGCATACTTTGAAATTTAAACCAAAAATACAGTTTTGATCATTTGACTACTCTAGTTACATGTTTTAACTCCTTGAGGTTGTATGGTTTATTTTTCATTGGCATGATGTTGCAACATTCTGCAAATTATGTTTAGTTCATGATAGTATCCAAACACTTAAAAGAAAAACAGTGTAAATGTTTTGGGTTTTTTTTTTTTTTTTTTTTTTTTTTTTAGACAGAGTCTCACTCTCTTGCCTAGGGTGAGTGCCGTGGCATCAGCCTAGCTCACAGCAACCTCAAACTCCTGGGCTCAAGCAATCCTCCTGCCTCAGCCTCCCAGGTAGCTGGGACTACAGGCACACGCCACCATACCCGACTGATTTTTTTTTTTTTTTCAATTTTTAGTTGTTTGTCCAATTTCTTTGTATTTTTAGTAGAGATGAGGTCTCGCTCTTGCTCAGGCTGGTCTCGAACTCCTGAGCTCAGAACGATCCGCCCGCCTCGGCCTCCCAGAGTGCTAGGATTACAGGCATGAGCCACTGCGCCCAGCCAAGTGTAAATGTTTTAACATTTTTGCTCAGTTAATTTGAATTTGGCAGGAAATACTGTGGTAATTTAGCACTGTTCCCAGTTTCCAGTTAAGATTTGAAATAAAATATTTAATTCCTAAATGGAAACTTAAGATGCTTGTTTTAAAACTAAGAGTAATATTTTTTAATTACATTAACTACTCAGCAAAGATTATTAAATGAGATAGAAATATTGTCTTTAAATTCTTTTTGTGTGCAGTAAGATTATACTGAAGAAACGCACTTAAAAATTTTATTCTGGGATCTAAAGTTACTCAGAGGTACTATAAAATGTTTAAGAATTTGGAAAAGAATGTTGTAGCATATTTAAATAAATTTAACAGTATTTGTGTTGTTGGTGAGTCTTAAAACTTAGTAAATTGCTATTAGTATTGGTTAGTAAACAGTGAAAGAAAAGAATGTTGCTGCTTTTTAGATTTTTTTTTTTTTTTTTTTTTTAAGTTTTTTAGTGGCCCTGACCTATATGGTTTCAAACTGGGGGCTGGGGAGTTTGTTTTGTTGTAATGCATTTTCCTCTTTAATATTCTCCCTGCAGGATAACTTCAAACTAATGTGTACTAATGCAATGATTTACAACAAACCAGAGACTATTTATTATAAAGCCGCAAAGAAGCTATTGCACTCAGGGATGAAAATTCTTAGCCAGGTAAAGGAACCTCTTCATCATAAATAATAAAATCTATATATGTTTGCTGGTCTTAGTGATAAAGATTGGTATTGATTTTATTTTATTGGCAGATCATATTAAAATAGAAATACTAAATGAAAAAAATTTCCATAAAGAGAAGAAAATTAAGGCAGGAATAGTCTTATTTGGGATTGATATAAATAAATATTAGCAATCTCTTGTACTTATTTCTTCAGAGGCTTTTGAAGTGATATTTACCAGGTAGACTTAATTTTGCTATGGGCAGCATAATTTTGCTGTGAAAGAAATATCAGCCTGAATTCCAGAATAAGACTGGATGAAATAAGAGACCTTTTAACAGGAAGGAAAGCTCTCTGTTTTCATTTGCAGTGATTGACTCTAATGTTCTGGTCAGTCCTGTGCTTCTGGGTGAAGCACAGAACTTCCAGTAGAAAGAAAATGCCGTCATGTACTACATAAGATGTTTTAGTCAGTGGACAGATTATATATAAGTATATACCACTGCCTTATTTTTATTGTACTTTTGCTATGTTTAGATACACAGTTACTTACCATCGTGTTACAGTATTCAGTATAGTAACATGCTGTTCATGCTTGTAGCCTAGGAGCAGTAGGCTATACCATAAAGCCCAGATATATAGTAGGCTACACCCTTTATTTTTTTTTTCTTTTTTCCTCTCCCAAAATGATGCAAGCGTAGGCTATATATACCCTCTAGGTATATAGTGGCAAAACATTGTCTTCCCAGAGTGACAGTTGGTGAAGAACCTTAAAGGATAACCTGAGGTGATCACTGTGCATCTGCTGGGAGAAAAGAACTCACAGGATAAGTCACATCTTTTGAGGTTTCTCTCACAGCTCTGAGTAGGATGAACCTACTGGTAAGAGACTACTTACTGAAGGGAAACTAATTGAGGATGATCCTGGCACCATACCATGGCAGGCAGGCAGAAGACTGAGTTCCAGTTTTAGCTCTCTTCCACTAACCCGTGGACCTGAGCATGACGTTAACTACCCTGGGACTCTGTTCTCATCTGGAAAGAAAGGTTCGATTTCGTGATCTTCGAGATGATTTCTAGCATTAATGTTCTGATTCTAGGTAAGAGCTAGAGTAGGGAGGATACTATGAAAAAGAACAGTAGGATGGGAGAGGAATTTTACAAGGAAGAAATCAGTGGGTGTAATATACAAGTAGAAGGAGAAAGGAATCAGAATTGAGAGCTGGAGCTCAGACTCAGGGAGGTTAAAGGGTGATAGAAATGAGTCTTGTGTTGTTGTATATGATTTTCTGATTTTTATGAGGATAATCTGTATTATAGTTTTACATTTAAAGAAATGCCTTGGTGTGCAGATATCTGAGTGTCCATGTGCTTGACTCTGAGAGATTCTTGGATTCACTTAACTAAGGAAAGAAAAACATTTGGACTGGTGATTATTTTTGTACTCTAGTATTTGGACAACATCAGTTCCTACCCTTTCCCAAAGACTTAGGATACTGTAAGCCAGTTACACACCTTGGGCAAAATTTACAGGAAAGAAGAATGTAAAATGTTTATCCCTTTCTTTGTAGGAAGACTCTCTGAATCTAGAACCAAGCCAAATTCCAGGTTTAAAAACCTGGAAATCCTTGTTATTGTTGTATTTAAAGTAAAAGTGCATTCAGCAGATATAGTCTTTGGTCACCCCAAAATGTGTACATTGAATTGGAGGGAGGGGAGTCTAATTTTTGTTAATCAACTTTGATTTACTGGTATCTTCTATTCCTTAAATAATGTAGTTAATTCAACATGCAAAGGATTCCAGTAGCTCTTGAATTTTACTGAGAATGGAATGATTGGAAGCACAGAAAATAAACCTTTCTCCACTTTCCCCTCTCCTTTTGCCCTCCTCCCTCCTTTCCTCTCCCCCTTCCTTCTCCCCCTTCATTCTCTCCCTTCCTCCCTCTCTCTCTCTCTCTCCCTTTCTCTCTCTCTCTCTCTCTCTCTCTCTTCATTGTTTTCAGATCTCTTCCTGTTGAGGAGCCCTGCCCATCCTGTGTTATAGCTTCCTATTGACTGTTATCTCCACCCTAGGTGGGAGGGATCATTACAACAGTGATTTTTAAACGTTTAAATTTAGACTCTCCGAGTTAACTTTTCTAATAGTAGTTAGTGCTCCCAAGAGAGCCCAGCACACCCGCCTGTGAATGGTGTCTTTTCAGAGATAACTGTTTTTGAATGTTCATTAAAAAAATCGTGGAGTAATCATTCATCCTTTTTTCAGTTACACCCAAAGAGTGACTATTAGTAGACATGTTATTTTTGTAAAGAATAATCATATGAAGGATAACTCTTCTCGTTGCCTGAATAAACACTTGAGTAGAATGCTGCGTTATAATGCAAACAAATAGTACAAACAGTACAGTGTGTAGTGTAGTGGCTTTGGAATCAGACCAATCAGGGTCCAAATCCTGCTCTACCCTTTTAGAAGCTATGTGATCTTAGGTCATGTAACCTTTCTCAGCCTTTTTCCTGTACCATAAAATGAGGATAATAATAGTACTTACCTCATAGAGTTATGCCTGGTACATGGGTAAGCACTCAGTAAATGTTAGCTATATTAATAGCAAAGAGTCAGCTCTTTTAATCATTTGATATTACAAAATTGGGGATCAATAAACAATATGCTGATTAGGAGACATTTTAATTACCAAAAAAGAAGACAGCATTGCTTTCAAAGTAAAATTAAACTTAATTCTTTCCTGTGACTTGTTTCTAAATTTAGAAAATTCCTCTAATTGAAATATTTTAATTTTGTACATGGTAGCTTAAAAAAATCCCAAAGTATTCTTGATGTAGGTTCTGCTTTGTAAAATTTTAGAGTGAAAAGAAAAAGGTTACTGAGAACTCTGTGGTCTAAGCCTATTTGTTCAGCCAACATTTACTGAGTACCTACTATGTGCCAGCCCTTATTTTGGGTCCTAGGGATACAGAGATGAGTAAGACATGGCCTAAGGGACATACACAGGGGAACACCAATGAGCAGTTACAGAAATAATCAAACTCACTGATATTTTTAGAGTAGGTAGCAAAGTAAGACATGGGGTTTTTAAAAATCAAATTGGCTTTTTTTTTTGAAAGACAGCATCTTGCTCTGTCACCCAGGCTGGAGTACAGTGGTGTCATTGCAGCTCACTGCTGTCTCAAACTCCTGAGCTCAATCGATCCTCCTGCCTTTGCCTCCCAAGTAGCTGGGACTACAGATGTGCACCACCATGCCCAGCTAATTTTTTTTTTTGAGACAGAGTCTCACTCTTTTGCCCGGGCTAGAGTGCCGTGGCGTCAGCCTAGCTCACAGCAACCTCAAACTCCTGGGCTCAAGTGATCCTCCTGCCTCAGCCTCCCGAGTAGCTG
>NW_012142746.1:2929960-2933479 GCF_000956105.1 Propithecus coquereli
GGTCTTGCTATGTTGCCCAGGCTAGTCTTGAACTCCTGGCCTCAAGTGATCCTGCTTCCTCCTCGGCCTCCCAAGGCTCTGGGATTATAGGCATGAGCCACCATGCCTAGCTGGCTTTTCTTTTTAAATGATATTATTCAGTTTGTCAAGGATTCAGAGAAACTGTCAAATACTAATATAAATTGATGTAACTTTTCAGGAAAGCAGTTTGGCAGTAAGTATCAAAAGCCTTAAAAATACTCATTCTCTTTGACCTAGTATTTCCTTTTCTAGGAATGTATCCCAGAGAGATTCCTAGAGAGATTTATTTACAGTAATGTTTGTGGGACTTTTATTTGTAAATAGTAGGAACTTGGAAATCTAAATGTTCCATCATAGGTTGTTAATTAAATCAGGGTATATGCATAGGATTGACTACATTGCAATTACTAAAAACATTTTTTGAAATATTTATTGATATGGACAGGAAATGCTTATAATTTATTAACTGAAGAAAATGCTTTTTATCAAATATTCAATATAATTCCAGTTTGCTAATGTATATAATGCTAAGAAAAGTACTGGAATGATAAACCTGTTAGTACTGTTCCTCTCTGGATGATACATTAAGGTTTTTAGTTTCTCCTCTACCCGTATCTTTATTTATCTACAATAAAATGTATTACTTTAGCTGGGCTCAGTGGTGCACAGCCTGTAATACCAGCTACTTGGGAGGCTGAGGTGGGAGGATTGCTTGAGCCCAGGATTTCAAGACCAGCCTGAGCAACATGGTAAGACCCCATCTCAAAAAAAAAAAAATTAAAATTAATAAATAAAAATAAAATATATTACTTTAATAGTTTTAAAATTACTTCAAAAGTCTAGCAAAAATATCAGAATTTGTTCTTGAGGATCTCACCATCTGCACCACTAATACGGCGTAGTGTGGTGAGAAAAGGCCTGTCGTGAGGTAACAAGAGGCCTGGTCTTAGTCACTGGTTTTGTGACCTTAGGTGAGTCATTTGGTGTTTCTGGGATGCATTGTTCTTGTTCCTTTCCAGTTCTTAGTTTCTGTTGTTCCTCAAAAGTCTTCCCTGCTGTTCCTATGCAGCCCTAAGGAGGCTGGACTCCATATTTTAGCCAGTGACAACTCTCAGAGTTAAAAGGCAGAATAAGTCAGGAGGAACGAATTTGCCTCTTTAAAATTTACCCAGAAACCTCAAGCCCTTAAGCACAATGAAAATTTTACAGCACATCATTGCAGTGGAAAATTAAGCACACGTTTTACAAAATAGAAACAAGACTTCTTTGGTTAGTTAGAACATTATGCACTCTGAGAAAGGAAATAGGCTACCAACCTTTTATTCTCTTGGCATGTTGTTTTCACACACAGCAAAATGCCACAGTCATCAGTGATCACTGTGGGATACTAGAATATAATGGTATTTCACATGTTCACATGCTTTAGGTTTTATTTTTTTTTTTTATTTCTAGAAATATCGTGATTAACTATGCTTTAGGTTTTAATATACCACATAATTCTTAAGTTTCACAAGATTAGCCAGTCTTTAAAATATAAAATGTTAACACACTATTAAACTAAATTTTAGTTTTTCGGTACTACAAAGAATACTTAGTCTTAATTCATACTTTCTCTTCTGTTAACTTTCTGATGGTGCAATAAAGTTGTAAAGCTTTCTCTTACGTTGGAAATTAAATTGTAAAAATGGAAGGAATAGACATTATTGTCTTGCTTCCTAATATAATACTCTCTTTGTATAATTACATGTAATTGTTTTTCTTCCCTGGTTAATGATAGGATAAGTGCAAACTCTTGTGGAAAAAAAATGCATTACTTTAAAAGTTAATGACAAGTAAACAATAAGAATATTTTTGAATATTTTTAGGAAAGAATTCAGAGCCTGAAGCAGAGCATAGACTTCATGGCAGACTTGCAAAAAACTCGAAAGCAGAAAGATAGGTCAGACACCTCGCAGAGTGGGGAGGACGGCGGCTGCTGGCCGAGAGAAAAGGAAGACTCTGGAGATGCCGAAGCACAAGCCTTCAAAAGTCCCAATAAGGAGAATAAAAAGTAAGGAATCTCTGAAATACTAGGTTAATCTTTTTCAAGCTAGTAAGGGGGGAAAATACTGATTCGGGGCCTGACTTGGGAAGACCAAGTCCTAAGTATGTCAGTGGTGGTAGGTTTTTGGCATGAAAGTCCATTTTGATGACGTGATACTCCTCTTCTCATACAAAGCACTGTATGGAATTGTCCAAACACAGTTCTGAATGTGTATTCTTAAAGTGGTTTTAAAACCAATAAATTATCCTTAGGGGTTCATCTTGTCAGTGAGTTTATTTAAACAGAACTATTTGTTTAAGAAAAAAATAGATATTCATTACCTCATTCCATAAAGGAGCAAAGAGTTCACAGGAATGCAGTTAAATCTGCCTCCTAAATAGATGGGCTGTCACTGAGATGCATGCATGTTTTCCACTAGACGTCAGCTGGTGGGAGCAACGATGAACCACTGGTCCTCCCAGGCAGCAACCAGCAGGGCTAGCCGCAGCCATGTCCATCCACTCACACCAGTGACAGCAGGCCCCGACTGCCCAGCACCTCACTGGCAACTTAGGGGAGGGCTGTAGTTAACAGTTAAGGATTTCTGCTGTCATAATGCAAAGAAAGTAAACTTGTGACAAATTTCTTTGTTCTCTTCCTAAGATTTACACATTTTAAATGTCTGTTTATTTTAAGTTTTTAAAAATTGAACTTTTGTGCTTGCTTCGGCAGCACATATGCTAAAATTGGAAGGATACAGAGAAGATTAGCATGGCCCCTAAATTGAAAAAAAAAAAAAATGAACTTTAAAAAAACAAATTATATACTTCTTCCCCTTCAAAATAACGTCTGAGGTAGAATTCATTTTTGTGAATGTGCCCAGAAAAACATTTAAGACAAGTAAGACTGGACAAAAAAGGGAGAGAAATAGCATATTAAGTGTGCCTTACTGCTTGTGTGTTATTAGGGTCCTTTACCAGGTCATTAAAATAGGTTACAGTAAAATGTCTCCACTTCACTTGTATTCATGTTTAGAATTCATTTTAATATTTTCATGTTATGTATCTTTTTTTTTTTTTTTACTTAGTATTAATATGTGTTTTCAGGAAAGACAAAGATATGCTTGAAGATAAGTTTAAAAGCAATAATTTAGAAAGAGAGCAGGAGCAGATCGACCGCATCGTTAAGGAATCTGGAGGAAAACTGACCCGGCGGCTTGTTAATAGTCAGGTGATTGAGCTTTTCCTTTTTTTCCCCTCTATCTACTGATACAAATCATCTGAAACTTGAAGTTTTCAATTGCTTGTGTGTTTTTAATCTATATCTGCCATAGAGCTCTTCATCCCTATAACACTCAACAGTAGAAAAATTAATAATGAACGGATAGTCTCCTACTTAGGATTTTTTGACTTTACAAGGGGGTTTCTCAGGTATTACATGCATTTCCAACTCATGATATTTTCAACTTACTGTGG
>NW_012142746.1:2933984-2997448 GCF_000956105.1 Propithecus coquereli
ACCACAAGTGGAAAATTCTATACCTGATCTCGTGATGGGTGTACAGAATTATTAAAAATACTTACAAAATTATCTTCAGACTATGTCTATAAGGTGTATATGAAATATAAATGAATTTTGTGTCCCATCCCCAAGATACCTCGTGCATATGCAAATATTCCAAAATTGGGAAAAAGTCTGAAATCCAGTGCATTTCTGGTCTCAAGCATTTCAGATAATGGGTACTCAATCTCGTGTGTAAAGCAGTTTATTCCATTTGAATACCCGTGGTCATTGCAGTGCGAATTTGAAAGAAGAAAACCAGATGGAACAACAACATTGGGACTTCTCCATCCTGTGGATCCCATTGTAGGAGGTAGGATCACAGAGTAAGACTGTGCATGAAATTCATGCTATTTGTCAAAGAACAGTAGTAGCCTGGGTTAACATTTTAAACCAGGAATCCTAAATATTGATAAATCCAACCATGTCATTATCCACAAAGAATTTGGCTAGAGAGTATATATTTCGTGGTAACAGCCAGCCTGACTTTCACTTCATCCTAAAGTAGGGACTATAGATCAAATTTTCCTTAAAATACAAAGTCCCTGAAATATTTTATACCCACCATCAACAAAGCCACAAAATTTAGGCAGTAATTTCTATCCCTGGTTTTAAAAGAACTGTGATGTATGTACTTTGTTATTTCTAGAGGTATCTCATACCCTCAGATTATGACATAACAAATTTAACTGCTGTTTTCCTTTCAGTGAAAAGAATTAATGTATTTGCCACGTAGTACCTTAATAAAATGGAGTATTTATACTTAATGACATTATGTTTTTCACTGTGGTCAGTAGAAAGTTTATGAAGGTTGGCAATCAGTGTTTTAGAACCTCAGTCGTAGTTTTCTTTTCTCAGATGATGTCTTAATGGAGATATAATATAGGGAATATTTTGAAATTTGACACAAGAATAAGAACTTTTTGTCATTCTGAGGGGGAAAATCATGTGATAAGCAAATGTGATAACATTATTTAATAAATATCCATTTTCATACTGTCATGAGAGGTAATTGAGGATACAAAACTGAATAATGACAAAATTCCTACACTTAAGGAAATAGTCGTCGATATTGTTTGCTGTGGGCAGGCTCTGTCTTAGGAGCTGTCAGTAGAGTTGGGTATACAGTAGGGAACGAAACAGGAGAGATAAGTCCCTTCCCCTTCAGTTCTGTAGGGAAGGGGGAGGAGGGCACAAACAAAAAATAATAATCATATGAAGATGTATCTGTCATGAATAAGTACTAGAAAAGAAGAGAACACCTGTGATTGTGTGTAACAGAAGGTACCTGCCTAGTGTTCGGGGGTCAGGGGAGGCTTCCTGAAGGAGGTGATGTTTAGGCTGATCCCCAAAAGGTGAGCGAGGGATGGGGAGTAGCAGAGAGAACAGCAGGTGAAAAAACCGTGGTGCAGGGAAGAGCCTAATGCCCTCGAAGAGTGAAAGGCAAGCTTGTTGATGTTCTCTAAAGGAGGGGAACGCTAATAGGAGAACAGAGCCAGTGCTATGTTCTTAAAACAAAACTCATTTTCTACTTTGATGTGAATTTTTCATAGCAGAATTTATATGGTCATAGGTCAGAGAAAATGCCACAAGATTGAGAACATTGCTCTTTCTAGTATAGCTGTGGTAAAAATTTGGCAACGGGAGATGACGTTAACTGATTGAGGTGACACCTCAAGATCTAGCCCTTTCTTTGAAGCCAGGTGTCTGGTCTGTGCTCTTGGTCTGGTTTCCTGGGTTTCCGTCTCCTGTGGACGTAATCAAACGTGGCCCAGGCTGACCTGACTCCTCACGCCACAGCAGCTCCCCTGGTGGGCCACTTCACTGGTTTAAGGTAGAATGTGCCCCATCCATCTTCTCAGCTTCATCCTCCAGTACCGTCACTCATGAGGAAACCAAACTCTAGACTGATCACTGAGAAGGAGAGAAGATCTGATTTAGATATTTGAAGTTTCTTACACCACACCGATCCTGTGGCAACAGCCTCTGTTCCAGGGTGATCGTGTTACAGAAACCAAGACTCTTCTTCAGAGTATAAGACAGCCCATTCTATTGGGTACTGTTGGAGGCCATATTTCTCCTGATAGCATCCTTTTCAGTCCACCTCATGATTTCTGCCTGTGTCACATATTCCCAGTTTTATTGCAGGGATTCATTCCTGATTCACAGAGATCACATTTTTAAAGGCTGTTTTTCATTGCACTGAAAGTATGCCTCTCCTAGATACTAATGTATCATTAATGTATTAATATTATGAATTCACGTTGTCTTTAATCCAGGTGTTTGTCCGTACTCAGTCTTTGACTAACTTTTCTACTGGTTTACTTTCATCTTAACATGAGAAGTCCCAGCTTTTGAGTATTTTATTGGTTTTTCTTTTCAAGAGAAATTTTATTTTTAAAGGAAATGTAAACATGGGTATGAAGAATTCCAGGAAGCAGGAATATATAATGAAAAGGTCCAGGTTTTGGTCCTGGCTACCTTTCTTGTCTTTCTAAGCTCTGATTTTTTTATCTTAAAAATGCATATAGTGGCCAGGTGAGTTAGCTCACTCTTGTAATCCTAGCAGTTTGAGAGGCCAGGATTTTGAGACCAGCCTGAGCAACATAGCGAGACCCCATCTCTACAGAAAATATAAAAATTAGCTGGACATAGTGGCACACACCCCGTAGTCCAAGCTACTCAGGAGGCTAACAAGGAGGATCCCTTGAGCCCAGGGGTTTGAGGTTACAGTGAGCTATGATGGCACCACTGCACTTTAGCCCGGGCAGCAGAGCGAGACCCTGTCTTAAAAAATAGAGAGGCCGGAAGCGGTGGCTCACGCCTGTAATCCTAGCACTCTGGGAGGCCGAGGTGGGTGGATCGCTCAAGGTCAGGAGTTCAAGACCAGCCTGAGCAAGAGCGAGACCCCGTCTCTACTAAAAATTAGTGGAAAGAAATTATCTGGACAACTAAAAATATATATATAGAAAAAATTAGCCGGGCACGGTGGTGCATGCCTGTAGTCCCAGCTACTCGGGAGGCTGAGTCAGGAGGATCGCTTGAGCCCAGGAGTTTGAGGTTGCTGTGAGCTAGGCTGACGCCACGGCACTCTAGCCAGGGCAACAGAGCCAGACTCTGTCTCAAAAAAAAAAAAAAAAATAGAGGGAAAGGTATAGTAAGGGCTATTACTACAACCTCTTCACAGTCATGCAGATAACATGAAGTAATATAGTAGCCTATGTGGATCATTACCACTTATGCCTCCTTCACTGTGCTCGGTGTTATGTTTTAGAACCAGGATACTGCCCTGTAAGGCTGGGAATGACAACTGGAAGACTTCAGTCTGGAGTGAATACTTTGCAGGGCTTCAAAGAGGATAAAAGAAACAAAGTAACTCCAGGTGAGGCTCCTCCTGCATAGTAGCCATGTTTTTTCTGTTTCAGGGAGTTAGGAAAGGAAGCATAATTATTACCATTCACTGCTTTATTCACTAGCTCTCTTGGTGATATTTTTGCACCATCAATTAACTATTAATTTCAGAACAAACTGGAAAATCAAGTGTTAGTATTCAAAATGAGTTTGTTCTTTTTTTCTATTTCTCTCTCCCTCTTTTGGGGAAGAATTCACTTGAATTGCAACTTTACAAGTATCTGTAGGGAGAAAATGTCTTAAGATTTGTATACCAGTCAATGAAGTAAAGTTAGAAGGGAATATCTTCTTTAAAATAAGAAAACAGATTGACATACGAGTTAAAGAATGGTATTGTAGTATTTAATTTTTTCAACAGTGTTATACTTGAATTATGGACCCTACAGTTCTTATGCACCACATTATGACTCCACGTTTGCAAATATCAGCAAGGATGATTCTGATTTAATCTATTCAACCTATGGGGAAGACTCTGATCTTCCAAGCGATTTCAGGTGAGTCACCAACTAATCAATATTTGAAGTGTACCATATTGTTCTAAAATATTAATGTACATATGTGATTTGTGGGTAGACTTACAAAGTTATCCAAATGGTAGAAAATGTGTTCAGTAAATTTCTTAATTGACAATAATAAGCCAGTAGTTATCATTATCCTTTAATGAATAATGAGAGAACATGTCTCCTTGATACTGACATCTGCAGTATTTTAATTATTACAAAAATATATTTTTTAAAAACACTATGTACCTCAACTGATACCAAAGTTCAAGATCTTGTTACTTC
The DNA here is from genome assembly GCF_000956105.1 of Propithecus coquereli. Lineage (NCBI taxonomy): Eukaryota > Metazoa > Chordata > Mammalia > Primates > Indriidae > Propithecus > Propithecus coquereli. The sequence continues at coordinate 2,938,223 of NW_012142746.1, forward strand.
AAAATGTTGATGGTATCATCTGCTCTGCTATAACATTTTTGTGTGTCCGTGAGTTAGTTGTGTTCTACACTTGACCAGTTTGGGAACCCACTGCACATTTTCCCCAAGATACTGAGGTAGGACATGATGGCTCAATACCTAAGGCAATCCACTTACAAGCCTGTTTGACCCATCACGTACCGGACACACTGTTGCAGTTACACTCTCACATGTGTCTGTGGGAAGATAATACCTGTGTTCCTGTTTAAGATGCCGAGCACTTTGCATCCCATCAACACGAGATGCCATCTTGACTAACCAGGATTCTGGCTCAGAGTGCAGCGTTGAACTTGGGTTATGCCTTCTTAGGACTGGTACCTTGTTAACTTTCATTATGTAAAAGAATTTAACCCTCTAGATTAACCAGTCCTGTGGTTTTCTGATAAAGGAGGACTGTTCACTTTTACATGAGTATGTGTGGTTTTGTTGTTGTTTTTAGAAGGCAGGAGTCCCTAAGTCAGAGTGTTTTGAATGTGTTTTCAGATCAAGCATTTATATCCTTTAGACTTTAGCAGCTTGAATGCGTTCTTTCTGGACTATTTATCTGTGCCTTCCACGAGTAGGCATTGCACGCCCACTGTGTGCCAGGCATTATTCTAGATGCTGGGGGTTCCACAGGGAAACAGTGCTGACAGAGACCCATGCCCTCCTGTGAGATGGTGACAAGTGCTTTGGAGAAAAGTGAAGCAGCAAAAGAAAATAGATAGATGGTGGTGCTGAGTTGGGAGAGGGGTGCAGTTTAAAATAGGGTCGTCAGGGAAGTCTTTGCTACAAAAGTGAAAGTGGAGCAAAAACTGAAGGAAGTGAGGAAGCAACAGTGCTGCCACCTGAAAGAAGAGCATTTCTAGCCAGTGAAATAGCTGTGCAAAGGCCCTGAGGTTTCCCAGGCAAAGGCCTGCCTGACACATTCAAGAAACAGCAGAAGAGCAGTAAGGAGAAGAACGAGTGAAGGGGAAGGTGGTCAGAGAGGTAACAGGTGAGAGTACATCTTTGTATGAACTCGAAGTTTTATTCTAAGTGAGAGGGGAAACTACTGGTGGAATGTGAGCAGAGGAGTCACCCAGCCTGGCTTACAGGTTTAAAAAGCTCACTCTGAATACAGAGGGTCAAGGACAGAAGTCGGGGGGTGAGAAGTGGACTGGGGCGTGGCAGTCGAAGTGCTGAGAGGGATCGGCAGTCGGCCTGGAGGATTCCGTTGCTGACCGGAGTGCAGTGTGAGAGACCGAGAAGGCGAGGATGACGCCAGGGTTTTCAGACTGGGCCTGAAAGGCTGTAGTTGATATTTACTGAGAAGGGGGAGAGTTTGGAAAACTTCTAGGGAAGATCCAGCATTTCTGTTTCCGATATTTTAAACTTGAGACGCTTATTGGACATCCAGATGGAGCTGTCCACAGAGTGTGGTCCAAACTGGAGGTACAGCTTTGAGTTTTTTAGTGTGCGTGGAAGTCCTGAGGTGAGTAAGATCATCTTAGGGAGGAAGCAAAGTGGGGAGGAGCAGAAGCGCCAAAGACTGAGTTCTACACCCCACGACTGACATCTTACTTTTGTTTGGGGGGTCCTCAGGAGCATTTAATTTTCAATGTGTTCTTGATATTGTTTAATTCTCTCTTGATAAAGTAGTCACTAGTAAATACGTAAATAGAGTGTTGTGTCTAGACAAAGTTTTACATCCTGGTGTATAAACTAAGGGCATCTGCTGGAAACAGTTGGCTTGGATGGGAGGATTAAGCCAAGGGAGATGACTTACATGGAAGTGACTTTCCTGCCTCTCTGTTTCAGCATCCATGAGTTCTTAGCCACATGCCAAGATTATCCATATGTTATGGCAGATAGTTTACTGGATGTTTTAACAAAAGGAGGGCATTCTAGGACCCTACAAGAGTTGGACACGGTAAGAATGCTGCTGAAGAAACAGGGTATAATTTATTACTGGCTCCCAAGTATTAGTCATTCAGTGTTGTGAAACCATGGGATTAACCAGTCTGACAGCTGGACTCCATTCCCCTGAAAGGCAGCCCAGCCGGGGTGAGGCCACGGGTGGAGGACAGTGAACGGAAAGGAGTCAGTCAGTCACAGGGATCTGTAAGGGCCAGAGCGTTGGCATCATCTCCAGATCTTGGGAGTGTAGGTTCCCAAAATGGGGTTTATAATTAGGAAGTCAGCAGGTGCTATGTACCCTAACAAAAAAGGGAAGTTTTGCTCACTGGCTTGAAACTAAGTTGGCTAAAATGATAGGGAATGGCCTTTTCCTTATTATGCAGTCATAGCACTGTGGGAGGAGCCTCAATTACAAAGTAAAAAGCTTCCTTGTTGCCGTCTTTTATTAACGCTTGTAAACTACCTCTAGTTCAGTTGGAGATAGTTCATCATCGGGAGTGATTCAGAGTCTTGACTCAAGGATTAGAACCAGAAAACGTTCCTAATGGTGCAGAGGAGAATTGATCTCCACAATTGTCACCATGGTTAGAGGAACCCTTTATCTCTCGGAGGTCAGAACTCTTAATGGTGGCTGTGACTCTAGTACCTGGTACCCTGCCCACACTGCACGTATGGTTGCTGGGTGACCTGTCAGCACAGCTAAGGTCAATCCTCAGTCAGGTCAAGTTCGGTGATAACTACTGTAAAATTCTAGCACATGAACTGCTCTCTTCACATGGCCTAAAAAATATTAAACTTTGTATCAATTCAAAATATTTTTACTGTGTCCTTCCCATCAGTTAATCTGAATTAATTAATACTCTAACTAAAATTGAATATTTTTCATTTGATGAATATGGCAGTGTGTTTCAGAATGTAAAGTGTCTCTGTCCTTTGATCCAGCAGTATCAAACTCTTCTTAGAATTTATCCTAGGTTATAAAAAGAGTTACATAAAAGGATACATTGCTTATTATTTTTAGAAATTGGGAACTGGGGCCGGGCATGGTGGCTGGCGCCTATAATCCTAGCATTTTGAGAGGCTGAGGCAGGAAGATCAGTTAAGGTCAGAGTTCGAGACCATCCTCAGCAAGAGCAAGACCAAGACCCCCATCTCTACAAAAAATAGAAAAATTAGCCAAGCATGGTGGCACACGCCTGTAGTCCCAGCCACTTGGGAGGCTGAGGCAGGAGGATCACTCAAGCCCACAAGTTTGAGGTTGCTGTGAGCCATGATGATGCCACTTGCACTCTAGTGAGGGAAACATAGCAAGACCCTATCTCAAAAAAAAAGGAAAAGAAATTGGGAATTGGTTACGTGAGTCACAATATACAACCTTTCAAAGAAAGAGCACATCATTATTGATTGATGTCCATGACACGTTTGTTTGTTTATATGTGCATTATCTCTAAAGAGCAGGATTATGAGAAGCTTTCACATTCTCTGTAGCATTTGAATATTTTACAGTAATCCTTTGCTTTCTGAGAATGTTGCTCTTTTAATGCACGGTAGTCCCTAGCGTTCCTCCCTGTCTTTTCCTTGTCAGAGATGCGTATAGCTTTTTAATCTGGCATGGGAATATTTCATTATCACTAGTAAGAAGTGTGCCAACTCACAAAATACTCTGAAATGCTAATAATTACATTCATTTGGTTTAAAAAATCATATTCTAATAGTCCATATTCTTACTCCTTTTCTCTTGCCATGAAAGTCTTGACAGTTTTCTATTTTCCTTGATATTTGCCTTTGCATATATTTTCATTAAAAGTTGTTTTTCTTTATCCTTATAGACATCACCTGAAGATGAAGGTCATACTAGGACACTTGACACAGCAAAAGAAATGGAGGTGATTATATTTTATTCCTTATAAGAAATATCTTTGTGGATAAGAAAAGGAGCAAACCTTTGATGGTTAGTGTGATCTGGGACACTGCTGGAGATGCAGGCCTGGAGCTCCAGGATTTGGCCTACGGGTGTGGATCTGAAAGTTGTTGATGAAAAGGTAGAGTTTTATTTCAGTCATTAGAGTGGACAAGACTGTCCAGGGAGAACATGTAGCCTGGGAAAGGTCAAAGGACAGAATCTTGGAGAAGAGCAGTAGTTAAGGCAGGAAAGCCATGGAAGATGATAAGCAGGAAAAGAGGCGGTTCGGCAGTGTCAGGTGCTGCACAGAAGCCCAGTGAGAGGGGCCCGGCCAGTGTCATGTGTACCCTTGATCAGAGAAGGCTCACTAAAATGGGCAGGGGCGGGGGGTTGACTTCAGTGAGCTAAATGAGTGGAGGGAAACTGTGCTGTGCTGAAGGGACATTGTTTAAGATGGGAGAGACATAAGCCCTTCAGCTGAGGGGAAAGAAAAATTGAGATGGGAGAGCAAGTAGAGATGATGAAGGTGTAGATGGTAGTTACACGGCTGTGGTGTTTTCAAGGAAAGAGGAGCCAAACAAGGTCCTGTGCTTAGCGAAGGGGCGAGAATGAAAGAAATCTTGAGAATGGGAAAGGAAGTTCTGTAAGAAATAAAATGAGTTGTGAGGGCCCAGCTGAAATGGCAAACCGTAAGTGCATACTAGTGCCAAGTTGCACAATTGTACAGTTTTTCTCCGCCACACACTTTTAGCCTGCATGTGTGTAGGTAGGTCAGATGTTCAGACTGATTGAGCTTAGAGTACAATACCATCGTATAAATGAACCATTAACTTTTGGTTACTTAATATCTGGGTTGATCTATTCCTAAAAAGTAGTGTCGAGGTTATGGAAACTCCGTGTCTTACGGTTCCAAAAATAAAACTCCACTCTTTAAGATTTTGTTTCTCCCATGCAATATTGACAGGCTAGTGTAGGAGCCTAGAGGAGACCCAGGAAGCATCTTAGGTTACAGATCTACTGTAAGAATGCAAGTATATGTACTGCGTGGGCGGAAACATTTGCCTTTGAGTCTCAGAAACGTAAGGCATTGCCATAATCACCAAAAGCTCTTCACAATTTAAACAGTAACAAGGCTCTTATTATTTTATCTTTAGAACGGTTGCCATATGAAACAAATGATGCAAATTGTCTAAGATACATCATTACATTACAGAGAAGTATGGATTTATGGACACTTTTTTTGCCAAGATTTGGAAATAGCATTTTTAAAGGGTGTTCTGGAAAGACATTTTCTGTAAGCATCAAAATTAGGACTCCAGAGTAAATAGGTAGAATAAATTGCCTATAAACACAAGCCATTTTTGTACTTTCTAGTTAGCGCTGTCATGGTTTAGCAAGCTCAAATAATTGCCTTTTTTTTCTTTTGAAGCAGATTATAGAAATAGAGCCAGCAGGGCATTTGGACTCCAGTACTCAGGACAGGCTCACAGCCCTGAAAGCGGTAACAAACTTTGGTGCTCCAGTCGAGGTTTTTGACTCTGAAGGTGAGTACTTCCGGAGGCTTTGGCGGAAACACTGCATAACACAGGCAGTCGAGATTTGATGTCACATCAGTTCAGATTAGCATGCCATTCACCACGGGAAAATCTTGGCTAGCCAAGCTAAATGAATAGTAAAGCATGGCTGTGGTGTTGATTTTGCTTGAGGGGGGTTACTTCTTTGGAGGGAGAAGGCTAACCAATAATTAGCAAAGCCCTCAAGCACAGGACTTTGTTTACCACACAAGGTCAAACACAGGTATGTCCATGTTTTCTTTAGTGTGTTCTCTCTCTTACCACCCAGAAGCTGAAATGTTCCAGAAGAAACTTGACGAGACCACCAAATTGCTCAGGGAGCTCCAGGATGCCCAGAATGAGCGTTTGAGCACCAGACCCCCTCCCAATATGATCTGTCTCTTGGGTCCCTCATATAGAGAAGTGCATCTCGGTATGTTGCAACTCCAGTAAGAGAAGAATCAGGGGATGCTTAAAGGAAAAATCTTCTGAGTACAGTAGTGATACCACTGTAAAGAAATGCTGAAGTGAATACTGTGGTTTTTGCATCTATATGTTTGCTGTTCTTTTGGATTTTTTAAAAATTATCTAAAGGAATGACGTTTCAATAAGTGGAAATATTTTTCTTTTTAGCTGAACAAGTGACCAATAATCTTAAAGAACTTGCGCAGCAAGTAACTCCAGGTGATATCGTAAGCATGTATGGAGTTCGAAAAGCAATGGGGATTTCCATTCCTTCCCCCGTCGTAGAAAACAGCTTTGTAGATTTAACAGAAGGTACGTGCCCTTGTTCTCTGGGATGAATGAGTACAGTCGTCCCTCGGTATCTGCTGGGGATTGGTTCTAAGACCCACGAGGATACCAAAATGTGTGGATACTCAAGTCCCTGATATTAAATGGCATACAACCTACGCACATCCTCCTGTATACTTTAATTCGTCTGTAGATTACTTGTGCAATGTAAACGCTTTGAGAATAGTTGTTATACCGTATTTTTTTATTTGTATCATTTTTAGTTGTGTTGTTCTTTATTGGGTTTTTTCCCTAATATGTTCTGTCAACAGTTAGTTGAATCTGCGGACGTGGAACCCTCAGATACAGAGGGCTGACTGTAAAAGGAACATCAGTCCTCTTCCTTCACATAACATTTGAAAGATTTTATCTCTGTTCTTGGTATATAAAACTATTGGTTTTCTTTCTGTCTTGTCCAAAAAATAAAGATTTCACACAGTTGCCAGAAAGCTACAGTGATGACTTGCTAGTGCACCTCGTCTTCCACCTTGGACGTGGTGAAGGACTGCTGTCAGCAGTTCCTCTTCTGCCTGGTAGCCTCCCCTCACTGCCTTTTTCTAATTAAAAGGGAAAGAGTGCTGAATGAAGTGTGGTGTCTTTCTCTTGCAGATTTTGAAGAACCTAAAAAGACTGATGTTGCCGAGTGTGGACCTGATGGGATTTAAGGCCAAATGGTATTTGATTATATATTATGTACATATTTTTCCATTCTTAACTTGGAAATGCTTTTCAGAAGATATTAAATATTTGTAAATTGTGTTTTTAATTAAACTTTGGAACAGTCAGTTTTAATGTTCCAGAGATTGGACTTATATTAGGTAATAAAGCTGAACCTGGGACTCTGAGAGGAGTATTGTGCATCCTGACCGAGTTATCCCTGACCTTTCCCCGGGGCTACGTCTGAGGATGAGTGACAGAGCAGCTCAGGGAACGAACGGCCTTTCTCACCCTCACCCACGCAAAGAAGCAAATCCCCAAAATAATTAAAATCGCTCACTGTTCACGTTTGCCATACTCCCCATTAAAGAAATTATAACCAGCCTGAGCAAGAGCGAGACCCCGTCTCTACTAAAATAGAAAGAAATTAATCGGACAACTAAAAATATATAGAAAAAAAAATTAGCTGGGCATGGTGGCGCATGCCTGTAGTCCCAGCTACTCGGGAGGCTGAGGCAGGAGGATCGCTTGAGCCCAGGAGTTTGAGGTTGCTGTGGGCTAGGCTGATGCCACGGCACTCTAGCCCCGGCAACAGAGTAAGACTCTGTCTCAAAAAAAAAAAAAAAAAGAAAGATTATAACCAAATAGTTCCAAACTTACCAGTTCTCCTCTTGATAATTTATTCAGAAAGTGGCCCTTGTGAAGAAGAAATACGGCTGTCGCCATACCCGGGCAGCATTCTTTCCAAATAGTGCCTAGTGCTGCTTCCTTACCTCCTCACAGATAGGACCATGACTAAGAAACTTTAAAAATGGTCCCTTCCAGTGAGATTTCTCATTTTTACAAACATGCTAAAGATAACTTCAGAGTTTAGTAGTTTGGTCCTGCCCCCTGCATACCTAATGGGAATGATGGTCTTGTGTAGGATAATTAGGTTCCCTTCAAGACCCTGTCCAAAAAGCAAAACGAGGAGTTTTATAGCACTATAACATGTCTGGTGTTCTTTTGTTTTTTTCCATTTTTTTAAAGAGTTATTTGGAACTATAGCAAAGGGCTAAGCCAAATAAGATAAACCAGATCATCCTTGAATATATCAGGGAATTACTGAGCTTAAATGAAAATCTATGTTTCTGTCCACTGTTTATCTGAAATACAAAGGTCAAGTGCCCAAGTTTAATTAAGTAGGAGTCCATGAGACGTGTCCCCTTCTGTCAGTCACCAGTCACTGTACTGAGACGAATGGTAACTTCTGAATCTGGTTCAGTGTATAACCTGTTTTAAAATTAAAAGCAAGGGGAAAAATTCAGGATGGATATAGCCTAGTTCAGTGAAAAAATTTATATAGCGTCCTCGTGTGACCTCCCCCCCGGCAGGAAGCCATTTTATTTTTATTTTCTTGACTTTGAAAATATTTAGCAAGAATAAGTAGGGTGAAGGAGTATTGATTGTCTCAAGAGATTTAAAGATGGCCTAATCCTTTAAAAACTTACACTAAAAGAATCAAAAAATGAGTTGAAGCATGTTTTTATCAAGTTTTTTAATCTCTAAAATATAATTTAGGTGGTAACCGATTCTTAAACTTTGGATCTACTTGGGTAAATTCCTGAAGACCAAGAAAATATTTAAATTCAAAACGCCTTTAGGACATTCAGGTTTTCCAAATTGTTAATTTAATGTATAAAAGGCAGCTAAACACTGGTACTTTATAAAAATGGATCATAGCTTTTGAAACAAATGTCACAGATCTCCTCATATTCAGTATACAGAATAAACCCTAGTTATTTGCATGTTCCGTCTCAAAGCGTATTTCTGTACGCTGACCTGTTACATACGTCAGGTGTACAGTGGTTAATGATCTTCTTTTCTGTTAGGAAATTTCCTTAATAAGTAAACCAGGAAACTTCAGGTATTATATTTGCTAGTCAGGGTGAGGCCACCTTAGGAGAAATGGTAAGTCCTTGATCCATAGAGAAGGTCATTTTTAGAAAAAATACTTGTTTCTGTCATAAAAAAAAAGATGACACCTGTGAAGAAATTACTTGGTAATTTGAAAACAGATTTATAAAAAAAACTACAAGTGATTATTATGGTCTTTTATACTCTATGACCTGAACATTGAAAACTAAAAACTTACAAAATATTCTTATCTGAGCACAGTGCTTTAGTTGGAAATAGAGAAAAACACATGAATGGTAACCAATCGTTTTTTTAAAACTCCTAACTGGGCTTTCTGTTACTGAAGAAAAAAGGTAACTTAAATACTGCATGAATAGAAATATTTCAACCTCAGAGAGGCCCAGGGCATTGACCTGTTTCTGTGTTTATATCAGCAACAGAACCCAGCCTGACTCTCCGGAGAGCCCCCGCTGGGCAGCCTTGGTCACTGCTAGATTTGGAGAGCACAGATTTCAGTAGAGCACTTAACTGAAACCAGCCCTCTACGTGAAGAGGTGTGTAAAAAAGGGCAATTTAAGCTAGGCTTATTTCCCTTAGCAGCGTTTTTGCCATAAAATTCCTTTAAACAGTGAGTTCTTATAATGTATTCATACTGATTGCAATTACGTGCAACACATCAGAGCTGCCACTAGTGCATCTATTACTTTGTGCAAATTAGAATAAACCCATCCCTCCTCCCCCGGGCCAGTAAAGCCCCACAAGATGACACAGCATAGGTGGTTTCAATTTCAGTTCCCTCCCCACTTGGCTATCCGTAACTCTACTCTGCAAATAGGGGACAACTCCTCTCAGGACCGCCCAAGTCCCAGGCAAGCAAGGCCACTCAGTCGCCCTGCCTGCAAGCCTGTGTGATCTGTCGAAGCCTCTGTGCAGGATCTTCTGTGTAACTTCGTGGATGACGTCTGGCTGAGAATCCCTGCTATGTAGGACAGTTCAGTTGTATTAGAAATTCTGGGGACGCTCTGGCTATGAGGCCACTGGTTATAACTTCTGGTTATGAAGTCAGTTCAGAAAAAGAAAGGGCAGTTTGGTTATTTCGCACCTTGAAACAGGTTGGCTTCTGTCAGTTCCCTGGGAGTCCGAAGCATAGTAATAACACCATCTCACAAACCTGGCTTTTTGCATCTGCCTCGACTCACTCAGGTTCAGAACAAGAACATCTCAGCATTTGCCAGACGGCTGGCTTCCCAGATACGGGAACCTCTACACACGCCTGTACTGAGTAGATCCTTCTACTTTTGAAGCTCTCCAGAGTTAGCTATGAAGACCAAAGGAAAGGAAAGAAGTACTGACAGGTTGTCCACGTTCTCTCTATACACTCCATTCCTTTTTAGTAAAAAAAAAGATGCTATAGTTGGAAGATTACAGGGGGAGCCCAGAAACGCAGGAGCAGTCAGGGCAGAGCTAAAAGGTTGAACCATATTTCTAGGCTTTCAGCTTACTGCAGCTAACCCCAGAGTGCTTGCACCAAAGTTGCGTAATTCAGAGCTAAGGCCGCACCGCTCCTTGCTTTCTCGCTGTGAGCCACGTTCCTCACAGCCCGGCCCGTGCCATACACCGACACTGGACAGTGGTCCTGCTTACGTGTCAGTGGTCAAAACGGCAGAGACTATGCTGGAGGGAAGAGATTTTATCTGGTGTCTGCGAAGTCATTAGAAAGGATGAAACCCCCACTAATAATTTGTGTCCATTTAAAACAAACACATGCCAGAGATGGCAAGAAGCAATGCTAATTTTTTCTCTCTACTGTTTGAAACCATTTACAGATATAAAACACTGTCCAATTCCATTCACCAGGATGCCAGTGTGAGAGAAACAACCCCATAGCCAGTCTCACTAGGGAGAAGCTAGCATCTTCGTCCACTCTGTAGCTAGAAAGCGTCGGTCTCACTTGCGCATGCTCACAGGCCACCGAGACGGACATCTGTTTGGGTGATGCTCTAAGATCGCCTCCACAGAACCTCAGGGAACGAGGTCTCACGGTCACAAGTACAGTGGTTGTACCAGTGATCCCTTTCCAGCTGACCCGGAAACCGTTACTGACCAACAGCACAGAGGTTCTGGCTGCCGCCGTGTGTTACGGCTCAGAAGTTGCCTCAAGCCGGATCTGGTGCACTTGTCCAAGAAATCCTCTAGCACAAATCCCAAGAAGCCACGCACAGCCATCTGCCAGGACATGGTGATGGCCAAGCCCTTTGAGTGCCTTTGTGACTGGTGTGGCGCTGAGTCTTCTTGGCTTGCTTCAGGGAAGGAAACTGGCTTCCCGGCGTGTTCTGAATCCAGCAGAAGCCCTCAGTTCAGCCCCAACCCTTGAAACTTGGCAGTGTCTGTACAGACAAAGTAAGTCCTTAGTTCGCCTTTCCCTTTAACATTAATTAGCCCACGACATTCACAGGAATAACCTAGGCCCTGGAGGACAGTGCATGTCTCTTCAGTAACCTGAAAAGGAAAAGAAACCTAAGTCTTCAGAGGCAGGAGGGAGAGCTGTTGGGGAAGGGACGGGCAGAAGCTGGCAGGGATCAGCATGCGTGTCTCCTTTCTCAGGAAATGTGACAGCTCAAATCACAGGCTGGCTGGTGGCTGAGGCAGGTCTCAAGCCCAGGTCCCCTCCCCTCTAGGGACATTCTTCCCTCTTGGTCACGTGCTTCCCCAATGGGCTCTCACCTGGATTTTCCCAAGTTCTCCAGTGCTTTCCATTCTGCTGGCCACATTGACCGTATTTCCCCAGATGTCATACTGAGGCTTTCGAGCCCCGATCACTCCAGCAATCACAGGCCCGTGGTTTATGCCTGAAGACAATGTTTACAGTTGGCTGATGAAAGAGGCAAAGCCTCAGGCTTCTGTCCTTGAGGGGAGGCCACAAAATTTACCCCCTAAGCACAGAAAGCAGGAACCAAACAACTGAAATGAAGGTTGGGGTGGGACAGCTTCCAGAAGTCTGCCCCGTGGATTATGCTTGGGATGTGGGAAAGGCGCTCCCTGGCAGGCTCTCCAGGACTCAGGAAATCTGGATTTGATGGTGACACTTAACCTAGTACCCGCTAATCTCACTTCTAATACCTTCAATAAAGAACACCTAGGCTTTGAGCACAGACCCTTCGGGCTAACAGTGACTACTTAGATTTTATAACTCTCTATTCTCTGTATGTTAAGGTCACCTACTTTCAGTTGGTAATTTTGGTTCTCCGTGTTCTGTAGTGATAGTTCTTATTTACTAGAACTTTCAAAGGTAACCGTGTAAGCAGTATACAAAGAAGGTCTGAATAATTACCCAATCCAGCCACTGGGCCTGTCAGGTCAGAGCGGTTTCTAAAACTTCCTAGTAGATGGCCAAGTACAGCCTCACCACACAGAGTGGGCCTGCCTGGAGGCAGGGGCTTTGCTGCCCACGCCCCCGCCCCCTCCTGCACCCCGGCCCCGCCACCGCCTGCCCGGGGCCTCACCGACGCGGAGGCGGAAGGAGTTGAAGGAGTGCCTGTTGATGCCGTCCAGCTTGCTCATGAGGGCGATGCTGAACTCCACCATGACGCCGATGTGGGCGTGCTGCCGCTCCAGGTCCTGCGGCACAGAGCGCCGCGTGCAGGGGCCGTGCGAGAGCTGACCCCGTCCGCCCCCTCGGCCGGGTGTGTGTCAGCTCCTCACGGCCCCCGACCTGGCGGGTGTGCCGCTATCCTTGTGGATTTCTTGGGAGGGGCTTTCGGTGGCAGAGGTGTGCCAGGGGCTCCTCCACAGGGGCGCATCGCCCGCTACCAGAACTCTCCGGGCTCAGCCATACAAGCGCCTTTGCCCTTCCCGGACAGGACAAGGAGACTCCCCCTTTAAGTAAGGTGATAGGTCCGGGGACTGTGTTGAATTTCCCCCCGTGGGGCTCTCGTACCTGGTTCTCGTGCCCTGGGGTGACGCTGAGCCCTGCAGCTGCCATGTACGTGCTGCCGATGGTCTTGATCTTCTCCACACCGCTGAACTTGGGCTTGAGCAGCAGCTGCGGGAGGGCAGCAGTGAAGCGGGGCCGCCGCTCCACAGTGCAGCCCAGGCCTGTCCCAGCTTCTCGGGAAGGGCGTGGGGGGCTCACGGGCAGCGGCCCTTCCGTCTGTGCTCACAGCTAAGGGCAAGTGGGGACGTGGCCTCGGCCCCTGCTCCTGTCATCTGCATCTCCCCAACACTGCCTTTCCCCTGTCCCAGCCTGTGCGCTCTCGGCCTTGCTAAGGAGCAAACACGCAGCTCAGCGTTATCCACACACAAATGTGGATCACTTGTCTCCAGCACAGAGCTAGGCCCAAACTGACAGGCTCCGGAGCAAGTTGACGGCGTGGGCGCAGCTGGAAATCAAACTGTTCTACAAGGGCACAAGCTGCCCGTCACAGAAGAGATGTCAGCAAAATGTTTGCTGAATAAAATGAAATGAAAAGGACAAACGTGTGCCTGTTATGCTCTGTGTATGTTCCCCCCAAGGGAGCCGTGTCGCATTTTCTAACTGGGGTTTAGGACACCGGGCGCCACGCGCCCACCCCAGCAAGGGTGAGCTGGCGGCGCCGCCCGTACCTCGTCGAAGTCGGCGATGATCTCGTTGAGCAGGCGCAGGCACTCCAGCCCTTCCTTGTTGACGTCGCACTCCGTGTAGAACACTTTGAAATCCGGCACCGAGGCGAACATGACACAGACGCAGTCGTAGGACTGATGGTACCAGTCCTGGATTCAGGCGGGAGGAAACGGGACCTTATGGCCACCTTGGCTCTTGCGGGGACAGAGAGGCAGAGTAAGGAGGCTCCAGGAGGGGAGGGTGCTGAGCTGCCCAGCCAAGCCGTGCCAGCCCTGGCCGTGCACGAGTCCCCAGGGCTGTTAGAACATGGGGCGATTGTGAATCGGCTGCTTGTGGGGGGGCAGGCTCGGGTTGGTTTTCTGCTCTTCTGAGCACCGTGGGTGTTTCTGTGCACAGCTCGGGGAGAACCCCTGGGGAGCAAGTCACTGGTCCTTAGTTTCCTTATCTAGAAAACTCCCTGCTACATGGAACTGGTAGAAATACAGACATTGTCTTCAATACAGAACGTCCAGATTACAAACACCTGAACACACATGTGGTCCTCGTGACAATCCTTCAAGGTGAGTACTGTCAGCCCATTTCACAGAGGGGAAGATCGAGGCCCAGGGAAGTGAGGTGTCTTGTCCACCATCACAGTGGAGCCAGGTCCCGGACCCCACACCAACGTTCTCACAGCTAATCCCGGGGGATGCACTTCGTAGCTCTGCGCCTGCACCCCGTGGGGCTGCACCCGTACCCTCGGCCTCCCCACCCGTGCTGAGCCCCCTCTTCCCACCGCACCTCATTTAACTTGTCACCAATGAAGTGAGCCGCCACGTGGGCTGGCAGGACGTTCTCCAGAAGAAGGCGGTTCACATTCTCCATGGTTTCAAACTCCTCGTGCTCCTTCTTGAACTTCTTCTTCCACAGACAGTCCAAGCGGCAGTAATAGTCAATCTGCAACAGCAGGAAGCGTCAGCGTCCTGTCCGCGGGGGAGCAGAGGCAGGACTGGGGCTGGCAGGGCACAGCTGTGACCCTCAAGGCTGCCAGGCCAGCCTGTGCCCGTGGCCAGTGTACATCTCCCAGTCAGGTCGGCCTGTCCCTTGTGTCCTGGGGGGAGGCGAGGACCCTGACCAGGGGCCCAGAACTTTCCGGCAGGACTCTGCTGCCTCCCTGCTGCCCCGCTCAGCCCAGCCGCGCTGTTCCCTCGCCAGGGCCAGCGGGGGCGCAGGGCGTTCTCGTCCGTACCTGTCTGGAGAGCATGAGGAGGGTGGCATAGAACAGGACCAGGTAGAAATTGATCATGGTCTTCAGATCCCTCCAGGAACCCCTGGGGACAATGCTGGATGTGAGAGGAGGGTGGACCGACCCCACCCGCCGTTCCCATCACGCTCCCACCGGAAGACCACACCCGCCGCAGAGGTGGAAACACGTTCTAACAAGGGGCGGAAGGCAAGACAACTTCAGGGCGTAAAGGAAAGGGGGAGGGCTGGGGAGGTGGGGCAGCCCTCGCAGGGGGACCACTGAGCTCCCCCTGAATGACAGTCAGCCCAGGCAAGGCAGCCAAGAGCTGCTCCTGGTGCGCCCCACAAGGCGGGGGACTCGGAGGTCAGCATGAGGACCGCGCAGGTGCGAGCCAGACCCAGAGCAGCGTGCTCTGTTCCGGGTCCCCGGGCTTCCGGCCTTCAGTTCCAGGGCCGCCAGGCCCTCTCCTCCACCCACGTGGGGCCCAGGGCCCCCAGAACCACACACGCCAGCCTTCCTGTGCCTCAGGTGTCACCACCTGGGCAGGAAGAGACCAGAGCAATCGCTCTGTTCAAAACTGGAGGCCCAGGACACGGCCCAAAGAGAGGTGCTGAGCTAGAGCTGAGGTCTCCCTCGTCCACCCCGGACTGGCCTGTCAGACCAGGAACTTCCCGAAGAACCTGCAAACGAGCTACCTTCCTCAGCTCTGCACGCTGCAGACACAGGACCTGGCCAAGTCACTGTCCCTGCTGTGAAATGGAAACCATGCCATCTGCCCACCCCGCCACCAGGTGCGCGGTCCCTGGGGACTGTGCACAAAAGCACCCAGTCTGAGCAGGCACCGGAACAGAGCGGGCCATGGGGGAGGCGGGCGGTGGGCCCAGGTCCTGGCAGCGAGCTGCCTGGGGCCCCACCTGAGAGTGTCGGTGCTGGTGGTGAGGTTGCCCAGGACATGGCCACAGCAGTGCTGCTGCCAGCACGGGGACAGGTTGAAGAGCGCCAGGTAGGCCACCAGGGCCACGGTCAGCAGCACAACCTTCAGCTCCAGGCTCATCCGCAGGAAGACGGAGCAGGCGATGAAGCCCAGGACGCAGCTGCAGGCATAATACTGGCGAGAGGGGGATGTTACCAGGTTGGCAAAGGGCACCCCACCATCTCCTGTCACCAAGAGGCACGCCGCGTGCGTCAGCACTAACCCACCCACGCTGAGTCCCTTTCCGCCCTGAGCCCGGTCTCAGCATCGTGCTCTCGCCTTGCTGACCTCCGCTTGGACAAAGAGCAGGCAGTGAAATCTAAGTTCCAGCATTACGTTGTTTGTCCTGTGGTTGTACCTCTTCCGGAAGTAAGAGTACAGGTGCAGTGGACATGACCGAGGTCAAGGCACCGCCTCCTGCATAGCCGGTCTCCCGAGTTCTGCCGCAAGCCACCCCAGCCCAAGTGCATCTCTCCTGCTCAAGACCATGCTGTGGCTCCCCACTGCCCCCAGAATAAAGGCCACATTCGTCCCCCTGGCATTCCCGCTGCTTCCTGATCCAGGGCACACCTGCCTCTCTGGCTTCATCTCCCCTTTCCCCCCCGCCACGCCCTGCCCATGACACAAACCACCCGAAACCCACTGTTCCCACCGTACACCTCAGCTTCTGCTCACACTGTCC
This sequence comes from Propithecus coquereli, assembly GCF_000956105.1. NCBI lineage: Eukaryota > Metazoa > Chordata > Mammalia > Primates > Indriidae > Propithecus > Propithecus coquereli. The sequence goes on from NW_012142746.1 coordinate 2,954,421, forward strand.
TGTCCCGTCTCAGAACCTTTCTGCCCTTTAGACTCCAGCTCCATGCACCGCTGCCCCCTTTAGTCCCAGAGCCTCATCGTGCTCATCCGCGAGGCCTCGCCAGGCCTGGACTTCCTGGTCAGCCTGCCCGGGGCCCGGTGCTGGCTTCACCTACGAGGCCAACTGGCGAACCTCCCTGGGCCCCACTTACTCGTGGGTAAAGTGGAGTCACGAGGTGCCTGCCAGAGAAGTGAGCGGGAGACACCCACCAGCACAGCGGAGGCTCATCCCTGTCCCTGCGCACCCCACACAGCTTAGGCCACCCACACCAAGACCCAGACCCCGTTCCCGGGACCAGGGCTCGGCTCGGCCTGGCCGGGCCTGCTCTCTGCCCCCTCCCAGGAGGGGCTGCACTCAGCTCCCGCACACCCGGTGGTCTCGGGCTCAGGATCGGGGGCTTCAGCTCAGCTGCACCCCCTGGCAGGAGCAGTCAGGTGAGGAGCCACAGCGCCCAGGGGTGGGCCAGGCCCCGGGGCTGCTCGGAGCCGCGGCCACACTCACCGGGAGGAGGCGCACGCACAGGGTCCTCTCCCCACCGCGCACGTCCTGCAGGCCCGTCGCGTTGCCATCCGGCATCTCCAGCGCGGGGAAAGGCGTCAGTGGCTACAGAGGAGACAGGCCCCCGTTAGGGTGGTCCAGGGCACAGGGACACGGAGTGAGGCGGGCCTGACGTTTCCTGCCAGGCTCAGCTCTGAGCACGGCCCTGAGCAGCTGTGCCGGCCTCCCACGGCAGGACAGAACCGCGAAAACCGCCACTGGGCGGACGCGCCCCAGGGCATCAGAGGCTGCCGCAAGCCAGGGGGTGGGGCCCCTTCTCCCCCGGTGACCCTGAGGGCTGTGGTCACAGGCGCCCTCTCCACACCCCGCAGCTCTGGAGAGTCCCGGGGGCAGGAGCCGGTGGGGACAGGGCATACACGCTCCTGCAGGCTGCTTTCTGCAGCAGGGAGCACGCCAGCACGGGCCGGAGGAGGAGACTGAGTCTCAGAGGGGCAGCTGGGACCTCTTCGGGGCCCTGAAGGAGGAACGGGACATCAGGACGCCGTGGAGGCTAAAGACAGGGCTGGCCACTCACGCTCTCCAGGCGCCCACAGTCCTCACACGCAAGCCAAAGGGTAAGGAGCCCCGGCCTGCAGGGGGCCCTCGGGGCACCCGCCACACTACAAGAGCAGCACTCAAGGCAACACGGCATTCCGGACTCTGGAGACCCCCAGGGCCAGACTGTCTCCCCCACCCAGGAGGCGGGCGGCGGGGGCAGGACCGACCAGGTTGATGATGGCAACGGTGAGCACGCCACCGATGGTCAGGACGGCCAGGGACAGCCTCAGCAGGGGCTGCGTCTCCACCCGCTCGGAGATGGTCCGGAGCGGCCCCCGGGCTGGGCGGCACCTCTGTGGAGTAACGGGGTTGGGTCATCCAAAGCCAGCAGCCGGGACGAGGCGGCCGGGGGAGGCAGGGCCCTCAGGAGAAGCCTCCAGGGCACTCAGCAAACTGTCCCCAAGGCAGGCAGGTGAGCGCCCGGCCCCTGACCAGAGCCAGGGGCTCGCCAGGGAGACAGGGACACGGGGCAGGGCCACCCACTCACCGAGGGCTCACTGGCAAAGCACAGGCCCAGCACCAGCCCCAGCACGCAGGCCACCAGCCCAAAGGACACACCCAGAGCCGCTGTCCTGGAGAAGAGGAAAAAACCCAAGTTCTGGCGGGTCATCTTCCCGGGACCCCTGGACCCCTCCCACCACCCCAATGGTCCGGCTCACAGCCACCTGTCCCCTCCCCACCTGCCATGCTGCCCACAGCAAAGGGGGCCTTTGAGAATGAGGACTGTGGTCCAACATGGAGATCAAGGTCAACATCATGTCTCCCCTTTGGGGCCAAGTACGTAAGAAACGTGTCACACCTGCGCAGCCTTTAGACCCATATCTGGCGGGTAAAAATTATACTCAAGTCTTCCCTGCTTTGTCGTTACTAAGCACAGCCAAAACCAGAATCTTGGTCGACCCTTTGGCCTAACTGCCCTTCTAGAAACCACCACGTGGCTGACCTTGGCCCCCAGCCCTGTCCCCCACCAACAGGGCCAGGAGCCAGAGGCGAGTCTCAGGGACTCCTGCTCCAGGCTGTGCCACCCTGGACAAACCATTAACCCTCCGAGCTCAAGGTCCCCACACATAAAAGGGAGGTGACGCTGTCCACGGTTTTCAGAGGTTACCCTTCTAGGACTCCCAAACCTAAGGCGAGGGTCACCAACTGAAATGCCAACAGGCCACACAGCTGGTGACTGAGAAAGTGAGAGGCATTGGGGTGGGGGAGCCTGGGGCGCAGCAAGCACATTCCATTAAAAAGCAGCATCGGCGACCCCAGGCGCGCAGCACACCCCTGGCCCTGCGGCAGGGACCTTAAGCCAGGCAGCACCCCCAGCCCAGTCACGCAGCTCCTTGCAGGGGCTCTGGTGGGTCCCACCAGGGCCACCGCCCCTCCCGGCCAGGACCACAGTGGTCTCGAGCCTCCTCCCCTCCCAACTGACCTGGGCATCAGCAAGAGGTGGACGAGCAGGATGCAGACGAACACAAGGCCGGCACAGGCGAAGTCGTGGCGGGCCCGGGGGATGGGCGCCAGGCGGTACTAGGGGCGACAGGGGCCATGAGGCGCCACCTGCAGGCCACTGCCCCAGCTCAAGTTAATCAGCTCAGAAAAAACTCAAAAAAACAGCTCAGACCCCTCGTGTTCCAGGTGATGTCACATTTAGTAACTTTCCTTCGCTTCCACTTTGCAGCTTCTCCTTCGTATTTGGAGGCAATTCCTTCCCCTCCCCTGTGCCTCCCCAAGTCTGTGACTATTTCCCAAGTCCCCGCGACGCTCCTGGCCCCAAGTCCACAGACGGGAACCAAGTGTGAGCTCCCAGGACTGTCCTCGCCCCAGTGAGGAGGGAGGCTGGGCCCGTGCTGCCCCCCGACGCCCCCACACAGGCGCTCCTACTGCAGGGGCCTCGGCCACGCAGCCCGCCCGTCACTCGGCCAGCACAAAGCCCGCCAGGCTGGTGTCCTGGTGACCTCCTCACGTGGGGAGCCCCCAACTCAGGGAGCCCCAGCAAGAGGAAGCCCCCCAAGTCCTGGACACTGGCCGCCATTGCCTCTGGCTAAGGAGGGAGAGGGGTCCCAGCACTGGAGCCACACCCGAGGCTGAGGACGGGCTCCGAAGCCCAAGAGCCGCCGTGTCCTTTGTGGGAAGTGGGGGAGCAGCGCCCACCTGGCCAACCACGTGAGGGTTAAATGACACACACGTGTGCCTGGGACACTGCCAGAACCCAGAAGGCACCCAATAAAGAAACGGTCACAACTGGCACAGAAAGCTGGTTGTCGTGGCAGCCAGACGGGAGAGCGTGAGGTGCCACGACACGGACCGAGTTGTGGGTTCTCGTCTCGCGGGGAGGCCGAGGCAGTCGGTCTGGGCCCGGCACGGCCGCAGCCGAGGCTCAGCCACTCGACGGAGCGGAAGCCTCCCAGACCCACATGGGCAAATCTCTACCGGGGGCGTTTCGGGCGGAGGTGGCGGCCCGCGGGAGAGCCAGGCCAGCACCAACCCGGGAGCCACCTGCCCCAGGAGCAGCTGCAGAGACCTCCCATGAACCTCCCTCCCTCACGCCCACGGACCCCACGCTCCTCGGGGCTGGCGGCGGCCCAGGAGCCCTCACCTCTCGCTCGAAGCCCTTCTCCAGGAAGATGGAGCCGAAGGCGTGGAAGTCGTCAGACCTGGAGCAGCAGGGCCTGGGGTGGGGGCGGCAGCGGAAACAGGGGCAGCGTCGGGCAGGGGAAGAGCCATCTGGGCCCACGGCGGGCCTGCCCATTTGGGGGATCCCCATTGTAGGGTGGGGCAGAGGTCTCAGGGGTCTCACCTCGTAGAGCTGAGCCCCTCGATGGCCGACAGCATCTCGTCATCGTAGGAGTCGTCCTCCGACCGCCCCTTGGGAGACGCGATCCTGGAATGGGACACCCCCAACCGCATCACCCAGGGACCCCGCGTCCGCTAGCCCAGAGGCAAGGTGTGGACAATAACCACGGTGAGGTCGCCAGGTCCCTGACAGGCATCCTGGAGCCTTGTGCAGGATGGTGAAGCGGTGGGTGGGTCCCATCGAGGCCCAGAGAGGGCAAGTGAAGACCCAGCATCACCCAGCATGGCCCAGCTGGCAGAGCCCCAGCGCCAGCCTGCGGCCTCGTCTGCTGCACCCACAGGACAGGCATCGAGACGAGAACATTCTCCTTCCCTCCCACCAACCCCGCCACAGGGTGGGCACAGGACATGTGCCCGCTCATGGCCATCCTGAAGAGCCAGGGACTGGGAAATTCTGGGTCCTAGAAACGCCGAGACTCGAGCCACGGCGAAGTACACAGAGGTCCTGGGCTGGTCCTTACGCAGCTGCCCCCTGGACAGAGGCCAGTCAGGGCAGCCTGCCTGGAGGAAGCAGCTGTGGCAAGCTTGGCCAGGAAGGCAGGGCACAATCTGGCAGAGGGGAGGGCAGCACACATACCTGTCAGGGGTCCGGCGGTGCCGCAGGGGAATGGCCTGAGAGGGAAGGGAGGAGAGGACGTGGTTATTCCCCAGGATGCTGGGCCCTGAAGTCCACGCCGGGGCTGGGTGTGCCCACCCTGGCGCTCGGTCCACGGGGCACGGTGTCAGCCGCTGTCCAAGCTGCAGACGTCCTGAACTACAGCTGAGCACGGGCTGGGGACTGGGGAGGGCAGGGACATTCCTGGCCACCCTGGAGCATTCTCCAAATACCTTCGCTTGCCCTACAGCCCCGGGCGGGAGGCCGGTCAGAGACACAACCATCCCAGGGATGAGGACAGCGAGGCTGCAGCATCCGCTCTCCTGCCCCGGCCCAGGGCCCTGATCCCCAGCTCTCTGGGTGGGAGGGGACCTACCTTGGTCTGCTGCCCATTGGGGACAGGGGTCTCGCTGCTGCTCACGCTCGCGCGGTGGCTGAGGTGCGCAAAGGGACGCGCCGCCCCCCAGGACTCGAGATAGCGGGTCACGCGCACCGACGCCCGCATCTTCAGGGCCGCGGCATCCGCCTTGGGCCTGGGCAGGTGCTGGCTGGGCGGGGGCGGCTGCTGGCTCTGCGGGCACAGCAGACACGGGCCTGTGCCACCCTCCCCTCTCAGCCCCTGAAGGGACGCCACCCCCACCCAGCTCTCCCCAGAGCACTGGCAGATCCTGGGAACAGAAAACTGGCAAAAAGGCGTCCCAGCCTGCAGTCCCTTGGGGTGCAGCTGCTCCTGGGGCCGGCTGGAGCCTGAGGCACCCACGCCGGGCTGCAGGGGGCCCAGCTCCCGCCCCGCCCCGCCCCAGGCCGAGCGGAGGCTGGCAGCCACACGCCACCACGCGCAGCCCGACTCCCCTCCGCCTCCCCAGGGAGAGATGCGGCACCAAGGTCCTAAGCCTAAGGCCCCAGGGCCCCGTGAGGCTCCCTGGAACCAGACAGTCCTTGGGGCCTGAACTCCCTTTAGCCCCTCCCCGTGGAGGCACCCTGGGGAGACTGCAGCCAGAGAAGCCACAGACACCCCACCCCCACGTGGCCAGCACATGTTCCTCCTGCACGTGGGGGGCAGCGGGGGGAAGAGGAGTTCCGGCCCCACCCCAGGCAGCACTGGGGGCGTGCGCTTCAGTGGCCCCCAACCACGACGGCACGGGTCCGTCACCTGCCACATGCATACACAGCCCAGCGCCATGCCAGGGACTCGGTGGCTTAGCCAGCCCAGAATGCGGAGCCACCGAGCCCAAGACCCCGCAAGAACAGCACGCCTGCGGCTTCCCTAGTCGGGGTGGCCAGGCAGGACAGGAGAGGGGAGGGAAGAGGAAGACAAGCTTGTGCCATCCCGGGGTCGGCTGAGTGTCCCCTCAGCTCCCTAAACGTTCTCCTGCCCCCCAGGAGCCCCGTCTCCTGCGATCACTCGCTAACCCACAACAGCAGCTTTCCTGGAAACCTCCAGCCTCCTTGTGGGATAGGAACATTTTTAAGACTTTAGCTGCGCCTGTCCGCTCAGTCTGTCCACAGGGAATTCGGCAGGTGGTGAGCGTCCCAGGGCAGGAGGAATGTGCCGGCCCTAAAGGGAGCAATCTTGGGGGCGGGCAGGGGTACGTTTCTCTGTCTGCTCCTCCGTGGGCAGCAACCCTGCCTGCACAGCACCCAGCCGCTCAAGTTCACGGCCGCCATCACTTCTCTCGGGACAGGGAAGCCAGACACCCCAGCTCCCTGAGAAATAAAAATAACCGTAAGCACGCACTAAAGATCCTCACGCCTGTGACCCAGCACTCTGGGAGGCTGAGGCGGGAGGATCACTGGAGCCCAGGAGTTCGAGACCAGCTTGGGCAACACAGCAAGACCTCATCTCTAAAAAAAAATTTTTTTAATTAAAAAGATCCATCATTTCTGAGTAAACACACACCTGTTCAGAATGGGCGTGCGTGGGGATCAGCGGGAGCCCAGAGCAGGAACTGCAACCTCCACCCAGCCCACAGGCGCCCGCTCTGGCCCCACGGGGCCACTGCTGGGCCGCTTCCCTGCACGTCCTCACGCACAGAGACCGCGGAGGCCAGCACTGGGGACCACAGAGGTCGCCCAACAGGTGCCACACGTGAACCCATACAAGGGGGCACCGTGTGCACAGACAGGAGCAGCCCGGGGCCAGTAGGGAGCAAGCTGGGCGAGGGACCCCCGCCTTGGCAGGGAGGGGGAGGCGCCTCCAGTTCACGCGGCGTGCGTGAGATCTCTTGGAAGAGACCCCAGCCCCCCTGGCGTGCGTGAGATCTCTTGGAGGAGACTCCAGGCGTGCGTGAGATCTCTTGGAGGAGACTCCAGCCCCTTCAGGGGGACGTGCTGGCTGCGACAGGCTGCGAGGGAACTTTCTGCACCGTGCCCTTCCTGCCTTTTGAATCTTCAACGGCGTGAAGGAATAAAGTCAAAAAGGCAGAACTGCCGGATAAAACGCGGGCCGCCGGTGAAATGCCGCGCGGAGACACCATCCGCGGCGTGTCTGAGCCGCGAGCCCGCCGGCCCCGGTCCCACTCGCTCAGCGCAGCCGCGCGGGGCCTGGCTGGGGCCGCCGCCACCTCCCGGGGAGGGCGCTGCTCCACGCGCTCCAGCGCGCCTGCCCTCGCCAGCGCCATCGGGCAGGGCACAGCCCGGAGAGGGGACCCGAGCCCTCGGACCTCACGCCGACAACGAACGAGGAAGCAGGGTGGACGCCCGGCAGGCGGAGGGACCAGGCGGCCAAGGGCGGGGCAGTTGAGCGGCGGGCGAGGCCGGGTGGGTGAGGCCGGGACAGCTCGGGAAGGGGCTGTGGGCCGGGCCGGGCCGGGCCGTATTCGGGGCGTGGGGAGCGGCAGGACCGCGGTACCAGACGGACCTTTCCCGCCGCTAACTCAGCACGGATGCGCACCGCGCCGCGGGGCCCGGGGAGCGTCGGCCGGATGCAGCCCGTCGGGGACACGGGCGGGCCAGAACCGGGCCAGCAGCGTGCAGGGCGCCTCACAGGCTGGGCCTCCTCGGCCCGGGCCTGGCAGTCGCGCCAGCCCCGAGGCACCGCCAGGCAGAGCGACAGGGACCTCGCTGGAGCAAGCCCCGGGGATGATTGACGGAGCGGCGGCCAGACAAGCCGGACCCCACACGCGGGCTGGGGCGGGCAGCAGACAGGCGGGTGGGGGCACCCTCGGCACCCCACTCGCTGGGAGCAGCGGAGCAGCCCCGCCCCCGCTGGGGTCCTGCAGCCGGCCAGGTGGACGCGCAGGTCAGAGCCCGGGACACAGAGGTCCCTGCCCGGCGGCTCCCTGGCCATTCCCTGCCTTGAGTCTTGTCCAAAGCACGTTTCGAAAGTGTGTCTTTTGGACATGGGGGGATGAGTAACAACCTCACGGAAACTAAACTAACAGCGACTATTATTCATCGAGTGCTCACGACGTGCCGGGTACGCCGAGGGCCTCACCCTGGTGAGCTCCTTCCCCGAGGCAGGCACCCTAGTCATTCCCATCACACAGAAAAGCATGCTGAGGCCCAGGGAAATTGCTCCTTGGTGCCTAGAATACACCCAGCGACGGGGAGCTCTCTCCTGCCCCAGGCAGGCCCCCTCCCCACCTCCCACAGCCTGGAGAAGAAAACTCTCTCCCTGCACTGGGCGAGGGAGTCTCCCGTGTTCCCAAGGACGGCCCAGCCCCCCAGCCCCCCCAGCTTGCTGCATCCAAGCCCTCGTACCCGGGGGTCGATGACCAGGTAGGTGCGGATGTTCATCTCCTTCAGGTAGGGGTCGCGCTCCTGCCCGTGCCCGTCCTCCACCTCGTACGCCTTGTCCAGGTGGTTCAGCGTCGCCTCTGTGATGTGCACCCGGCTGGGGGACACCCAAGTCAGGCAGAGCGGCAGGCCCAGAGAGGGCTAGCATCCACCTGGGGACGCACAGCAGGCAGCCCAGGCAGGGCCAGACACCCCCCCTGTGAGGTCACTGAATGTGTCCCCTTCCTCCACACCTGACCCCACCCAGACACCCAGGTCTGCCCTGGCCTCTGACCCCCTGCTGCCCTGCCCGGCCTCCGAGCCTCACCCAGGGACTCCGGCCGCCTCCATCCTGTTGGCCAGGGACACATCGTGGGACCACACGTCATACTGCCACTTGCGCAGCCCGATGACACCGCACAGCACGTTCCCCGAGTGTATGCCCACGCGCATGTTGATGTCCACACCCGTCGCCTCCCGCACCTGCCTGGGCAGAGCGGCCGGGTCACCCGACCCCGGTCAGGGCTGCTGGGGGCACCCCAAACCCTGGGAGAGGCTGGAGGTCCGAGTGCAGGGCGTGGCGTGGGGGAGGCTGTGGGGTCGCTGTGGCTCGTGTGGATGGCCTAAAGTGCCATCACCGGGCTCTCCCCGCCCAGCGGCCCTGGCTGGGTTTCAAAGGCTTCTGGGGTCGGGCGCGGTGCGCGCCGTCTGGGGGATGGACACGCCGGAAGCTCTGACTCGGGTGGGGCAAAGGCCATATACGTGACCTAAACGTTTGTGCCCCGCTCTGAGCTTCCGAGACGCTCTCCAGGACGCGGAGCCACAGACAGCCTGGGCTCGGATCCCCCGCACGCTGCGCGGTCCAGGCAAGCCACCCTCACCGCTGAGCCTCAGTGCCCGCATCTGTGCGACGGGACCACACGTCCCCTCCACCCTGGGAAGGAGGAGGGTCCCCAGCACCCGGCCTGCCCTGCACCTACTTAATGGCCTCGCACATGTCCAGCCCCATCTTCACGCAGTTCCGGGCGTGCGTGGGCAGCGACACGGGCAGGCCGGACACGCAGTAGTAGCAGTCGCCCAGGATCTTGATCCGCATGCACTCGTGCGCCTGCAGGGCAGGGAGGGGCCCGTCGGCGAAGGGCCGGGGCCGGGGCCACACTCGCCGGCCACCTCCCCCCGCCAGCGTGAGCCCGGCTCTCTCCCAGCCCGGGCTGCCTCCTGCCAGCCACCGGGAGCAGCCCCGGGGCCTGGCAAAAGAACTGGGGACACGCGGCCTCTCCAGGAGGGACCCCAAGCCAAGCATGGGGTGAAAGCAAGTGTTCGTCTCGGGGAGGGGCTGCCTTTGTTTCATTTGTCCATGTAATGTTTGAGTGCCTACTGCACACCCAGCCCTGGGCCGGGCAACGGGACAGAGCAGTGAACAAAATGGAGCTCAGATGCTGGTGGGAGGGTCGGACGCCAAACCAGGCAAATGAAACCTATGGCGTGGCCACCAGCGATCAGTGCTAAGGAGAAACGTGAGGCCCGGGACAGGAGAGATGCTCCCAGGAGGCCAGAGAAGGAGCCTTCGAGCACAGACCCCAAGGGGCTGAGACTGCCAGCGGCCAGCACGTGGCAGAAGGGCACTCCAGGCACGTGCCAAGGCCCTGAGGCCATGGGGCTGTCTGAGGCACAGCAAGGCAGCCAGGGTGGCTGAAGTAGAGTGGGCAGGGGAGACAGGACAGAGGTAGCAGGTGCCATAAGCCAAGGGGTTGGCAGGTGTCAAGGTGACCCAAGAGATGCCCAGCTACTGGGGCTTGAAAGTGGGGGGGGGTAGCCAGAGAAGGGTGGGCTGGGGTCTCAGAGGAAAACACCCAGGAGGGCCGCCTGAGGTTCCACCTGCAGGGGTGCAGCAGCCACTGCACCCTCCATGTCCTCGGCAAGGGCGGCTGCACACGAGGGAATCTGAGGGGCCGTGCGCAGACACCTGCCTTCGGGCCCCGCCCGCCACCCCCTGCAGCTGACCCCCTCGGACTGACAGGTGGCCTCGCCCTCGCTCCTGGTGGGGAGGGAGCCAAGGGGGTTCCCTCCTGCAAGGTCTCTGGGGCCAGGCCTGCCCCTGGAACACCGTCTGTCTGCAGGTCTAGAGCCCACCCCGTGCCGGTCCCCTCCCGTGCCCAGCCCCAGCCCGCAGGGATCTGTGGAAGGTGACAGGCTCCAGGCTGCTCCTCCAACAGCTGACAGGTTCCTGAGTGTCAGAGAGGGAGGGAGGAGCTCCCCGAGCCCAGAGGCAACACAGATACCTCTGAAAGAGGCTACAGTTCTGGAACCTGGTCGCTGATAGGGAAAAGGCTGCCACCAGCCCTGTCTGGGGACCGGACTCGCTGCCTGGGAAGCTGGCCCTGCCACGGCCTCCCTTTCCCCACCTGCACCATGGGGCCACGCCTCCCAGGCCTGCTGGGCCGGGAAGGCCACGTTCAGGTGGACAAAGGACAATCCTTGGCCTTCATGGTAGGGAAAGGGCCAGCTACCGCCTGAGACTCAGGTCCCCTGCCTCACATATGGCCCACCCTCTCGGGACTCCCGGCGGCTAGTGTGGGAGTCACACAGCCCCTGCTCCTGGAGGCAGGCCCTCCGAGCCACTCAGTCCACAGAACCCAGGATGGGACAGCTATCTAGAGCACCCCTGGCCAGTGGTGTCCTACAGCAGTTTGGTTACCCCTGTGACGGGGAGCTCACCCCTAGTCCCTCCCAGGATTGAGCAGCTCTGATCATGAAAAATTCTTCCCAGTGTGGGGCCAGAACTTGTCTCCCATAAAGTTCTAGACCATTTATCCTCTGAACACAGAGTCACCTCGGAGGGCTCTTAAAAACCCAGATGGGCGCGGGCAATGGTGTTGGTATTTAAGCATTTGACGTGACTCAAACGCACGGCTGAGAAGGAGCCACTACCTTAAACCTTACACTTCGGTCTCTACTGAGCAGCCAGCACTTCCAGGGAGCCTGCTCTGACCACCTGGGGCTGGGCCAGGTGCTCCCCAGGCCCCTCACTCCTCTCTGCAAAGCACAGACGCGTAGGCCGGGGGCACGCCGAGGGCAGCCCCGAGGCCCTGCACAGCTCAGGGCCTGGCACTCAGCGGGTCTCAGGGCCGAGTGAGCCACTAACGAAACCCTCCTTGCCCTATGCCCCTCCCTGCTTGGCACCTGCCACGGTCCCCGGCATCCTCAGGACAAGTCCCAGTCCTCACGTCCCGGAACCTCGTGACCTTGTGCCCCTCACACTGTTCCACGCACACCGGGCCACGTCCATCCCGCAGGCACACGGCGCTTTCGCATATGCTGCTCCCTCCGCCCAGAACCGTTCCCTCTCCCCGTCAGCTCTCTTTTTGGGTCTCTTAAACTGCAAACGTGCTCATGACTCACCTGGTAGGGCCGGGATCTCCCACAGTCCTCCCAAGCTCCCAGGCGAGTCCCAGGCTGCCGCGCTTGCACGGGAGGGTGAAGCCATCTCCTCCTCCAGGCAGCCCTCCCCCGCCCTCCGTGCTCCTCCAGCGTGTCAGTCCCCCTGCCAGCCTCACAGCCCGGGGGGACAGGATTCTGGCTGCCTTGGCCACCACTCAACCCCCGCCTCTACCACGGGGTGCTCGGAAGCATCTGCGGGCTGGATGCCAAAACTCAGCCACGGCCTCCCCATCCCAAGCCCGGCGGATGCAGGGGGCGTCGCCTGGCTTTACCCGCGTACAGCCCGTCCGGCTCACCTTGGCAATCTGGTCGAACTTGCCGAAGAGCTCGTTCAGCACCACCACCAACTCCTTGGGGGAGCAGTCGCTGGCCAGCCGCGTAAAGCCCACGATGTCCGCGTAGAGGATGCTGCAGTGGAGCAGGGCCGGAGGGAGCGTCAGAGCCAGGTCCCCGAAGATGGGCAGCAGGAGCACGGCGACCATGCAGAGCCCCCGGGAGCCCGCTGGGCTGCAGCCCAACCCCCTTTGCTCTCTCTCAGCCTCTGCAGGCACAGGAGAGACACGCCCAGCCATACAGACAAATTAAAGTTCCGGAGCTTCATAACGAAGCAAACGGAGCAGACCCCAGAGTCTGCAGGAGCCCTCAGACCCCCAACGCCACAGACGACTGCACGGTGCTCTCACAGGCAGCTCAGACTCCTCTCCAGCAGCCGGAGGTTCTCCTTAAGCACGGACTGCGGGACCAAACTCCCTGGTGAGATGTGACTCCCCGCTCTCTCAAGCCAACCTCCATGCCCAGGCCTTTACATCGCGCCCTCACACAACCCCCGCAGGACTCCTCTTCTACAGATGAGCAAACTGAGGTTCAGCGAGGTTGAGACTTGCTGGGAGGCCAAGAACTTTAATTTACACCACATCTCTCTGCTCCAAAGTCTGTGAGCTCATGGGCCATCCACAGCCCAGCCAAAAAGCCATGGGCCAGCCTCAAACATAATGCTGATTCTTCCGGTAGAGGACCCAGGAGTAGTTCACAGTACCCACATCTACACTTAACAGCTCACAGTACCCACATCTACACCTAGCAACACTTCACAGTACCCACATCTACACTTAACAGCTCACAGTGCCCGCATCTACACCTAACGACAGTTCAGTGCCCACATCTACACTTAACAGCTCACAGTGCCCACATATACACCTAGCAACACTTCACAGTACCCACATCTACACTTAACAGCTCACAGTGCCCACATCTACACCTAGCAACAGTTCACAGTACCCACATCTACATTTAACAGTTCACAGTGCCCACATCTACACCTAGCAACACTTCACAGTACCCACATCTACACTTAACAGCTCACAGTGCCCGCATCTACACCTAACAACGGTTCAGAGTACCCACATCTACACTTAACAGTTCACAGTGCCCACATCTACACTAACAGCTCACAGTGCCCACATCTACACTTAACACCTCATAGTACCCACATGTACACGGAACTGTTCATAGTACCACATCTATACTTAGGTCAGTGAATTCAAGCAGCCAGCCCCTTTGAATCAGCCAAGGACAGTGTCAGAACCAGAGGGCTCCTCGTCACGGAGCCATAGAGGGCTTCACCTCCTTTTGGAGGTCCTGCGCCCCTCTGAGAACCATCCGGAAGGACCCCTTCCTTCCCAACAATCATGTTTGCTCACAGACTTTTACAATTCTGGAGGCTACTGGACCTTCCCCAACACCAATCTCAGTTCTCTAACTTAAGACCCTAATCTAATCCTAACACTGAGAAAACAAATGGGGAGACTGAGGCCCAGGGAGGGGCCTGGATTGACCTAGGGCCAGAGGGGCCCCCTCTCCCCAGTCCCTGTGTGGTCTGGGGTCTGACAGAGCGGGGAGGCCGCCTGCTGGGGCCGGGGGAGTGGTGGGCCGCGCCCCCGGGAGACACGGTCGCGCAGGCACGGCCCACAGGCCACTGCCCACCTGACGTTCTGGTGCCGCTTGACGTAGAGGCTGTGGAAGTTGTTGTCGGGCAGGTAGCGGCGGTCCCCATGCTCCTTGAGCCGCTCGATGATGGCCAGCTTCATGCCCATGGAGATGTGGGCCGGCAGCACGGAGAGCAGCAGGTTCTCCTGGGCGCAGGGAAGCAAACCAGGGAGACCGGAGGGGGCAGGTGGGGTGGCATCAGGCCACAGGCCTGGCCTCCCCGGCCCCTGTCCCTCCTGCCCACCCATGCGCTCACGTCCTGCTACCAACCCTGCTGGGCACCCATCCCCCACGTCCCCAGCAGCCCCCTGGGACTCAGGCTGGGCGAGAAAGTCCCCTCTCTTTCAGCTGGTGGCCGAGCTGATGGTTGGGCAACCTGGGGCTGCCGCAGCCTTCTCTGCCCCAGCCAGGGACAGCGTGCCCGGGAATGAAACCACACGGAGGAAGGCAGAGTCAGGAGTAGAGGTGCTGATCACCCCACCCGACCCTGGGGCGAGCCCCGCGTGGGCATCCAGCCGTGCACTTCACGCACACAGCCGCTCGCCAAGTGTCTCGTGTCCAACAGCGAGAGGAAGGGCGTGGGGGGTGCAGGGTGAGGGCTGCGGGGCCTGGACGGATGGGCCAGGGAGGACCAGGCAGGGGCCAGGCTGTGGCTCTGGCTGGAGGCGGGGTCCCACCTGCTGGCGCTTCTCGATGCGCAGCTTCCTGCGGATCTGGATGCACTTCACGGTGTAGGTGAAGAGGTCCCGGGAGGCGTCCTGCATCTGGTGCTTGTGGAAAGCGCCCGTGAGGTTCCCGCACAGGAGGATGACAGCGTTGGCCAGCAGCTGCAGGTCAGCCAAGAGCGGGGCTCGGCTTTCGGCCTGGCCCATGCCCCCTGGGACCAGCCCCCTAGGCAGACTGGTATGGCACCCTCCCCATTCCCCAACCCTCAGACTGCTCCGGCTGGCACTCCCCCTAAGACAGGCAAGGAAACTGAGGCCCAGACAGGGGCTGGTCTCCTCCTGAGTCACCAGGACTACAGGATCAGGACTCGAGCCCCTCTCCGCATCCATGGGGCACTTGCCCTGCCCAGTAGGGCCCGGGCAACGGGAAGCAGGGAGGCAGAGGCAGCCACCCCCTAGGGCCCAGGGCCCGAGGGCAGTGCTAAGAGCAGTCACGGGAGCCACAGTGCCCCGCCGGCTGCCCAGAGCTCCAGCCTCCGCCCTAGAAAGGACACCCAGACCCAGCGTGGAAGAAAACACATCTTCAAGTCCCCGCTAATTATGAATAAAAGGTTCACTCAACACAAAGTCACAAGACACACGTCCTGGAATACTCCCAGCCCTGTCGGGACGGGGCTCCGAGGAGGAAGAGGAGCCTGGCAGCGGGACCCACCCCGACAGGGCACCTGCCCGGGGGGCGGGGCCTGGACGGCCGCAGGGCAAAGCCAGGGAGCCCAGCTCCAGGGAGCCCAGCCTGGAGGCTGGCTGCCCACGCGGCTCCAGGCCTGCGGGCCGAGTCACCCACACGGGCCTCCCCAGAGGCCTCGGCCCGTCCCCACTCCAGCCCCACCCCGCCCCTCACCTGCAGGCCCGCCTGGACGCTGGGCGCCGTGAAGGCCCCCGTCAGGGCAGCGAGCACCAGGAGGTGGGAGGCGGTGGAGACGGCCCCCACGGCGACGGCGCCCCGCGTGCCGAAGGGCAGCAGCGTGTATACCACGAAGACGATGAACAGGAAGAAGGGCACCTGGGGACAGCGCACGGGCTGGGGCGAGCGGATGGCGGGGGCCCCACAGCCTCCCGTCTTCTGGGGCGGCCCAGAAACCCCAATCCTAAGCCTTCCAGCTCCCAAACCAGCCCGCCCAGGACCCTCTGCCCGGAGGTCGGCCCTCCCCTCGCCCCTGCACGCGAGGCCCAGCTACAGACACGCGAGGGGCCAAAGGAAAGTCAAGATGTGTTTCTGGGCGGCCAAGGCTGAGCCTCCCCAGGAGAGAGACTCCATGCCCACCGCGACCCAGGGGGCCCCCACCTGGCACCCTCTGCCCCGTGGCTCTCCCTCTGCAGGAACGGCCATTACTGGGAGGCTGGGCAGGGCCTGCTCGCCTGCTGCCTGCGACAGTGCAGCCCCGCCCGGCCCGCTCTCAGAGCCACCTGCCACTCGCCCCGCGGAGCACGGCCACCCTGCTCTCTGTAGCTTCTGTGGGCCTCACCCCCCCACCCTAGCCACAGGAGCAGGCGTAGGACCCAGGCCACCGTACTTGGTGACAGTGGCCACCCAGGGCTGGGCCTAGTGACCCGGCCAGGCCAGCGTGGCTCAAGCCTGGGGCTGAGGAAGGGCTCTCTCAGCCGGTTGGCCGAGTTGCGGAGTGAGCAGCCGCAGCCTGCTCCGCCCGGCCTGGGGGCGGCGCGCCCGGAACACAGCAGCGGGGAAGGCGGCGTCGGGAGCAGCCAGGGTCTGCTCATCCCGCTGGAGCCAGGCCCGACCCCTCTCCGCTCCTGGCACAGGAGCCCATTCGCGCCTTTGTGCCTCTCCGAGCTGGAGTTGTGTCATCTCCAACCAAACAAGGGTCCGCCCCAAAGTGCCACAGCCAGACATCCACGTGGACACTCTCCCCACCTCAGCCCCATCAGTCCAGAGAATTTAAGGGACACAAGCAGCCCAGGGCCCATCCTAAGACAGAGCCGTGGCGTGCGGGGCGCAGGAAGGGCCCATGGCAGCACACCAAATGCAGGCCCCCCAAGGGCAGCAGCTGCTGAGTGCACGCCGGCTGGTGGCACTTCACCCCCGGCGCCAGAGTCCCCCACCCCGTTACCTGGTCCCACGCACAGGCCTCCTTCATCCACGCGTCGAACACCAGCACGTAGCCCAGCGTCAGCAGGCAGGCCCAGGCGAGCAGCGCCCAGGCGCTGAGCCACCGCCGGAGCAGCCACTCGACGTACACCAGCACGTAGAGGGCCACGAACACGGCGAGCATGAAGAACGCCGTGCCCAGCACAGCCCGCTGTCCGGAGGGGTCCTGGGGGGCAGACAGACACAGAAATGCTGCAGCTTTCCCCAGCGGGACGCCGCCGCCTCCAGAAAGCCTGCCCGGGTCGGCTGCCCCGCTGCCCTGACCCTCCTCGCCTCTGACATCCTCCTCGTGGGGGATGCCAGTGCTCCCCCGAACACCTGGCTCCTTCTCACCCTCAGGCAGGCCTTGCTTTGTGCTGCCGTCTCTGCTATAACCACCCCTCTCCAGTCACCGCAGGAGCCCGGGCGTCCTCCACAGCCCAGCCTTGCAATGCCACCGCCTCCACCCACCCCCGCGAGGCAGAGCTGGCTGTGCACTGCTGCAGGTGACAGGCATGAGGACAGGAGCACAGGGTGGGGCTTATTCACAGGCCAAGCCTCGGAAGGCCACCCGGAGAGGAGGACGCTGCTCCTGACTCCTAATGACTGAGCAGAGGTTCACAAGGTCAGAGACAATGCGAGTGGTATCTGCCTGGGGAGCCGTGTTAAGAAGGATGCTGAGTCCACAGCCAGGCTCGGCGGGGAGTGGGGGATTGACTAGTGATGTCTGCCACGGCACGGGACGTGAGGGCAGAGACACACAGGCCACCCTGACTCAGGTCTTCAGTAGAACCAAGTTCCATCGTGGAGAAAAATGAGGGTAATCTATTTGGCCAAGTTAACATCATATCTAAAACCACCCCGGACTTCAAAATTAAATACAAATAAGAAACCTGCCTTCCGCCAGCCTAAATGTGCTCCGCGGCGTCTCGCAGAGCAGCAAGGCGAGGCTTAGGCGACAACGCCCTGCCGAGGTCTCACAGGTACGAAGTGTCAGGGCGGAGCTGCGAAGCCCGGGGCTGCCCGCACTCACCCCGTGGCTGAAGGCGATGACGATGAGGGCCACGCAGGCCGAGAGCGCCACCAACAGGAGCGTGAGCAGCAGAGGCCCGTGCTGGCTGGTGAGCCGGTACTTCTCGTAGAGCGCGTCTTGGTCCGGAACCTCCTCGCCCTCGTTAAGGAAGTAGCGCCCCTTGGCCGGCATCCTCCACCCTTGGCGCACTCGCCCAGGCCACTCAGGAGACCCCAGGCCGGGGGCATCTATCTGCTGCAGCTCCCCGAGGGCCTAGGCCTCCGGCTGGGGAGAGGCCCCCGGCGCCCGCAGCTCCATGGGCGACGCGGGGTCTGCGCAGCCCCGGCGGGCAGGCCTCGCTCGCCGAGCCACAGGCACCTTCCCGCACGCCGGGTCCTCCGCTCTGCAGAGACAAAGCAGACCCAGACCTGGACTAAACGGGCCAAGTCAGGGAAGGGCTGGCCCCGGGGCCGAGCAGCCCCCACCTCGCGGCACCTGTGTCTGACCTGTCGGTCTTAACCCCAGCCTAACTTTTGTGTCCTGTTTAAAGCTTTGCCCACCCCCAGGTCGTAAAGCGAGCCCTCTGTGTGTTCTAGAACGGCACTGTGCAATACAGTAGCCACTAGCCACAGGTGGCCAATTTAAGTAAATTATTTTAAATTCATTTAAAACAAAATTTAGGCCGGGCGTGGTGGCTCACGCCTGTAACCCTAGCTCTCTGGGAGGCCGAGGTGGGCGGATTGTTTGAGCTCAGGAGTTCGAGACCAGCCTGAGCAAGAGTGAGACCCCGCCTCTACTAAAATTAGAAAGACATTAATCGGCCAACTAAAAATATATACAAAAAAAATTAGCCGGGCATGGTGGCGCATGCCTGTAGTCCCAGCTACTCGGGAGGCTGAGGCAGGAGGATCGCTTGAGCCCAGGAGTTTGAGGTTGCTATGAGCTAGGCTGACGCCACGGCACTCACTCTAGCCCGGGCAAAAGGAGTGAGACTCTGTCTTAAATAAATAAATAAATACATAAATACATAAATACATACATACATACATACATACATAAATAAATAAATAAAAACAAAATTTAGTCCCTCGGTCACAACAGTCACATTTTGAGTGCTCAGGGGCCACACGCGGCTGGCAGCCACCGTGCTGGGTAACCCGGATACAGAGCACTTGGATCCTCACAGAAACTTCCGGGGACAGCACTGCTCTGGGAGTTTCACTGTTTGACTTCCACGCACAGGTCTTTGATCTGTCTCATTTCATTCTGTGCGCGGTGTGAGGCAGGGATCGAGGCTCGTTTCCGTTCTCCAAGTGGACATCTAATTACCCAGCAGCGTTCAGTGAACCCACCACCCTTTCCTCTCTGAGCTTCAGTGGAGCCGCCTCTGCCGTAAATCGGGTGAGCACGCACGTGGCGTCTGCCTCCTGGTTCTGTTCTGTTCCCACGGGCCCGCTGCAAACACCGTGTTCCCTGGATTCCTGGGGCTTTCCAGTAAGTCTTGTGCCTCCGGGTCCAGAGGGTTCCAAACTGCGATCCTGGGAGCCCTGGGATCTGGGGACATGTCTTGGGGCCCAGGTGGGATGGGGAGGTGGACGGACACAGGCTCAGGCCCCCACGAGCACTCCAGCCAGGGCACCCCCCATGTCTGCGTCACATTAAGCTTCCGCACGAGACCGCATTTTCTCCAAAATGGATTTAAGAAGTTTGCAAGCCCCACTCCACACGAAAGGAAGCCGGGTCTCAGAGAGGGCACACAGTGGGCCCTTCGTGACAAAGTTGGGAGAAGACCCCAGGATTGCAACGCTCAGCCCAGACGGGCTCCCTCTTCCCCCAACACCATTCACTCGTTAGCACATTCATTTATTGAAAAACGGCTTGTTAATCGCACCCGTGGCCTGCCAGCCGCGACACCTGAGTGCCAGGCTGGCGCTCTCCCCCCACAGGGCTCCCCGTCTGTCTCCAAAGGGAGAAAGTTAACAGATGTGCAACCCATGCACACAGCAGTCAGGGCTTGGGGACAGCTGCCATATTCCCAACGGCAACTTTGTGTTAAGGGAACAGCCCTGGACCAAGAGTCTAGGCCCCCAACGTCCTCCAGGCCTGCCTTGGACGAGGGACAAGGCTGGAGGCAGAGGGCGAGGAGGCCGAGAGACATGGGAAGGCTCAGGGCAGTCACAAAGAGCACAAGTGACCAGCCGCCAGCGCAAGCTGCAAAGGAAAGGGGGTCCAGAGGCGGGAAGGTGACCGGGAGAACCCAAAGGCAGGAGAGCAGCACACCCAGAGTCCCTGAGTGCAGGGGAGGACCCCAATCACCACCCGCTGCCGGGAGGCCCCCGGGGCCAAAACCTGAATCCAACAACCAACCGGGGCCCCAATTCCCCGGAAGTCCCTGTACCCTAACCACAAACCCCAGGAACAAAACGGGAAAACCGCATATTTGGGGGTGGAACAAGGGGCCATTTGCCACGATCCTGACTCCTTCCGTGCCCGGGCAGGTGTCCACAGCCCTCGGTACCTGCCTAAGCAGGCGCAACCCTTCGAGGGTAGAGCCCAAGGCTGCCTAGTACCCAAAGGGCTTAGACAGCTACAAATCTGATTTCTACATGAAATAATGATTTTTTAACTCTTGGCAGCTCATTCTAAAATTTTAAGTGACGCAGCCCACTACTTTACAACCTTTCAATCTAAACCAATTCGTCCTCATTCCACAAGAGGCATTTACTGAGCACCCACCATCTGTGCCCAACCCCGCGCTGTGGGGTTTGCAAAACAACGCAAGGTTCCTGCCCCCCACCCCTTCCTGGACTCTCGGGGCACCCCTAAGTAGCTCTTCGTAGTAACAGCAGCAGCTACTCCCGTCACACCCAGTGTCTACGCACTCACTCACTCGCATCTTCGTAACCTAAGGCGCTATCACCATCTTACAGATTCAGAACTGAGCCCAGAGAGGCAGAGTGGCTGCCTAAGGTCACACAGCTGGGGCCGGTAGGCAGAAGGGCTGGGATTCAAACCCAGGTCAGGTCTGCCAGCTCCCACACCAGGGCTCCCCAGCCCAGGCTTCCCCCAGACATCCCAGGGCACTGACCCAGATGCCACAGCACACAAACGGCAGCACTGCCTGCCCCACGGCCTGGTGCCAAACACCAGCGCCCCCAGATTGCCGGGCTAAGAAACCCCAAACACCAAGGGGCTGGGACAACTCCCCGCAGCTGCTCCATCCGCCAGCAAAGCCTCCAAGCCCGAGCCGTGTGCGGCAAGGACATTACGCATGCAGGCGAGAGTGCAGGCATGTGCTCGCGCGCGCGCACACACACACACACACACACACACACACACACACACACGCACAGTCCCACCCTTCATCCCCCGACACTGACCTGCCCTTCTAGGCACACAAGCCAGGCCGAGCCTGGCATGGACAGAGAGGAACCAGCTGTGGGAAGCCAGGCCCGGCAAACTCTCCTCTCGAGGGTCTAAGGAGGCCGCTTCCCAGCAGGCAGAAAAGATGCACACAACAGACAGATCTGGAACACGCCAGGCAGCGTGAGGCACGGCTGGGCCTGGGAGGAAAGACGTCACTTGTCACTCATGGAGACATGGCCGGAAAGCCACAGGCGACGGGCACAGTCCAGCTCCCCTCCAGGAGCCCCCCCAGAGCCAGGCTCAGAGCACCCCTGCCAGAGCAGGTTTCCAGGCCCCTGCGCAATCACAAGTTGTCCCGCCAGTCACTGACTCGGCTGGCCGCCAGGAGGGCCCCGCTGAGGCCCTGGGTGAAGGAACCGCTTTGCCACGTCCCGCTGACCCTGCTGCCTCAGCTTGCAAGTGACGGGGAGCTCATCACCGCTCGGGGCAGTCTTCGTCACTGGGCACCTTCTCTGGCTGTCAGTTGTCCCTCGGGTCAGGTCAAGCCCTGCCTCCCTGTCACTCCCCCACCCCCCTCCACCGGTCCTGTCTGAACTCCGAAGCCACCAGGAGCAGGGGTGTGCACTGGGTGAGTCAAGGCCCCTTTACGCGGGGACTCGCAGGGGTCTCTCACTGTCACTCACACCTCACGACCTCCCCCATGTTACGGGGGGGGACCCCACCATGGTCCACTTGGGGGTGTTTCCTGGCTCTGCTGGGCAGTGTCCCCACTCTCAGGCCCCTGGTTCAGGGGCCACAGGACCACTCAGCATGGTCTCCCGCAAGCCCAGCAGCCGAAATCATCCCGGTGAGAATCCCCTTTGGGACTTCTGCTGACGCGAGGAAAGAGCGGTCTCTCTCGTCAGCGGCCTGCGGCTGCTGGCACACACCTGAGCCACTGGGAGAGAGCCAGCCTGAACGTGACGCCGACACAGAGAACCAGAGGGACACAGGCCTAGCAACGCCCCCTAAAGCCCCTGGAGCCAGCTGTGCCTGAAGCTCGAGCAACCGGAAGATACTTCGATCAATGCCCCTTTCAGCTTAAGCCAGTCTGAGCTTCTGTCACTTGCAGCCGAGAGTCCCGAAGCCCCTGCCGGGCTTCCTGACCCAGGTCGTTATGTGCAGGAAGCACTCGTGGCTCCTCCGTGGCGCCAGAGTGAAGGGGACGGTCCCACGTAGCACAGAGGTGAGAGCGGGCCCTGCACACACAGCCAGTCCTGGCTAAGACCGCCTGGCCAGGGAGGGGACACCACCATTCACACCTCTGTCACCACGTCCCAGGCTCACAGCCCAGGTCCAGCCAGGCTGCAAAGGACCCAGGGCAGGAGGCGAGCGGGCAGGTGGAAGCTCCCACGTCCTCTCCAGTGGCCTCCAGAGACTCTTCCCTTCCAGGAGAATTAGGGAGCCCAGGGCACAGTTAGGTGTAAACTGAGTGTAAACTGGTGGGCTCTGAGCCCCCTGCAGCCCCAGGTCCTGTGATACAGCAGTAAACTAAACTGACTCCGCCCTCCCTGCAGACCTGGCACTGCGGTTTCTGTAAATCTGCACACTGCCCTGGAGCTAGGACCACTGCCCCCATTGTGTGGATGTGGGCACTGAGGCACAGCGAGCTCCGTCACTTGCCCACGGTCGCACAGCCAGTAAATCAGAGAGCCGGGATCTGAACACAGGCCACCTGGGGTCCACCTCTTGTCCTGCCCGTCACCTTCACGGTGCTGACATCCAGAAAGCCCCTAACATCCCCAACACTAACCCCTTCCTGCCCCCAACAAGGCCCAGGACAGAGCTACAGACAAGAGTGTAGAAGGCTAAGTGGACCCCATCACGACGTCCCTCTGCCTTGCCGGAGCAAGGTGCTGGCCCCGAACTCCAGGAGGGCCTCCCAGTCCAGGAAGCCCTCTGAGCTACCCCACACACACCCTCTTCTCCCTTCCCTGCAACCAAGACAGGACCGTGGTCTCCTCATCAAATACCGACTGGCTAAGTCCAGGTTCCCCAGCCGGAAGAGCCACTGGAAGTAGGAAGCCGGGACTTCATGTCACGACTGCAGGACTGGTGCTGCAGGAAATCGGGCGCTCAGGAAATCCCTCCCCAGTGGAGCTGGCTGATCTGGCAGCACCCCCAGTCCGACCACACACCATGGGGGAAGTATGTTCTAGAACACCCTCAGCTTTCACAGATGCAGGCAGGGCACCCACTTCCTCACCCGAGCGGTGCTCGCGGGAACCCTGGCCTGGCTTCCTCTGGCCGAGCCCCGGCGAGCCCCAGAGCTGCACAGGACCTGGGGCCCTGGTGGCCTCAGAAGGAGGAAGTGGGGGCCTTGGCGCACGACGGGGGTCAGGCCCGCAGAGGGGCCCCTACCCCGAGCACACAGCTGCAGCCGAAGCCCACGCGTGCAGTCTCGCCTCTGGGCCGGCTGCACTCGCTCGGTGGGCTGGGTCCCGGGCAGATCTCTCATCTGGAGTCCCACCTTAACCCCCTCTCCCCCGCGAGACCCCGCGCTTCGCGAAGGCGCCCCCAGCGGCTGCTCTGCCCGGCGCGGGTCTGACACAAAGGGGCACCCGGGAAACCTCGTGGGACCTGGGGACTCCAGCATTGCCGGCACTCAAGGCCCCGCTCCTCAGGCCCAGCCTGCCCCACACCTCCCTGTCCCGCGGCCCTCAGGCCTCCCTGCCCACACCCTGCTCCGGGCACCTCGCCGCTGGGAGACCTTCCAGACTGCTGTGCAGCACTGCCGGGGGCCAGACGTTCCCACGTCTGCCTCGCCAAGCTGTCGCGGCGGGATCTGTGCATCTGCGTCCCACCGCCGGTCCCCGCCAGTACTTGTGAAATGAATGGCCGAGGAAGCCAACCAGCTGCAACCCCGACCCGGCAGAGGTGGGGAAGGAGGAGAAAGGGCCGTCCTCAGCAGAGCGCGACGCACCCGCCACACCTGCTGCATGGCACCTCTCCCAGCTACGCCGTGGCCTGCAAGGGAGGAGGCCTGGACCCGAGCCCAGCTCTGCCGCCACCGGCATGGGAGAAGCAGTCGCCTCTGGGCCTTAGGTACCTCCTCAGCGAACTGGGGTGCTGATGACCAACTTGTCTGCACAACTCACGATGCCCAGCAGGCCAAGCTTTCAGGGACGAAGTGGCAAATGAGCCCAGAGAGAAGGCTCAGTGCCCAGGGCTGGGAAAGCCCTGCAAGACCACAGCCCAACCATGGGGTCCCGTGAGAGGACGGGTGCAGAGCAGGAGGCCCTCCACCCAGGCCCCCCACCCATCTCCCCTCTCCTGACGACAGCCTGCAAAGCCACCAGGCAGGGGCAAACGCTGAAGTTCCCCAACTGTGAGCCCCCTGCCTGCCCCGCTGCCCCCCACGCTCCCCAAGAACCCCAGGTTGACTCCACCTGAGCCCCAGGGACCACAGGCTGCCAGCCAGCCCTGGGGTCCAGAGACCTGCATTCCAGTCCCAGCTCAGCCACCAACCTGCCCGGTAACCCTGAGAAAGCCCCTTGCCTGATCTGGGCCTCAGTTTCCCCTCTTGCAAAGAAGTGATGGTGTCAGAGCTCTGAGGCCTAACTCTGGCCTAGACTAGGGCTGGAGGCTGAGTCATTAAATGAAAGGGAGGAGGGACCCGAGAAAAACTGAAGAGGAAAGGCCAGGTGTTGTCCCCTGGCCCCAGGGGGCTAATTCTAGGGGTGGGTAGAGCGCTGCTCTTAGTGCCTGGACTCCTCCCTCCGCTGAGCACCTCTGGTTACGCCTCACCCCGGTCAGTGTCTCCCTTACAGTGCGCCCGGGGCTCCAGCTAACAGGGACGGTAAATCCAGCTTTGCTCATCTTCGGCCCGTTCCCATGACAGTGCCTGCCTGGGAGGAGCGCGCCCATTCATTCCTTCATCCTGTAGGGATTTGCGCATGCATTCCTTCAGCAGACACGCACTAACACTTGTGTGTGCGAGGCCCCAAGCCAGGCACCAAGAGGAAACTCTGCTCAGGGCACAGGCTCCCAGAAGGCAGAAACCTTAGTGCCCCTCAGGTATCTACCAGGGCTCTGCACGCAGTGGGTGTTCAGGGAACAGCGCTCACGAACTGAATAACCAATCGGCCAGGCTCTCCTGTTGGAAGAACATCGGTATTTTTCCCTTCTCTTGCCTGCAATTCCACCGTTAGGGATTCATTTCTTTCAGCACTGCCCTCACGAGGCTCCCGCTTTAGAATGGAAACACTTTCAGACCCGTGTTGAACAGATTTCGATCCCTTTCCCAATAAGCACGAACAGAAAGGGGAAGTCCAGTAGGCCATGGGAGACCTTGCATGGTGCCAGTCCTGCCTAGGACAGCGGGACACGATGCTGCCTGCTGACACGGTGCTCTGCCCTGGCCCCACCCAGACAGTGGGTGCCGTGGCGACAGTGAGGCGTAAATGGGGTTGGGAGAGGCAAGACGACATCCACGTCGAAGGCCCGTGGACAGACGTGACCCAGAGCACACTTGAGTCTTCATATTTACACTGCCATGGTCTGTTTAAAGGGCAGCACAGCCCAGGAGACGGCAGGCAAGCTGGATTCGTAACGCATACCAGGATGATGTCCCAAGACAGCAAGAAACCACGCGGGATCCTCAGACAATATGGTAGCGCGTGGGCCTTCTAACCCGACACAGAGCCAAAGCCACAGAGACTGACAAATTCAATTATGTAAAAAAAAAATTTTTTACTACATGGCAAAAACTACCAAAAGTACAATCAAAGCACAAGATAAGTGACAGATTAAGGAAACATATTTACGATTCATATCACGAGAAGCTAATCTCCATCATATATAAAGGGCTCCTACAAATCAAAAAGAAAAAGATGAATAACCCAACAGAAAAATGGGAGAAGGTCGGAACAGCAAGTTCACAGCAAGGGTAATGCGGATGGCTCTTAGCATTTGGAAAGCAGCTCACTCCCCCGTAGAGAGAAAAACACAAATTAAAACCACCATGCTGACAGGCGTGGTGGCATACGCCGTAGTCCCAGCTCCTCAGCAGGCTGAGGCAGAGGACCCAGGAGTTTAAAAGTCCAACCTGGGCAACACAGAAACGGGCATTCACGTTCACTCCAGGGCAGAAATACGAGTCGGCACGACCCCTGGGGACGTAATATCTAACAAAGTCACTAATGTAATATAAACCTTTTTTTTTTTTATCTGAGATTGGGTCTCGCTTTGTTGCCCCGGGTTAGAGTGCCGTGGCGTCATCACAGCTCACGGCAACCCCAAACTCCTGGGCTCAAGCGATCCTCCTCCCTCAGCCTCCCGAGTAGCTGGGACTACAGCACACGCCACCACAACCCTGCAATTTTTTTATTTTTTATTTTATTTTTTTTGTGGAGACAGAATCTCAACATGTTGCTCGGGCTGGTCTCAAACTCCTGGCTTCAAGCAATTTCCCTTTGTCGGCCTCCCAGAGTGCTGGGATTACAGGCGTGAGCCACCGCGCCCGGCCCATATATACCTTTTGACCTGCCGAATCTACTTCGAGTAACTTATCCTACAAACACTGTCACACATGTGAATGACAGATACGTGATATTCACTGCAGCACTATTTGCCGTAACAACAAAACATTGAAACAATGTGTCTGTCAGGAGCTGGTCAACTAAATTACAACACAGCCTTACAACCGAATACTATGCAGCTGCGAGAGGTCAAGGGTGAGGTCGCTCGAAATCGATGTCCCAGGGCCCCCTGTGAAAACCCGAGTCGTAAGAGTAAGCCTGGAAGGAACAAGGACCAAATCAGACACGGAAACCCGAGACTACTGCTTGGACACAGTGGATAAATCGCAGTTTCTATTTCTAGTGTCATTATGTTACTTGCATAATTTAAAAATGTATGTAACAGGAAAAATAAATTTCAGGTCCATCACATCTAAATTACATTACCTGACCTACCCTCTCCCTGCCTCAGTTTCCCCATTTGAAAAAAGGGGAGAACAGTGTGACCACGCAGGATCCCAAGGGGATTCCGTGGGGTGACGCAGGCAGCACGCTGCGCCACCCCTGGCACAAAATGCCCCAGGCTGGACGTCACGGATGATCAAGTTGTCAGAAAAGGCAGGGGTGGGGAAGTGAGCGGGCCAGAACCTGCCCCTTCCCCTCCACCCTCCACCCTGCCCTGGGCCCGCAGCCCTGGGGGAGGGGGCATTGAAGAAGCCCATCCTCCACCTTGCCTGGCCTGGGTGGGGGTGGAGAGAGCAGTGGCTGGCAACTCAGGGCAGCTTTCCGGGGCCATGAGCAGCAGCATGGGCTGACACCCCCCGCGTGGGGCCTAGCTGGGCCTCAAGGGTCCCAGGCCAGGGGGAGGGGCAATGGTGGTCTGAACCTGAGGGAGCACACAGGTGACATCCCAGGCAGCATCGGGTCCTCCCCTCAGCCTTCCAGGCCTGCTGGCAGACAGAAAGCATGATACCCGGCCCTCAAGACATGCTCTGAACCTCTGAGCCCAGCCAGGGAGACGAATTGGGCAGAAAACCCCCCGGGCTGGCCTCCCTCCTCTGAGAACCTGCAGCGTGCTGGGCACAGGCCCTTCTACCCTGAGCCCCCAGAGGGTGGGGAGCTCTCACTCCATTTCCAGCCAGGGACACCAACTCTGGGATCCCAACCTACTGGTCCAAAGCACACTGGCTGGGAAGCAACAAGGCTGGGATTTGAACCCAGGCCTGCCCTACTCCAAGACCCAGGCTCTTTCTTAACCCTCTGTCTGCATTTCCTGAGCTGCACTCTGCCCACTAGCAGGGCCATGAAAAACTACACACACACAGCCATACACATCCACACCAGTTCCTGGGCACAGGCAGTGCTAAACTGAACATTCTCCTTTTCCCCACTTACAGATCCCCAGTATGCATTAGTGAATTAAACGCTCTGACAAGTCCTGCAAGAAAGAAACCTGCTGAATTAGGCACAGCTAACTATTTCCCCATTGATTTGGTTCATGACACTCTTTTTGCACTGAATCCCTAATGAGCCTTCTTTTGGAAGTGCTGACTTTGGAGTTTCCAAGATCCAACTTAGAGCTTCTTCCCCAAGAACTCCACGGACTCAACAGGCCCTGCCCCCGGGCAGTTTGCAGCTGGGGAAGCAGCCTGCCCCGGGCAAAAGAGAGCAGGAAAAGAGCTCTAAATGCCAACCAGGAAAAACACTCCTAGCAAACTTCCTGCCTCTTCCGTGGGATGCAGAGAAGTGGCCCACTTGCCTCAGTTTCCCTATCTGCCGCAGGCAAGGCAATGCAGGGGATAGAGCCCTGGGCTAAACGTCAGGAGACACAAGGTACAGTGCCAGCTCTGCCTCTCACCAGCTGTGAGACTTGGGCAATTCTTCACCCTCTCTGGGCCTGACTCCTCCAAGACAGGAGAGGCCTCCCGGGTCTCCGAGGTCCCTTCCTGCTCAGACCGGCAGAGAAGGTGGCCACGGAGAGGACCGTGGGAGAGGCCTCTCCCATCCAGAGCTCAGCAGCCACCTGCGAAGTCCAGTGAGGCGCCACTGCCTCGTCTGGCCCCTGTCCCAGCAGCAAGCCCGAAGCTACCACCTGGCCTGCAGGCTCCCAATCTGGCCCCCACAGCACCAGCTGCCAGAATGCCCAACCCTAACCAAGCAGCCGAGACTCCCATTTCCCGGGACCCTGATCACGGCAAGGGGCGGGGGGACCGCCTCACGAAGCCGCGCCGAGAGCCGGAAGAGCCTTTCTACAGGGGAAGCAGCCCCACCCGGCCTCCCCACCTAACCACAGCCCCGGCTTCCGCAATGGCCCCAGGCTCCCCCGGGCTGCGCACCGCAGGGCCCCCGTGATGGATGGAGTCTCGGTCCATGGCAGCCCCACGCTCCCCTAAACCCAGCACTCCCCTTAGGATAAGCCACCAGGGTTCCCCCCACATGTCCAGGACCCCAAGAACACCAAGCCCAGTCCTCGCTCACCCCCTGGCCAAAAAACTCCTCCAGAGCTTCCCAGGGGCTCCTTCGTGGCTGTGCGATTTGACTGATTTCGGTTCCCCAAACAAGCCCCGCCCTTCCATCTCCAGCCTCTCGCAGCCTAAAAACACGCCTCCTGCCTCACCTCCGAACTCCCTCTGCCTGGCGAACTCCTGCCAGCCCTTCAGAACCTGCCTCTGCCGCCACCTCCTCCAGGAAGGCTGCCCGGTCCCCTCCCAGTCTGGCCTCGGCGCCTGCACTTCCCACAGAAGCACAGGCCGCCACGGCCTGCCACAGCCGGGCGTGTGGTACCTCCCCCAAGGCCGAGCCACCAGGCCACGCTGCTCAGCTTCAGGGATCGAACACTGCCTGGCACCCAGGGGACATCAAACCCCGCATCCCACGGACTGTCGAACATAGCCAGCCTCCAACCGGCAGTCGGGGCTGGGCCCCAACCCTAGTGTCTCCATTCCCCTCTGCGTGAACTCTGGCAGGTCGCCTGCCTCTCGAGACTCTTTCTCACCTGAGCGAGGGGGTTGGAGCCCTCCGCCCCCTCCATGGCCTGTCCTAGCAGCGAAATGACCTCATGGCTATAAAACCTCCTTATGGATCCAGAAACACCGCACGTGCAAGGGCCATCCCACCACAGGGAAACAGGCCCCAGCTTGGTGCCCCTGCACCTCCAGCCACCAAGTACCACTGGGCTCTGGCCCCGCACCAGGCACAGGACAAGGTGCTGAGGCTACGACAAGCGAGACAGACCTGGCTTCCCCTGGGGAGCTCACGCTGGGGGCGGGGAGATGCGTCAAAACGAGCTCAGCGAGGAGAAGAAACGCAGGGCGGGCGAGGGTGCGGCCTCAGACGGGCAGGCAGGGAGCCCGGTGGCTGAGAGCGCAGGCTCCGAGACCAACAGCAGGGTACGGACCCCAGCGCCACCGGAGAGGAACTGTGTGACCTCGGGCAGGTTCATTAACCTCTCTGGGCCTCAGTTTCCTAACCCACAGAATGGACTGGTAATGGTAGCTAATCCTCAGGCTTCCCACTGAGGCTGGCACGGCAAGCGCCATCACCCAGGGTCGCCCCGGCCAGCTCCAGACACAGGGGTCAGCAGCCTGAGGAACCTTGACATACACAGAGACTGGGGGTGCACTTCAAGTCCTGGGGTCTCGGTTTCACTTCCTGCCAGCCCCCAAAAGGCAGCTCTGCTCTTCGCTCTTCTCCCCCTGCCTGACACAGGCAGGGAGAAGGGCTGGCCCCTGCCCCCAGGGGACTGAGCGGTGGCTCCAAGGAGTCGGGTGTTTCGAAAGAGGCCGCTTCCCCGTGGGCCGGGCCCCCCATTAGAGCAGCGTCTCCAGCCTACTTCAAAGGGCTCCTCCTGCCCAGCCAGGTGGGCGTGGGAGACAGGAGCAGGGACGCGCACGCACGAAAGGAGGTCCGTGCGGCCCACACCTCCCCGGGCTGGCAGGGAGGCGTGCAGGAGGCAGAGGTGGGGAGACCCGGGCCGGGGGAGGAGGGCACGGCCCACGGAGAACGGCAGCCGGGCAAGACGGGCCCACAGACTGGCCCCAAATCCACACCGAGGGAAACGTGCACAACACAGCTCCAGCCAGAAAACTCACCCCAGCCCCAAGGCAGAGCAGGTCAAGGGGCCTCGGTTTCCCCATTTCTGCAGAGCAGCTGCACCCCAGGATCGCAGGCCTCTCCCTGCTCTGCCAGTCTGTGACTCCAGGAGCCACCAACTAAGCCAGCTGTGAGGCTGAGCCGCTCGGACGCAGGCGTCTGGGCACACTGGCCCACCTCAGGGCAGGAACACTCCCTGGGGGTGCGCGCGCAGGGCCTGGATTCTGGAAGACGAAGAGCCCCCCTCCAGGGTACTCTGGGTCCTCGGAAGGCCAGGTCTGCCATGCTGCAACCCCCACAGGGGCACAAGCTCCTCCAGGGGGACAGGCCTGTGTCTGAGGGTCCCTGCACCTCCGGCTGCGTCACGATGCCCTGGAGGAGGCGAGAAGAGGTGGCCTTGGGCCAGGAAACTGGGGCATCTGCAGGAAAGGCTTCGATGTGCTCACCTCTTCCCTCGGGCCCAGTGGCAGGGTCATTCCTTCCAGTGGTCAGCTGTGGTGGGGACAGAGGGACAGGGGCATAACAAGGATGGAGACAGGGTATCCCGGGGTCCCCGGGCCCCAGCAACAGCAAGCGGGGCTCAAAGCAAGGCCAAGGCAGAGCGGCGCTGCCAAGTGACAGACTGAGGAGCACGCGCAGTGGGTGTCCTCTTCTCCCCCAGCTCAAGGGTCCCCGGGGCCTCGCTTGGGGGACACAAGCCAGAGGGAACCGCACAGGTGAAGAGTGGGGGGCAGCAGAGAGCGCCAAGCCAGCCTGACAGATCAGCCAAGGAGCGCCGGAGTGTGCGAGGGGGCCGGGGCGGGACCAGAGCCAGCGAGGACAACCTGAGCAGACGGCTGTGTCGGAGCACCGGGGAGCCCAGGGCCTCTTCCCCCAGGCCCGAGGTCACCGTCCCCACCCGAGCTGGCTGACGGCAGCACAGCACTGTGTGCTCAGAAAACACCTGTGACAGAGGCTGTCAGAGGACAGCAGGCGGCGTGGGAAGGCACAACCCCCGGTGTCCCGAGGAGGAGGCCACCCAAGAGAAACTGAGCTCTGGTCCAAGGCTCGCCGCCCGCCCCGCCCAACACCTAGTCCCGTCTAGAAAGGCCTCCAGGGGACAGCCGGCGATGGAGGGCACTTCGGCCGAGCAGGTCTGCGCCGAGGGTTGGGCAATGCCTCAGCCATGACGTGGCCACTTGTGAAATCCGTGGGCAGTGGCAGGTTGAGCCAGATGCCTGTGGCTGGCCGGGGGGCACCATGCCACTCTCCTGGGGTGGCACCAGGCAGGGGAGGCAGCTGACAGATTCCCACACACAGCTGGAGGGGCTCCGGCTACCGCCGGGCAACCTCTCAGCCCAAGCGTACTGGCCTCAGGGGCCTGGGAAGCATTTTTCATGCATCTCACCCTCCATTAACCTACTGGGCACGGCCATCAGCCCCATTTTACAGATAAGGAAACTGAGGAACAGAGAAAGAAAGTGATTAGCCGAAGGGATGTAGTCACCAGAGAGAGCCCTCAGCTCAGGCCTGCCCACCCTCCCCCACCCAGGTCCCCCAAGGGACCTCCAGTCTCCCACCCAAGGCAGGACAAGGCAGAGGAGAGCCCACGACACCACGGTGACGAGTACTTCCACTCAGGCTGTGGCTCCTGTGCCAGGCACAGCACAGGGTCCCCTGTTCAATCTTTACAACCCTCTGATGCAGCGGGTGCTATACACAACAGGCTCAACCCCTTTCTTGTCTCGCACACTGCTGGGAGGCGGCAGAGTGGGGCTTGAACCCCAACCACCAGATTAGAGCATAATCGGGCTCTGCCCAGAGGCAGGGGGCTGGATCCGATGACCTTCAGAAGACCCCTGCTTCTCTGGCTGGTGTTCGGACATCGGCTCTTTCACTGATCCAAACTAACTTCCAGCTCTTGACGACATACACTTTTTGTTTATGTTTTTTTTTTTTTTTTGAGACGGAGTCTTGGTCTGTCACCTGAGCTAGAGTGCATAGAGTCAGCCTAGCTCACAGCAACCTCGCACTCCTGGGCTTGAGCGATCCTCCTGCCTCAGCCTCCCGAGTAGCTGGGACTATAGGCGCGCGCCACCACACCCGGCTAATTTTTTTCTATTTTTTTTTTTTTTAGTAGAGACGGGGTTTCGTTTTTGCTCAGGCTGGTCTCAAACTCCTGAGCTCAAGCGATCCTCCCATCTCAGCCTCCCAGAGTGTTAGGATTACAGGCATGAGCCACCACGCCTGGCTTTTTTTTTTTTTGAGACAGGGTCTTCTTGCTCTGTTGCCCAGGATGGAGTGAAGTGACATGATCATAGCTCACTGCAGCCTCGAACCCGAGCTCAAGCGAGCCTCCTACCTCAGCCTCCCAAGTTGCTGGGACAACAGGTATGCACCACCAACACCCAGCTGATTTTTCTATTTTTTTGCAGAGACAGGGTCTCACAATGTTGCTCAGGCTAGTCTTGAGCTCCTGGCCCGAAGCAATCCTCCCACCTCGGCCTCCTAAAGTGCTGGGATTACAGGTGCGAGCCACCGTGCCTGGCTACATAGGTCTTTTTAAACATAGTAAATGCCTCCCTCCCACCCCAAGAAAGGCTAGTATGGGCTGCTCTCCAGGTGCCCAGTGTGACCCACTCTGTCTGCTCCCTCAGAGGCCCAGAACCTTCTCCAGCCGGGTTACATGTTGCCCTCTGCCTGGGCAAGAGGATAGGAATGCTGCTATCACCTGTGAATGAGCTCCCGTCCTCTTCCTCCAGGGCAGGAGGCGGCGGACAAAGGAGGCTGCTGCAGGACGGGCCACCAGCCACCTCGGACGCCCCTGGGGACGGGGGAAAGTGGAAGTATGGAAAACCCGAGTGGCTGGTCCTGCGCCTCCCGGCTGAGCCAGCGCCAACCACACATCCGAGAAAGCACGGCCCCTGCCGGGCTGCGAGGCCCCCACCTGGCCCCACCACACGGAAGGCCTCGTCGCGCCCCGGACCTCCCGCGGTGGTCCAGGGAAGGCCAGGCACAAGGGGTTCCTCAGAGGAGCCCAGTTCTTCGTCCCGCCAGTAAGGACCACCCACCATTAGTCCTTCAGCTCCACTAGAGCCCCCGTCCTTGGCTCTGCCAAAGACAGAGTGCAGCGTCCTGGCCCCGACTCCAGACCGCAAACGCGGTGGCTCGCCGCACTGTGGGCGCAAGCGGATGCGCGGGGACTGGCTCCCGGGTGACCCAGACGAGACAGGACCCTCTGGGCCTCTGTCTTGTCTGTAAACTGGAGGTGAGTGAGGCCACACGCGGCAGAGGGGCAGGAGGGGAAGGGGTCAAAGCAATAGTTACAAACTGTAAAGGGGGTGCACGACCCTACAGCAACACCAAGTTGGACCTCTGTCTCCCTCTGTCCAGAGGCCTCACTCCTAAGCCCTCGCTGCACCAGCCCCGCTCCTGGCACAGAGGTCCCGCGACAGCAGCCACTTCTGCCACCTGCCATCACACGGCCACTTCTTTTCGAGAAAACACCACTGGTGACTCTGCCTCCACAAAGCTCACACCTTCCCTTCTGAGGGCCCCGGAATCCGGAACAATCTGAGAGCCTCCCTCCGCTACACCCACACCTTGCCCCAGGAGCCACAGAAAACCCCAGGAACCCCAGGGCCCTCTGGAGGGGGGAGACACACACCCCCGTCAGAAAGGAGAAGTGCAGAGAAGGCTTCCCAAACTCCCGCCCTCCTCCGACACCGCGCTTCCTGCAGGGCCAGCACGGTGCACTTCCTCTAAAATCTGCTCCCTTGTCACTCATACGTCTCCGCTGGCCTCGTCCAGGACAATACTGAGTCATGACGTTGCAGATTCAACATCCTAGCTACTGTCTTTCCTAAAACATACTGAAACAAAGACTCGAATTTTATTACAGACACGTCCACCCACGCACAGGCGAAAACCATCTGACCCCCCCCCTACCCCCGCAGCAGGGCAGGGTCTGCCCGCGCGGCGTCGGCCTGCACGGCAGTGGCCAAGTGCTAGTGACGGCCCAGTCACACAGCCCTTCCAGCAGAGCCAGCCCAGGCTCTGCTGCCCATGCAGGCCTGGAACCGGGGCCCTGTCACTCGGAAGCCCGGCCAGACCCCACACCCAGGCCCCTGCCTCCCTCCAGCCCTCTCCCGCCTTCTCCCAGTCCCAGCCGTCCCTGCCCCTGAACTTGATGCGGTGACACAGAGAAGAGGCAACTGCTTCATGCCGTGTCTGTGCGCATGTGTTTAGATGAATGCACAGAAGAATCCAGAAGGACCCACTCCAGATGGTCCACATGGGTCCCGGGGCCTCTGGGCCGGGAGGAGTGGGAGGGACGGAAACCACTCCAGTTTCTCGAGGCGACTTGGTTCTCAGGCTCTCCGGCGTGTACCGCTCTCAGAGTTTTTTATTTGTTTGTTGTTTCATAATTTCATAGAGTAAGCTGAATTGCCCTTCCCTGGCCAATCTTTACTTTCATTGAGAAAAGTAATGTGTAGTTTGCATGTAAAATTACAGCCTTGAAAAGAAATGTGGGCCTTTGCAAGTCTGTGGTTCCTAGAATTCTAGGCGGCTGAGCCAGAGGAACAACACGGGGGTCATAACAGCACTTTCTGGCCAGGCTGAGAAGTGCCGGTGACAAATAAAAGTCTCTGGTCCCCCGTCAGAGCCACCCCTCCCAGCTCTCTGCCCAGGGGGCTCCAGGAGCCTCCCCGCCGTCCATCCGGGCACAGCCCGTCGGGACCTCTCCCAGGCCGGGCCGGGGGTGAGCTGCTTCCCACCCTCCTGGGGCTGAGGGCCAGGCCAGCCCCGTCCCCCCAGGCTCAGGCCACCAGGACAGGCAGCGCCCCGTCCCCACACCACCCTGCTTTACCTGGCTGTCCTCCGGGGCCCCAGCAGCCAGGCCAGGGTCTGCAGGGAGGTGGCCCAGCCTCACCAGCCCTTCCTCAGCCGGCGTCCAGGCTCACACATGTGAAGGCCCCTTCCTCCGGCTACCTAACGAGAATGAGTCACGTCTGGGACCCACCACTTCCTGCTCCGGAGGCGGCAGAGAGGCTAAGACTGAGCCCTCAGCTGGGAGCTCCGAGCGGCTGGGGCGCGCAGGGCCCCCTCCCCCAGCCGCAGCGGAGCTCTCAACAGCAGTGAGGGGGGCTGCAGGCCAGGCTCCCAGCTCCAGTGACTTCATGGAAATTTGAAGCTTGAAGCTGAAACAATTTTGGAAAAAAAATAATAAAACAAGCACCAAAAACCTCCATTAGAAGCCGAGACAACTGCTCCAAGCCAGGAGTAAATGCATCCTTAATAAGCAATTAGCAGCAAGCAGCCTGGCACGGAGCCTCGTCCCCACTCTGACACAGGCAGACCCTTGGCCTCCCCATCCGTGACTCAGTTTCTCCATCCATGTAGCGAGTGGCCTCGTCCACCTCTGAGAGGGGCCCAGGAGATGGCCTGAGGGGTCAAAGTTCTTTCAGTCTAGCCTGCTGCCTCTCCATTTCACCTCTGCCCCTGTGCAGGGGCCAGGGCGGGGTGAGGCCAAGGCCCATCCCGGGAGTTCCTGTTCCAAACAGCCAGAGTCCCCGGAGAGCCCCAGCAACCCTGGGCACCACGGGGCCTGGAATCACCCAGCTCCCCTCTTGCTTTGCCAGCCCTCAGTTTCCCCACAGGGACCATGGGGAGCTCAGTGTGAGGTAGCAGATTGGGAAGGGCTAGAAAGCAGGGAGGGGAGACCTCCCAACACAAGGGAGCCTCTGGCCTGCTGGAGGATGGCGCCAGGAAGCCCTTCTGAGCATGCGACCTGGGGTCCCGGGATTAACTTCTGCCTTTTATCCTAACACCCCCACTGGCATGTGAGCCCCTCAAACAAGGGCATGCTTCCCCCCACCCCCACGTCCAGGTCAATACCCCTCTTCTGGGCCTTCTAGCCCCTGCACCTTGCCCCATCACAGCACCGCCGTGGCGTGACCGCATGTGGCTAGTCCATCTTCCCCAGAGCACTTTCCTGGAGAGGGCAGAGAGGGCGGCCACACTGTCAAGAGCTGTGTCCCCGGCACCCCACACTGGTGCATCTTGGCCAAGTGGGACTAAACATGGTAGGTGCTTTCTCTATGCCACACCCTGTGCTGGGGGCTAGCAGGTGACCATCTTGTGGAGAGACAGGTGTAGGACACACACAGGGCTCTGGGCTGTTCCAGAGGCCACAGGAAGGAGCGGAGGACCTCACAGGGAGGCTGACCATTGGTACCCCCTCCTTTCAGCAAGTATCTCCTGGGCCTGGGTGTTCCAAAGGAGAGAAGGAATAAACATCATTGAAAGAGGGAAAGGCAAGCCACCAATCAGGAGAAGATAGTCGAAACATGTATGACTGGCAAACGACTCCTCCGGAATATATAAAGATCTCCCACAAATCAATAAGAAAAAGACAAATGGCCCAATTAAAAGATGGGCATAAGACACAGCTATTTCAATAAAGGGGATATCAAAATGATCAATAAGCACAGGAAAAGGTACTCAACATCATTAGCCACCACCAAATTAAAACCACATCAAGATTCCACAACTGCACTAGGATGGCTAAAATTCAAAAGAAAATACCAAGTGTTGACAAGGAGGTGGAGCAACTCTTAACTCTCATATACTGCTGGTAAGAACGTAAAATGGTGCAACCACATTGGAAAACTGGCAGTGTGGACTAAAGCTAACCATATGTTTCCCAACTCACTCTTAGGTATTTACCCAAAAGAGTGTATCTGTCCACAAATGACTTGTATACAAATGTTCAAAGCAGCTGTTTATTTTTACTTTTTTTTTTCACTGTCCCTGAGGAAACAGCTTAAATCAAACAATTCACACTGGGAACAACCCAAATGTCCTGCAGCAGGTAAATGGATACACAAAATTTCCTATATCCATAGAACAGAAAGTTGCTTAGCAATAGAAAAGAATGGATTACTGACAACATGCAATAACATGAATGAATATCCCTGACATCAAGCAGAGCGAAAGAACCAGACACAAATGAGCGCGTTCTGCGTCTCTCCATTTATACGAAACTTCAGGAAAGATCAGTCTACCCCACAGCCACAGACAGCAAGACGGTGGCTGTCTCTGGGGAGGCTAGTGACTGGGACAGGCACAGAGGGACCTTCTGGGTGGCCGAAGAGGTTCTGAATCTCGACCTGGGTGCTGGTTACGGAGGGGGAGGGGCCTAAGTAGACCCTCCCTTCTGCTCCGTGCACTTCAGGTCTGTGCGCTTGACTG
This sequence comes from Propithecus coquereli, assembly GCF_000956105.1. Classification (NCBI taxonomy): domain Eukaryota; kingdom Metazoa; phylum Chordata; class Mammalia; order Primates; family Indriidae; genus Propithecus; species Propithecus coquereli. The sequence continues at coordinate 2,992,153 of NW_012142746.1, forward strand.
CATGTCAGTTACACACCCATCTTTAAATGGGTTTTGACCGACACCCATCTGCTCGTGCAGGAAGGCGTGGTGCCAGGTGCTTGCAGACTCCGGGAAACAAAACGGACCTGACCTGACCTGGTGGGCAAGGGGCCGCCAGAGCCCAGGAAACAGAGGAAGCCGTGATCAACATGCTCAGCGCCGAGGGGAGTGAGGTGTGGAGCTGGAGCCTGGAGGCAGCGGGGCACCGGGAGCAGAGGGGAACGGGCACAGGAGAGGCAGGGCGAGTCCAGGTGGGCTGCGCCTCCTCTGGGGATGGGGGGTGGGGAGTCTCCTGCCCCGAATGCACTCCTGCGAGACGACCTCAGCTGCAGCGTGGGGGCGGCTGGAGGAGGGTGCGAGTGGAAGCCTGGACACAGGCCGAGAGGCGCCCCACCGCCCAGCGGAAGCTACCAGGGCCTGGGCAATCTAAAACGGGCCATACCGCAGGGGCTGCACGATAATAAACGCTGCAGTTTGATAATAAAAGGGGCTCAGTAAACTCTGCTGCTTGATCACAAAGGTTCCTGTCCCACTCGACGACACCTCCCAGCCTCCCCAGGCCTCCCAGCTTTTCCTCAGAGGACACAGTGGTCAGACTCTCCCCTGCTGCAGCCACAGCTCTGCCTGGAACCAGCTGCACCCGGCAGCCCTGACCAACAGGGCACTGGACTCCCCAGCGTCACGCCGAGCAACCGTGAGGTCCCGGCAGGCAGGACCTGTGCACAGCCCGATGCTCCTGGGATCACCATTTAGACGCGTCGCTGGGCGCTCAGCACCATGCCAAGGCCTTCCTCACACAGCCTCATGCAATTCCCCACCAGCCCCGCAAGGAAGGTTCTGCTATCATCCCCTCTCTTTAGAAGAAGAAACCATGTCTCAGAGAGGCCACATGGCTTACCCAAGCACACACAGCTACGAAAAGGCAGAACAGGGATTCGAACTCAGGTCTGCCTGACACCACGGCCTACGCTTTCAACCACTCACCCCGACCCTCCCTGGGAGCAGGGAAGGGCTTCCCTGGGGACAGGCTGCTCCAAATCCCATTACTCCCCCCATGCTGGGGTGCCCTCGCCCAGCATCCCTAAGCCATGGCACGAGGTGCTTCCAAGCCTGCGAAACAAACTCCCCGTCTTTCCTTCGACTCCCCCAAAGGAGGGCAAACTCGGGCTTTCGAAGCATCAGACAGGGCAGACTGGTCTCTGCTTGCTCACGTTGTCAGGGCCCACGGCACGGCCCCAGCCCTCCTTCCCCGCCAGGAACTCAAAAGACACCTGGACACGGCCCCCGCCGCGCAAGTTCCTAGGCCAGGAGGAGGAGGAGACGTGCTCGCCGAAGGCACGTGGCAAAGATCTGGGGAGAAGCATCCCAAGGTGGGATGTGCGGTCCAGAGCTCGGGGAGAGAGACCTCATCCACCCGGGGAAGGATCGGGGCCTCGCTGGAGGAGGCGCCCAAGACGAGGCTGCGAAGCAGCGAGTAGGAAGGAATAAAACCTCGGTGGAGGCAAGGCAGACGGGGCTGTCAGCCAGCCAAGGGACAACGACGCGGCCGCCTGCTGAGCAAACAGCCTGGCCCCTTGGACAAACCCAGACGTCGAGCCCTTCCCCCGCGGGAGGAAACCCCACAGCACCCCAGCACGTTCAGACTCTAGGCACGCGTCTGCAGGGGCGGGTGTGCGGAGGGAAACGGCCATGGGTTCTACAGTCACCTTTTCCTTCACCTAAAGTCGGGGGCGGTGGGGGGGCTCACCACATCCCAGAGGAGCCCTGGCGGGGTCTGAGCCATCAGGCCAGCCGCTCATCCCCAACCAGCCCTCGCCCTGGTGGGATGCTGAGGCTGGAGAGCCCGGGGGCAGAGGCTCCACTGGGCAATGTGGGCCAAGCTATGGGACTTGGTAGTCAGGGAGCCCATCTGTGAAGTCAGGATCATCCGGCTCTTTGGGAAGCTGTGAGGGGTACAAGAGAAATGCATGGGAGGTACATAGTAGGTGCTCAGTTAAAGCCAGCAGGCAAGGGAGGCCAGCCAGAAGGGTTTTCTCAGTTCCAAACCCGAGATCCTAGCCCGCTCTCCTCCAGCACCTTCCATGGCTTGCCTGTGCCTCCCAAGCGGAGTCCCAGCTCCTCCTCCCGCCCCTTGAGGCCCCAGCCTGGCCCAACTCACTTTTCCATCTCTATCTCCCCTGACCTGCTATCCAGCATCTCACTCCTCCATGCCTTCCTCAGGCCTTTCCGCCTCCTAGAATGCTCACAGTGCCACCCATCCTGCCAAGACAGGCACAAATGGCACCTCTTCCAGGAAGCCTTCCCCAACGCCCTGGTGTCACCTGCTCTGGGCCACAATGCCACAGGCCTCCCCTCAGCCCTCCCCATAGAGGATGTCATTTCCACGCTGGTAACATCTCCCTGTTCCTGTGGGGAACCAGCCCTCCAGGGGTGGGCTCGTGACCAGTGGACACTGAGGATGGGCATATCACTCAAGGTGGCCTGATAAGGTTCAACTCGGGGACTTTTGTTGGAACCGTGTCGGGGAAAGGTGCTTGCGTTTCACCAGACTGGTAGGATATGAGCCAGGAGCCACCAGGGCCATCTTTGCCACTGTGGCATTCAGCCTCCAACGACTCCTGCCTCCTGGGGTTCATGTCCTGGGCATTCCCCTCCCGGAAATCACAACGCATGACCTTAGAGGTCATGCGAGACACCACAGTTTCCATTCCACTCTCTTGGGTCGCTCCCGCTGGAAGGCAGACACCATGCCGTGAGGACACTCGGCAGCCCCGTGGAGACAGCCACGTGGCGAGAAACTGAGGCCTCCTGCCACCAGCCAGCACCAACGTGCCATCCCTGTGACCAAGCCACCTTGGAAGCTGATCCTCCAGCCCCGGTCAAGCCTTCAGATGACTGCGGCTCACCTCATCACAGACCCTAAGCCAGACCTACCCAGCTAACCCTGAATTCCTGACCTGCGGAAATTGCGAGATAATTGAGGTAATTTGTGATGCAGCAATAGATCACAAATACAACCATGTGGGAGAACTGCCTGAAGATGAAGCCAAGACAAAGAAACGGAAAGGGAACTCTAGTCTTCTAATATCGCTTGAGCTCCTGGATGCAGCCATGCCTGAATCCACACAAAATCTCCCCCTAGCCTTTTAATTACAGCAACCATTAAGCACCCCCTCTCTGCCCTTCCCTTCAGTTAGAGTAAGGTTTCTGGCCTTGCAGGTCAAAGAACCTGGACTAACACCCTCTCAAGCAGCAGCCCCGTCTGCTCAGGAGTGACCAAGGGTCCCACCTCTCTTCCATCAGACCCATCTTGCCAAGGGCAAGGACCACCTCTCCCCAACACCAGGCACTCAAGAGACCCTTGTGACATTTTTGCCAGATTGACCTGTCCCCAGATTCTCTCAACACAGAGCAAAAACATGGAACCCACTCTGCAATCGGCAGCATGAGTCCCCCCGACCCTGCCGCCAGCTCACCCCACTTGGAAGGACAGAGCAGGCTGACTCAGTACTGGCTTCCGGCCCCCCAGCTCTTCTGCGCCCTGGATTGAGGTGAGAGCCCCAGACAGCAGGCCTGGCCGGGGCAGACACAGCTTCGGGGTGCCATCACTCCCCTCCCAGATTGATTTTTCACACTGGGGGGTGGGAGCATTCCAATGCATCAGCGCAACTCCCCCGGGCCCTCTGCCTCATCTCCTCCCAGCTGTGGGCTCAGAGATGAGCAGGGATCCCTTCCTTTCCCCGGCTGGGAACATATGGAAATGCCCCGGTTCATGCCCTCATTTAACAGGCAGGAAAGGGGTTTCCAGAAGGGAAGGTGCTTATTGAGGTCATGCAGCCAGCTGTAAGTTACAGGAGAGAGCTGGGGCCTTGGGACTCCTAATCAGTGGTGGTCCTAGGGGTGACCAGGGGTGAGCCCCAAAGCCACTCCAAATAAACACATATTCTAAGCCAACAGCATCAAACTGTGCTATCAAACTCGGCTCCCCTCAGCTACTACCCCTCCTGTGTAGAAACTGGAATAGGTGCTGTTGCTTGGCCCAGTTCCAATGCCAGAGCAAGGAAAGATGAACAACCCTACATCACGTGAGTGACACAGTCTGCCCAAGGGCAGGGGGCTGGCTCCCATGACCCAGAGCCCCAGTCTCTGCCAGGTTTGGGACACAGGGCTTCGGAGAAGGAAAAGGCAGCCGGGGTCATGGTGTGTTGAGTAACAGCAGAGAATCCTAAAAGAACAGATGTGAAAGCAACTGCCCTGCCAACCAAAAGCCCTTATTTCCTTTGAAAAATTTGGCAGCTGGGCCACACCAGCGGCCGCCTGTCCTTCCCTGCACCCGGCCCGGTGTGACCCACAGAAGGGCAGCGGGAAGGCCACCCCCGCCCCGACCAGATCCAGGGAAGGGGGCTACCAACAGGCCACGAAGTGAACACAGCAGCTCACGGAACTGCATGTAAAGTGTGATCCATTTTCATTTAACAATGTCACAGAGGTACATATATTTTTTTGCATGCAAGACAAAGGGGAAGAATGTATTTCAAATCTTAGGAGTTATCACTAGGTGATAAAATTTAGCACAGATTTACTTTAATATTTATCTTTTTACATCTGCTTTTCAATGTTTCTCTAATAAAAACACACTACCCACATAATTAAAACGTAACAGGAGAAATAGCAGGAATGAGCAAAAACAAAGCCCTGAGATGGGGAGTTCTCCACCCAATGCCAAACTAGGCACCACCTGTGACCAGGTGAAAACTGGTGTTTATCCTAATTAAAAAGACTACCTTAAAGCCATTGAACATCCATGGCTGCCAACATTACAAAAGGAAATTCAACTAGACCACACGTGCCTCCCAAAAGCTTGCAATACCATCTCCAGTGTGCAGTTGTATGAAAAAATAAAACTGAATTAGATCAAGCCCCTGCTTGCAACTATCGATTTACAGTTCAGGGACAAGGAACCGTTACACACTACAGGAAGCTGTCCTGCAGGTAAAGGGACCCCGCTTCAACACAAACACCGCACGAGAGATCGATCCAACAGACCAAAGACTTAAGAAACACACCAACCAATCTCATCAGGCAGACCTCATTGCGATTCTGATTCTTAAAAATTAAAAAATACATTCTAGGCCAGGTGCGGTGGCTCACGCCTGTAATCCTAGCACTCTGGGTGGCCGAGGCGGGTGGATCGCTCAAGGTCAGGAGTTCGAGACCAGCCTGAGCAAGAGCGAGACCCCGTCTCTACTAAAAAATAGAAAGAAATGATCTGGAC
>NW_012142746.1:2998073-3029686 GCF_000956105.1 Propithecus coquereli
TTGTAAATTGACCAATTCTATATATTTATGGGATACAAAGTGATGTTACCTATATACAATGTGGAATGATTAACTCAAGCTAATCAACATATCCATCATCTCAAATATTTATCACTTTTTGTGCTAAGAACATTTAAATTTTACTCTTAGCAATTTTGAAATACACATTATTATTAACTGTAGTCACCATGTTGTACAATATATCTCAAAAAAACTTATTTCTCCTGTCTAACTGAAACTTTATACCCCATGACTAACATCTCCCCATTTCTCCTCCAACACACACAAACACACACACTCTCACACAACCTCTGGTAACCACCATTCCACTCTCTGCTTCTGAGTTCGACCGTTTTAGATTCCACACATAAGATCATGCAGTATTTGTCCTTCTGTGCTTGGCTTATTTCACTTAGCATACTGCCTTCCAGATTCATCCATGTTGTCATGGAAGACAAAAGTTCCTTCTTTACTAAGGCTGAATATGATACACACATTTTCTCTATCCTTTCATCCACTGATGGACACTCGGGTTGATTACATACCCTGGCCATTGTGAATGGTGCAGCAATGAACACGAGTGCAGATCTCTCTTCGACACACTGATTTCAAATTCTTTGGATATACACCCAGAAGTGGGATTGCTGGATCATATGGTACTACTACTATTAGTTTTTGAGGAATCTCCCTACTGTTTTCCACAATGTCTGTACTAATTTACATTCCCACAAGTGTGCAAGGGCTCCCTTTTCTCCACGTCCTTTCCAACATTTGTTATCTTTTGTCTTTTTGAGAACGGCCATTCTAACAGGTGTGAGGTGGTATCTCGTTGTGGTTTTAATTTGCATTTCCCTAATGATTAGTGATGTTGAGAATTTTTTTATATATATATTGGCCATTTGCATATCTTCTTTTGAGAAATGTCTAGTCAGGTCCTTTGCCTATTTTTTAATTGGGTTATTTGTTTTCTTGAATTGTTTGAGTTGCTTACATATTTTGGATATTAACCCTGTATCAGATGTTTGGCTTGCAAATATTTTCTCCCAATCTATAGTTTTCTCTTCACCATACTAATTGTTACCTTTGCTGTGCAGAAGCCTTTCAGTTTGATATAATCTCATTTGTCTAGTTTTACTTTTGTTGCCTGAGCTGTTGAGGTCAAATCCAAAAAATCATTGTCCAGACCAATGTCAGTCATATAGCTTTTTCCCTATATTTTCTTCTAGCAGTTTTAAAGCTCAGGTCTTATGTATAAGTCTTTAATTCACTTTGTTTTCTGTATATCATGTGAGATAAGGGTCCAATTTCATTCTTCTACACGTGGATACCCAGTTTTCCAACACCCTTTATTGAAGAGGCTATCCTTTTTCCATTGTGTGTTCTTTGTGGAAAATCAATTGACCGTAAACGTGTGGATTCATTTCTGGGCCCTCTATCCTGTTCCACTGGTCAACGTGTCTATTTTTGTGTCAGTACTGTGCTGTTTTAATTACTGTAGCTTAGTAATATAGTTTGAAATCAGGCAGTGTGATACCTCCAGCTTTGATCTTCTTGCTCAAGACTGCTTTAGGTATTTGGGGTCTTTTGTGGTTTCACATAAATTTTAGGATTGTTTTTTCTGTTTCTGTGAAAAAATCACTGGAATGTTGATAGGGATTGCATAGAATCTGTAGATCACTTTGGGTAGCACGGACTTTTTCACAATATAAATTCTTCTAATCCGTGAACATGAGTCTCTTTCCATCAATTTGTGTCTTCAATTTCTTGCATCAATGTTTTATAGTTTTCAGTGTACAGATCTTTCAACTCCTTGGTTAAATTTATTCCTAAGTATTTTTTTGTGGCTATTGTAAATGGGATTGTTGTCTTGATTTCTTTTTCAGCTAGTTGGTGACCATATAGAAATGCTACTGGTTTTTCGTGTGTTAACTTTGCAATTTTACTGTATTTCCTTATTAGTTCTAACAGTTTTTTGGTGAGAGTCCTTATTTTTTAGTAACACAGACTACGATTTCTGCAGATGAAGTGATAGGATGTCTCAGAGCGGCGGGTGGGGGAGGAGCGCGTGGCAGCAGAGACGACTCCTGATGAGCCAAGGGTTGGGAACTGTTGATGCTGAGTGACGGGTCTGTGGGGGTGGGCGTGCTTTCCTGTCTCCTGTAGCGTATGTTTAATTTTCCAATCATGAAATGCTAAAACATCCTCACGGTAAGAGCTCTGGCATCTACTGTCTTATTTGAGTCTCACATAGTGAAGGGGTCGTTTTTAACCCCTTCCTACAAATGAGGAGCATGCAGTCCTGAGATGGAAGCTGACTCCCTCGGGGCCTTGGGGCCAGTAACACAGAGAGACAGAGACACACAGAGACAGACACACAGCCGGAGACAAAGAGACAGAGCAACACTTGCTGGAAACAGGAGGCCATAGGGCTCCAGCCTGCCCATCACCCACCAGCAGGGAGCAGCAGCAGACACCTCCCCATCCACCTCCCACCTCAACCCACCTCACCCGCAGGAGCTTAAAGACTTCAAGTACCAGCCTGGGCGGCGGCCTCTTAACACTACTCCTGGCAAAGCCCTCTCCTGGGAGTCCCTCCCTGTCTCATCCTGCAACCACAAAGGAGTTTAGTGGGGTAGTGGAAAGCTCTCGGCGCCCGAGACCTCCACGCCCCAAGATGTGGCCCTACCACAAACCTGGGTCCAGTCTGAGGGCACCACAAAGCTAAAAAACGGACCCATTTTCATTTCCCTAAAGAAACACTCCCCAATATATGTGAGCACGTAGCTACTGGCCGCTTAGTGCGGCACTCTAACTGCAAAATGTTGGAAACACCAAAACAGCCAGCAATAAGGGACAGAGAGGGCCAACCAGGGCTGCTCCTGTACCAAAGGCTGGGCTGCCCCATGTCTGTCTGAGAACACTCGCGGCCCCCGCCCCAACTCTGCACACGCACGAAGCCTGGGGCAGACAAGCTGGACAGACAGCACTCTCCTTGGAGGACAATAAGGAAAGTTATAATGCTCAATTTTTTTCTTGTAACATGTTTTTAAAAAACAAAGTATGGAAGAATATATACCAATATATTAATGGGTTATTTCAAAAAGTAGACTGTAAGTTTTTTTACCACCTTATTGCTTATATTTTCTGATTTTTCAATAATTAAATGTGAATTAATTTATTTTATTTCTGTAATTAAAAAATTAAAGCCACTTAAAAATAAGAAATGAGCTTTCTCCTCCGTCGAGGAATGCAGCTCAGAGCCTTGGCCCAAGAAGCTCCCGGCACTGCTGCTGCCTGGCTGTGGTACCTCTAAGGGTCACATCGCCTCTCCGGGCCTCAGTTTCCCCATCTGTCAAACACAAACTCACCAGACTGAGCTCCTCCTGCGTCCTCACTGGGTCTGCCCCCTCCTCTGTGACATGGGGACCCTAAGGCACAGCTACCCGGTCACACGGACAACACGTGGACAGGCGCGCCCATTGCCAGCCTCTGCTCCACCCATTCCTGGGGCCATGCACCCAGGCCGGAGGGCGGCCAGCAGCACCAGGGGCCCAACACTGGGGTGAAACCACCATCTTGGCCACGTGTGCAGAGCTCAACCCGCTCCAGACCGACAAGCCCGTCCCTCCAATCCTTCCAACCACCCTCCAGTCTGTGAGTTCCTCCTGCGCCCTCCTCATGGGGTGGTCAGCGAGCCCCCCCTGCACCCCCTCTTCAGGGGTACCCTTAGAGGTACCTGACCCTTAGAGGTACCACAGCCAGGCAGCAGCAGTGCTGGGAGCTTCTTGGGCCAAGGTGGGAAGGAAGGAGGACTGGGAGTGTGACAGGACAGCAGACTCCTCTTCCTCCTCCCCCGCAGCCCCCCAGCCACTGCCCACACACACGAGGGGCTCAAGTACTGGCTGAGCAGAGGGGGTGCAATGCAGCACCCTCAGGACCAAGGAGCAGGTGGGCGGAGGGGAAGAACCCAGGGCTGTGGCAGGGCACCCTGAGAGCACCTCCCCAGGACGGCACGCTCAGAGTCCCTAGAGACCAGGCAGGGACATCGACACGTAAGGCCAGCCAGTTAGGGACCGGGGCAAACTGAGGGCCTGAGCCCCATGCGAAGAGGAGCCACTGCTGAGCGTCAGCCAGTAACTGCCACGTAGGAGTGTGGCCAGTGGCGCAGGCCTTCTAAGTTGGCAAAGGACACGAGAAATCTGGGTTTCTTTTATGTAAAAATCTTGTGGTTTGCAAATTTTGGCAATTAATCCAGAACAAATTATAAGCACTTCTGCAGCCCTCCTATCAATGCCCTGGACTCACTGCTGTGTGGCCCTGAGCAAACCGCTTCGCCTCTCTGGGCTTCAGCTGTGTCATCTGTAAAGTGGAGAAACAAGACCTGCCTCGCAGGGTCATCGTGACGACCAGATGAGGCGCACTTTTCTCACGACAACAAAAGGCAACAGCAACAATAAGAGCTCAGGTTCACGGAGAGCGGAGCACTGTTTGAAGTCACAGGAATTAATGTCATACCACATGTCACAATGTCACACCACAATACCACAGCCCCATAAGATATGGTTTTAAAATTGTATTTTGAAATAATTTCAAAAAACTTCCAGAAAAGTTGTAAGTACAAAGAAATCTCCTACACTTTTTATCCAGATCTGCCTATTCGTACCATTTTGCCTCATTTTAATTATCTGTCTGCATATTAGTTTTTCTTTACTGAGAGTGGGTTACTTATACGGTGCCCTTTACCCCGAAATACCTTAGTGCATACTTCCTAAGAGCAAGGACTCATATAAATACTAATCAGATCACTTCATATTGATATAATCTACAGCCCATACCCAGTTTTAACAACTGGTCCAATAATGTCCCTTATACCTTTTTTGTCAGCCTAGGCTCACGTACTGCATTTTGTTGTCATGTCTCTTTCGCCTCTTTTAACCTGGCGACTAATGAGAAACTGAGGCTCAGAGAGGTTGAAGCACTTGCCCAAAGTCACACAGCCAGGAAATGCTGAGCTGGGACTCAAGCCTAGGCGGCTCCCTCAAGAGCCTGTGCTCTTGTCCTCCAGGCCTGAGAGCTTGCAAATAATGGCCTTTGTGAAGGACTGAGAACACAGGCTCCCTCTGCAAACACCTGGACGGCTGCTCGAGCCACCTCACTCGCCAGGTGGTCATTAGCTGAAGGAGTACCCTCCTGCGCACACGCCGGCTGAGCTTCCTGCCGCCAGCTGCCCGCACCTGGCCATGACCCTGGCCAGATGCCCACCACTCCCACCCTGCAGGGCCTCATCAAGCCATTTCCAGATAAAGAATGTTCTCAGGTGCAGAGGAGCCGCCTCACCTCTACGCACTGTGGGTAATGAGGGCCGTGGAGGGCTGGAGCCAGCGGTGCCTGCCTTTTCCTCCTCTTAAAGTCACAGTCCAGGCCCAAATGTCATGGTCCAGGCCCAAATGTCCACGTCTAAATGGCAGAGGAAGGTATCATAAATGCCCCAGAGACAGGGCCTGAAGTCATACGATCCCCCAAGCCACGTCCCTGACCCACAAACCAGGGCTGAAGGGGACCGCTGAGGTCCGTTGTCTAAGACACATGACAGGGCTACAGGAAGGGTCACAGGAAGAAGGAACAGCAAGAGCAGGGGCCGGGAGGTAGGAATGGTGAGGGTCCCCCCAGCAGAGAGCAGTAAAGACTCAAGCAGTCACACGCAGCCTGTGGTTATCTGGGAAGAGGCAGCAGGACACATAGAGCTTTCCAACCGTCATGAGCCACAGACACCAGCAGACGCAGTGGGAGAGGTGACGCTGACACCCCTGATTAGGTGTCTGCAACAAACTGATTAGGGCGTCTTCTGCCTGAGTCCCAAGCCATTCTTTTAGGTTTTATGGCTAATTTGTATTGAAATATCTCAAAATCCTGGGACCCCACCATTTGATACCCCATTAAATTCACAACCTTGTACCAGCCTCCAGACCTGTCTGCAAACCCAATTCTAAGTTTCAAAAGCAGCAGAACCGCTCTTGAGAATTTACCAGAACAAAACAGGAATAAAATTTTGGTTTTCTTCCTCATTGTAGACACTTTTGAGAGCACAGAAAGCATGAATAAGAAAATGATTTGGCAACAAACTCCCCCAGATACCTCAATAAAGACCTCTCCCCACCCTCTTCCAACGTACAATAAAGATACCTCAATAAAGACCTCTCCCTACCCTCCTCCAACCTCCAACGTACAGACCCCCAGCCTGCCCTGCCTGCCCTGCGCGTTCGGGGTCAAGGGGCAACCACTGTGCCTCTCCTACTGGCCAGTGGGCTCATGAGCCCGGGGAATGCACCTCCCTCACCACTCTGCCTCCTGCCCAGACGCAGGGGGGCCCATATGAGGGTCCCTTGCTGGATTCCGCCAGGGAGGGGGTCAACATGAGCCCCTGTCCCCTCACCAGCCGTCTCTTCATGCCCAGCTAGCGAGGCGGGGGATCCAAGAGGTGGGGTCAGGCCCAAGCCCCACAGAGCTTCCAGCGCGGCCTGGGCACAAGGAGGGGAGGTGGGCAGGCAATGTGTTCTGCCCTTCGTGGGGCATTTAACAGGCCCGCTTGAGAACCCGCCTTCGGAGCTGGGGTCAGGCTCACTGATGTGCGCTCACACGGCCCCACCTGGACCAGGTCAAGGCCCGACCGCAAGACCACGAGCCCGCGTCCCAGCTGGGCCTGACTCCCTGCGAGGCCGCTGATGACCTCAGCTGTCCCACCTGTAAACGGGGCTGATCTCTCGGGCCCTGCCTAACTCACAAAGTTAGCAGGGATGTGCAGGGCTCTGGAAGCCAGAGAACTCGGAAACTGCAGGACTCCCTGGGAGGGCCCAGCAGGACCCAGCTCTCCCCGCCCTCCTCCGTGGAAGGCCCAGGAGCACCCACTGGCGACAGCCCGAGGGCATCCAGGGCCCGCGTGGCTGGTGAGGAAGGAGGACTCGGCACGTGGGGAGGCGGCTCTAAGAGACACCGTGTCTACACATGCGCGCCCAACCCACCACCTCACCATGCGGGCGGCTGCCCAGCTCTGCCCCCCAGGCCCAGCCGGCCACTCCTGTGGGGCCCCCTCAGTGGCCTGACCCTCCCCCAGCCTGGCCCCGGGGCCGCAGCACACAAGATCCCTTCTCCTGGGAGGGCCGCACAGCTTCGCCCCCTGCAGCCCCGTTGGCCGCTCTCATTCATCCACATCTCTGCGGGCACCACCCGGACGGGCTTGAGGGGCCTGCGCCAACCACACGGGCTCCCGCTGCTCCTTATCTCAGGGCTCTGCCTCCACTAACGGGGCCCAAGCTCTCATTTCCAGCTGGGGCTCCGGGACTTCTGGGCCTCGGAGGGAGATCTGAGACACGAGCCAGGAAAGAGAGCGCTCCAAGCCGCACTGAGGATCCAGCGGCTCTCCCCAACCAGGCCGGTCCCGCTCTTGTCATCTCCCCTTGGGACGATGTCCGGCTTCCCCCAAAGGGGACCCAAGGCAGGGGCCGGCCGCGCTCACCCCCCACGCACCCTCGCCCCGTCCGCCGGGAGGGGTCCCGCTCCGGGTCCTGCCGGCTCTGCTGGGATCTTCCAACCCAAAGCGCATCTTGCGCTCTCTGAGCCTTCTCCCCTTGCGCTTTTACTTCCAGCACAAGACACCCCACCAGGCCCCGCCCTACCCCGAGGAAGCAGCCCTCTCTGCCCGGGTCTGAGGGGGAGCGGCGGGCCCCAGAGCCGCGGCCGCTCAGTCCCAGTCTCGCCGTCTGAGAGGTGGGGCTGGCGGTCAGCCTGGGGCGGCGCCGGGGACGGAGGGCGGGGGCACCTGGAAGACGCGCTGAACCTGGGCTGCAGGAGACCGCGAGAGCGGAGGGCCGGCGCCTGCGAGGCCGCCGGGGAGGCTCCGGGCCTGGCCCTCGCGCCCCCGCCGCAGGCCGGGGAAGGGCAGGCGCCCCGCGCCCGGCACCGCTCCGCCCGGGTGGGGTCCGGCGGCGCGCGGCGGGGACCCGCAGACAGCCCCCTCGCGCGAGCGCATCCCCGCCGCCCGGCCCCGGCCCCGCGCTCACCTGCGCCGCGGCTCCCGCGCCGACCGCCGCCGCCCGAGTGGCCGCGGGAGGGCCCGGCGCTCCCGGGCGGGGCGGAGAGTGGCGCAGGCGCCCCCCGCTGGCCGCCCGGCCAGGCCCGGCCCAGGCCCCGCGCGCCGGGGGCGCCCCCCACGCGCCGGCTCCCCGTGCCCCGCCCTGTCCGCCCGCCGAGACGGAGACCGCGGCGCGCGGCATCCCCCGCGCCCGCCTCCCCGCGCCGCCGCGGGAGGGGGCGGCCGGGCAGCCTCAGACGCGGGCAGGAAATAGAACCGCCGCCGAAACAGCCTCCCGCACGTGCTCGTGAGCGCCAGGCCCGGCCCCACCCCCAAGGGCAGCCCTTCCTAGCAAACTCTGTGAGCTGTTTCTGCTGCAGACCCCCGTAGCGCCCCCGTTTCTGGCAGGATCCACAGACGGTAGCCAGTGTCCTCCTGCCAACGTGGGGGGGGCTTCGGCCCAAGCGTCCGTCTCACTCGGGCCTCGACCCCCTGGCAGCGTTCAGAGGCGGGACCCCCCCCCAGAACCCTTGCGCGTCCGGGCTGTACCGACCCCGGAGGACAAAGCCTGCCCAGGAAATAGGTGTTGCGCTGACCCCTGCGTCCAGGGTGGGGCCCCAGTGTTGGCAGCGAAGTGAAAATCTGCTCTGTTTCCAAGGCACCCGGGCTGGGCGAGCAAGAAAACGCTCCTCTGAGTCATGCGGGAGGGGCGAAGAGATGGTCTGAAGGAGGGTTCCTCGGGTAAGCCCAGGGGCGCGTTTTTAACTCGTAGACCTCGTGAGTCCCTCCCTCCACTTGTCCAGAGCTCCTGTACCCACGAATCTGGGCTTCCCGCTTGACAGAGAGGGTCACGCGGGCATCTGTTATGCCCATTTCTCAGGTCCCACCTCCAAAGCCCTGCCCAGATCGCCACAGGAAGGGCCTGGGAGCCCGTCGTTGAACGAGCACCCCGTGATCATGCCAAGCAGGCTGGAGAAACCCGGGTCTACCTGGAGCCCTCCAGAGGGATCCTGGCACCGGGTACCCCAGCTTAGCCTGGCAGGGAGAGACCCTGGTGCGGCACGGCCTTCCCCCGACGGTGGGCCTGGATCCCAGCCTGAGGCCGCTCACCTCGAACCACGCTGGAAGGTGGAAAGCAGATTTCCATCGCAGCTGGCCCGTGGGAGGGTCCCAGCTGAGACGTACATTCCCGTCAGCAGCGAGCCCCCCCCCCTCCCCGCTTCCCTGAAACCGGCCGGCACCTCCTCTGGGCCCCAGCAGCCCTGGGCGCCGGGCGCGGTGGCACCTGGCTGTATGCGTTGATGTGGGCAACCAGCTGTGGCCCTCCCCACAGAGGGCCCTGGCCAGGTCACCGCAACATCCCAAGGGCTTGCGGGGGAAGATCACCTGAGCAGCCGCGGCCCCGCCCAGGAAGCGGGCATCCCCCGGCGGTCAAGAGGGTGGTCCTCATCAGAGCCGCCTTCTGCACCCGGCCCGCCCGCTCCCCGCAGCCCAGCCCTTCAGCAGAACCCGGGGAGTTCGGAACCCACCTGCTTGCTCCAAGGCCTCCGGCTGTGTGTCCTCCCGCCAAGGTAAGCCCTGGAGAGAGGGAAGGGAGTGGGCCCAGCCCAGGGATGGGAGGGTCCTGCTGGGGCTCACCCTCAGCCTTTCTGGTGAGTGGGGGGTGGGGAACAATGCTATGACATGCCATCCTGCCGTCTGTGTGTCATCGACAGGCAAGTGTGTGAGCGACTCTCCTGACAGCAGACAGGAACACAGGGCTGGAGAGCGCGCATTGAACGTGGTGCTTGCGTCAGCACCCACCAGCAACCGTCGGACGTCCCCGTCTCTGCCGTGGACACTACAGCGGCGAGCACCGCAGTGGACAGTTTTCGGTCAGCGACTCTCAAACTACAGCCAGCAACAGACTCAGCCACAGGTCCACGGACGACACACATTGCTGGGCCCCACTGCTGAGTTTCTGATTCAGCCCCTCTGGGGTGGGTACCAAGACCTTCAGCTTCTGACAAGCTCCTGGGTGACGTTCATGCTCCTCATCCTTGGGCCAGACTGGGTCGCAAGACTCCAAGTCCCACTGCCGGAGATTCCAACCCTCAGGTGGGGCTGGGAATCCCATTATTTAAAAACCCAGGTGAGTTTAGTTAGTGACTAGGATGGCACTTCAAATTAGAAAGGAGATGGAATGGCTTCTTCAATACATGGTGTTGGATGAATTGGCTACCATCTGAGGAAAAAATATTAGACACCATACTTTAAAAAAAATAGATGAAAGATCTTCATGTTTGAAGACAAAACCTATTTTTGTTTCAGTATTTTGGTAAGTTCGGAGTGGAGAAGTGTGCATGGGAAAATGAAGCCACACTGAAGGGCTGCAGCTGAAAGCTGACTGTCTGGATCTAGGGGAGGGCGTCTCCAAGTGTCCACACCTAATGTGTTTGTGATTCCAATCATCCACTGTGCTGAAAAACTCCAGATCGGATTTGCCCGAAGAGTCCCTTATAACACGTGATGCCCAGGTGGTGTCTCCCAGGGGAGGCCCAGCGCCTGCTGCTCCAGAACACTCGGCATTTGTGGCCCGAGTCAGTTTCCGTCGTAGGCAACAGTTTGGGGTCCTTGTTTCACTTGTGCAGAGAGAGGACGATTTAAAAACTTAAAATTGATCACTACAACAGGAGCTAAGAGTCGCGTATTTTGGCCGACTCAATCCTTCCCTTTACCAGGCAACAGGAACTATAGCCAAGCGGGACAGCAGGGAAGTTTCCCGAGCCCGGCGCCTGTCCTCTTGGTCCTCTTACAACTTCTTCACGCGTCAGCACTCAGAGCACAGTGTTGGCCTTCGCAGCCCGGTGGGCCTTGCCGCCTGCCCCCCGGGGAAGGAGCTCCCTGCTCCCCTCGCTTCCGCCAGCGGCGCTCCCTGGGACAGCGGCTCAGCAAGTGCCTGTGCGCAGGCAGCACGGTTCACGACTGCTCATTAGAAAGCGGGTATGTGCAGCAGAAAATGAAACGATCCAAAGGTAAGAACTGGCAATTTCCTCCTCTCCTTCCTCTCCCAACTGATGATGGTGGCCTCCCTGAGACAGCGGATTCCAAAGGCTCGGGATACATGCTTTCTACACCCTTCTTCCCTGGCAGTGCAATTTTATGTTAGAAAACTGGCCAGGAAAGATGGTGAATTGAACCCATGTTCTATTCGTGCTGCCTCCTTGACCCCCCTAAACCAGCAATAAGAGGATTTTTTTTTAAAGGCCCACAAGAGTGGAGAACACGAGAGAGGCAGTGACGGCGACATGAATTTGGAAGGTGGCAGGCAGGTGGTTGAGCGGGACTGCCTTGGCGGGACTGCCTTGGCAGCACAGGAAACCGAATCCTAAATTGGCGGTTGGGAAAGCTAGGGATCAACCCCAGTTATGCTGGGCGGGCTCCAAAGGCTCGGAAGTTGGAAGGGCCAGGCAGTGGGGGCAGGGTAGAGCTCCAATGAAGGGAGGTGGAAAGTCTAAGCAGCAGTTAGGAGTGCCAGTCCCTGCCCTACGCCCACAGCTGGCTGCCCTTCCCCACCACAGCAGCCTGCAGGCCTTTTCTCTGGAAAAGGTAAAAGAGGCTCCCTGAATCGGAGAACACCAAGCCCAGCTGTGTGCAGCACTGCCCAACTTAGAACAGGAAAATTGACAAGGCAAATTATATGGGAAGCTCCCCGCCCCGACACACAGCCAAGCCAGCCCTCTCCCCCACTCAGCTCCCAGGACGTGGTGCCTTACGCCCAGGCTGGAGTTCTCTGGGGGACCCCGCAGCCCGCTCACCCTTCTGGAAGCACAGCACTGACCAGCCACATTGACGCACGGCTCCCCTAGCTTTTTAGTCCCCAGCTCTTAAATATGCGCAGGCCACCAGGAATCACCAGGAATCTGAGAAAAGCCTTCAACCCAAAAGAGAGTCCAAAACAACAAAAGAGAAAAAAAATCTAACAGAGACTATGCAGGCAGACAAAAGACCTAATAAAATGATATCATTAATATCTTCAGAGATTCAAAAAACTTGTAACCATGAAACGAAATAGGATACTGTTTTTTAACAAGGAACATCTGGGGACGAAAAAGAACTCGGAAATGAAAAACCAACAGAAGGGTTGGAAGTTGAACAAGAAGTCAGAGATGGAAAAGAGAGAAGAAAAGAAAATTAGAGGGTCAGCCCAGGAGACCCAATATCTGAATAACTGCGGCGTTCCTGAGAAGACAGAAAGAGGAGGAAGAAAATGAGAATTAAAGCTGCTCTGGTCCTGAAGGATGTGTGGACCCAGATGGAAACGCCCCTAACATCAGGTGCCAGGTACAATAGACGAAAGCAGGCCCACCTGATTTCCATAACGGTGACATTTTAGAACATCGCGAACAAAGACAATATCCTAAAAGCTTCAAGAGACAGAGGGAAAAAAAGGTCACAACGAGCTTTTTAGACTTCTCACAACAACACTGGGCGCGATGAAGCAATGCTTTCAAACTCCAAAGGAAAAATATTTTCCAACCCAGAATTCTGGCCAAACTATCAATTGAGTGTAAAAGAAGAACAAAGACATGTTCAGATGTTTACTGCCTGTGCCCTCTTTTCCAGAAGGCTACTGGGAACGCGCACGGATGAAAGGAGATGGTTTATCCAGGAGAGAGAGAGAGAGAGAGAGAGATGCGGAGTGCGGAGGAGCGGGAGGCGAGGCGGGTGGAGGGACCAGGCAGGCTGGCAGAAGCTCCAGGAGAGAAGCTCTGGGGCGAAGGTGGCAGAATACCTTACGCAGCTGACATTGGAGGGGACTGAGAACACCGGTACAGTTTAGGAAAACAACACCACCACCACCATTAACTCCAGCAGAAAAACAAAACTTGTGAAGAAAAAGAAATCATTTTATTACACATCCCAGTTGGTAAGAATAGCATTTACAGAGTCGTGATAATGTAAACACTGAATATTGTGCGAAACAAAATTCAGCATAACTCTGTTGGGAGCTGGGGCACAGACACGTCTCAGGGATCGGGGGCGTCAACACATACTTTCAAGAACTGAAAATCACGAAGTGGTCATAGAGGTGTGCTGTGTAGAGACGTGGAGGTAAACACTCCGCCCCCCAAAACCGCCCAGAGTTGGAGATGGCTGCCTTAGCAGAGGGGGGAAGCGGAGGAAGGGGTTGGGGCACGAATTTTCCGAACTCTTTGGCTGTAAAGCTGGGAGCAGTGCTGCGTGCCTGTGGTCCCAGCGAGGCAGGAGGGTGGCAGCTGTAGGGTGCTGTGGAGAACAGGCACGAGCCCGCCAGCCCAGGCAACATAGCAAGACCCTGTCTCTTAAAAAAAAAAAAAATTTGGCTTTAACTGTGACAAAACTGGTGCCCTGCCCCTATCCACCTGCTTTTGAATCTCTTGGCAGCGCCTTGCCTGGCTGCCCTGAACACCTCATCTCCACCGCTGTCCCGTGTCCTTTCTTGCTTACCTTATGTTGTCCTGCGGAGATGTCTTGGGTCCTTATGCCTGACACGTGAAAGCACCGTTTTCTTAAATTGGATTTGAAAACACCAAAGACGCATGTTATACTGCACCTTACGACTGTTTGGAGGGTGCCGTGCAAAGCCACATGCCTGAAGCTGCCTGCTAAGTGGTTGAAGCACAAAAGTAGTTTGCAACCGAACGAGCAAGAACCCTTTTGAAAATTGATAACCACTTAAATAGGTCACTTGATACTTTTAATAACCCTCTCCTTTCCTTTCATTTTAATGTTGGTAATAAACATTAAGACATTTTTATCTCTAGTCTCGTCTGTGCTTTGAATGGTTCCTCTTGAGCAACAAAATTTTAATCCCATGTTTTCAAATATTAGTTACTTGCTTTAAAACACGCACACATATATGCAATTATAAATTGTCAACTTAGAATAAAAGAAACACTGCCCTCCCAACACACAGAGAAATTTATGCTATTTCCAAAATGGACTATCAGTTTATTAGTTTATTTGAGTTTAAAATAGTTTTCTGGGACAAGCAAGAAATAGATTTTTTTTTTTTTTTTTTTGGAGACAGGGTCTCACTCTGTCACCCAGGCTGGAGTACAGTGGCGTCATCCTAGCTCACTGTAACTTCAAACTCCTGGGCTCAAGTGATCCTCCCACTTCAGCCTCCCACGGTGTTGAGATTACAGGCACAAACCACTGCACCCAACCAAGAAAATATAAAGCATTTCACCTGAAAGGCAAAATGTTCCCAACTTAAAAGTAAAAGAAATTGCATTCCCACGATGAACTGGCAAAAACAGAACTCACAGTAGACTTTTCTGAGCCGGGTGCAGTGTTGGGTGCCTGTAGTCCCAGCTACCTGGGAGTTTGAGGCCAGTCTGGGCAACATAGCAAGATCCTATCTCTTAAAAAATGGATAGACTTTTCTGAACATCAATGAATAGAAATTACAGCAGAACTTCTCCAATCACATAATGACAGCCTAAAAAAGTGATTTCAAGGAAAACATCTCCTTAAAAAAATATTGCTGTACTCCTAAGGCTTAGGGGGATCACTGTCTGGGATTTCCCACAGCTACTTCTCATCCCCTTTTTCTCCAACAGATTTTTTTTTTTCGAAACAAGAGTCTTGTTCTGTTGCCCCGGCTAGAGTGCCATGGGCCACCTCCAACTGCTGGGCTCAAGGGATCCTCCTGCCTCAAACCTGCCGAGTAGCTCAGACTATAGGCACGCACCACCACGCCCAGCTCATTTTTTCTATCTTTAGTAGTTCCTGGCTAATTACTTCTATTTTTCAGTAGAGACAGGGTCTCACTCTTACTCAGGCTGGTCTCAAACTCCTGACCTGAAGCGATCCTCCCGCCTCGGCCTCCCAGAGTGCTGGCATTACAGGCGTGAGCCACCGCGCCCGGCCTCCAACAGATTTTCCCAGTGGATTTTCCCAAGAAAATTCGAGGCAGTACTCTGCCTTCTCTGCTTCTTTACCCCAAATAACTGGATTCTTTTCTCGCCTTAGTTCCCTCCCTCTGCTCAACATCTGACTCAGTCCTCTTCAAGACAGATAACTTATCTTTAGAGGGAGTTTTAGTTATTGCTGCTGTAGTTATTGGAGAATCTGACAATTAAAAGATTGAGTTTTAAGGGGTAGGTGTGGTGAATGTTCAATATTATTGGATTTTCATCAGTTCTGCCAAGGGCAATGTTTCCTAAAAGTGAAATAAAATATAGAAAAAATAGCAGGTTGGCCAGGTGTGGTGGCTCACGCCTGTAACCCTAACACTTCTGGAGGCTGAAGCAGGAGGATTGCTCAAGGCCAGGAGTTCAAGACCAGTCTGAGCAACATAGTGAGACCTCATCTCTACAAAAAAAATATAAAAATTAGCTGGACATAGTAGCGTGTGCCTACAGTCGCAGCTACTCGGGAGGCTGAGGCAGGAGGATCACTTGAGCCCGGGCATTTGAGGTTGCAGTGAGCTGTGATGACGCCACTGCACTCTAGCCTGGACCACAGCGAGAGACAAATAGCAAGGCACTGTTTCAGATGATCATATTGTATTTATAACATTTAAATCCCAGCAAAGTATCCAAAGATGAAACACTTCTCAAAGTAACTCAGGAAAATTCACCTAAAAGAATGTGAAACTGTAGGGAAACTTTTTTTTCCTGGGTAAACTCAGTTCATAAGAAAAGTACCATCAAACGGCAATCCTTTATAAAACACTAACTCAAGGTAAGCTGAAAAAAATACTGGACATTTCGTCAGAGTCTATTAGTTTATTAGAGGTATCTGACATATTAATTTACCAAAGCAACTCGCAAGCAAAAGTCAGCATAATAAAAAGGAATAGAATAGTATGTGTGCTGCCACGGAAAGATCTCTTCATACGGTAGAGGAGTTGCAGAATACGACAGTAGGTCCCATTTATGCTAAGGGAGAGAAGACTCCCTGAAATTTTATGTGTATAAACGCACAGAAAAAAAATCTAGAAAGATATTTCCCAAAATATTAAAATGGGGGGCTCTGGGGAGCTAAGTGGGATTAGACAGTGAAGGGCAACTAGATCCTTTTATGTAGATATCTACATTTCTTCACAACGGAGCATACATTCATAGATTGTTATACTTGTTAAGCAAGTTCACTGTGTCCAGGGAGAGGGACAAAACTGCCCTGTATATTCAGCTCATTCTCCAATTTACTATTTGAGAAACTTCTGGGATGCTCTTTAGAATTACACTTCTTTGCTTTTTAAAGAGAGCACTACTCACACACAGTATTCCTGGCAGCAAGGGGAAAAGAGAGAGCACTTCGGTAGACATGTAAGAAAGAAGTGAGTAGAAATCGGGCTGGCGCGGGCAGTCTCGTTTTACCAGCCAGGTGTCTACACCTGAGCGACTTCACTCTGCGTCCATGTGTGATCATCTTGAAGCAAACTACCCAGTATTTCTTCGCCAGCGCTCAGCTGGCTCCCAGGCAGGCATCCCAGTCCGAGCCAAAGGACTCCCAATTCTGCTCTCCTCGGGGAGACTTCGGAAACATTCTGGGTTGCACTTTGGTTATTAACCCTGCCTTTCTCATTTCTCTGGACAGCCATTTATTATTCTACTGCAACAGTTCATGTGACTTGTTGCCCCACCCGACCTACGGTAAAGTATTTCAACCTCTTAGTACAGCAAGCATGACCCCCAACATTAAAGTGAAGGATGAAATTGGGCTGGTATTTACAAATAACCAAATTGTATGGGGTCAGTTTCCATAGTTTCGCAATGGCTCTGGGGGTGGGGGTGGGGACAACCAATACTGTTGTCTAAGACAGGGCAGGAGAAAAACAGCACTCTAAAGCATCTCCTGCTCCTTGCTGCTGGTATTACAATGGATGAAAAACAGTTTAGAGATTATTCGAGAACCAGCCACAGAAATGCCGTATGTTCAAGAAGACCTCCCATCTGTCTAAACAGGACTGTCTTTAGAGTTACCAAAAAAAAGAAAAAAGTAGCAGTTCAGGTTTTACATAAAGGCTCATACCAGAGGTTTCGAAGATAAATGAAAGCACAAAGCCTTTATTGAATTGCAGATTATGAATAATAAACCCAATGGTAAGCACCCGGGAACAGATGTGAGTAGAAATGCAATTTATAAAATTTTCAAGGCAAACAATTGACATCTTTGAAGAGATTGTCGGTAGCTTAAAAAAAAAAACAAAAAGCTTCCAGGTGTGCAATTCATTCATAGTTCTCATAACTGGTGCCCAGTGATATGACCTCAGGAAAAGTCAAGATTTCATAAATCATTTGTACCAAATCTCTTTTCTGGGAAATTCCTTAGTGCCTCTGCAGCGGTAACTAGACAAGACTGGAAAGCTTTCAAGATGAGTCAAACCTCCAGCACCTCACAGGAGTCCGCATTTCTTAACACAGAAGGCAATGCTAATCAAAGAAGGAAATAAATAACAAGGTTATTAAAAACAAACACTGGCTTCACCAAACTTTCTACACACATGTATCTATGTATATTCCACTAAAAAATGTTTATCCCAATAGCCCTTCACATTTTATATCCAGAAACTATACCGGCTGCTGCCTCTTTTCGCCTTTAACAACATGCATTAAGACAGTGGTTTTTAGAAGTCAGTAAGTGTGAAGACTAACACAACAAACAAGCAAACCTTGGTTTATTTTAGAATTATAGGACTTTCAAAAGCTTTTTTTTAAAAAGTGACTTCTGAAAATTTTAACATATGAAACCATAAGAGGGGAATCTTAAAAAACAGATTAAATCTAGGGACAAAGTGACATATTATGATAAATTGCAAATATAAAAGGTAATAATGAAATGATCTCAGGGAACAGTTATGAATAACACAGAACCCAATCGAAAGGTGAAGATAAATGTTAACTCAAAGAACGTGGCTGGTAACTCATCGTCTCTCTTTTAAAAGGTATGGGCCGACGAACCTCTAAGAGGCAAGTTATCAACTCTGCCAAGTTTCTGGCTTTAGAGAATGCTTCTCCGAGGCCTCCTTACCCTCTCCACCCCACCCCACCCTACAGGTAATGAATGACCAGCTTTTACTTCATAATCTCTCGCTGGCGCTACATACATTTTGTTTCTACAGCACCTTTCAGATAAAAAAACAACACTCCCCCAGAATTCATCCGGACTGTCCTTAGCGGAAACCTGCCCTGTTCCCAGGCCACGGAGAAGCCGGTGCAGTGAAAGGCAGCCCAGGGCGTGGAACCACAATGACTTAAGTTAAAATGCAGACACAGGGATGATGTGCAACACTATTAAAAACTTTCACCGAAATACATGAGAACACCTGATTTCCAAATTATCTGTTCTTACTGACATAGCTAAAATGTCTCTGAGTAAATCCAGGAGATGGTGCAAGTTTATAATAACCAAAGGAGATGAACCATCTATCTCCCTCTCTGTGGTTCAACCTCCTACATAGTGTTATCTCTTTCAGGCTACTAGACTATGAACTAGGTTGACCTCAATAAAGCACACACTTAAGTAGAAAATGTAAAGGCCAAATACATTAAGAAAACACCTGAGATGGAGTAAAACAAACAGCAGCAGTTTATTAACTAAAAACTGTCCTTAAATAAGTATTAAGTTCTGAATATCAAACAGATCAGCAGACTTTATAGGCAACTTTTCTGGTCAATAAGCTTGTCAACATTCAATTTCTACATATATTTAGCTCATTATTTTTGACCAACATAAAAATTGTCTAAGGTGTTAAGACAGCTCACAAGAAGGTGGTCGAGAAAAAAGCTTCTCGTTAAAAGTCAAGTTTTCGTGTCACATAAATAACTTTCACAGTAAAATCTGGCTTGAATATCAAGGAACTTATTAAAATTTGTTCTTTAACGTTTATTCCACCCATAAATGTTTTGACAAAATGGCGGTAGCTAGAGTCTTGAGGTTCAGAAGCTGAGGCAAGATTGAGACAACAATTTCAAGGAATTGCTCATACGAATCGTTCCCGCTTTGATGCTACATCATCCTCTAAACATTTTTCTAGATGAATCACGACTCTGATGAAAATTACTATAAAGATTATTAAATATAAATTTTCTACTCAGGTTTAATAGAGCCATTTATAGAATATTTTGCTCACAAAACACTTTCTGAGAATATTGCTTTCCACAAATTCAAACAGGTTGATGAGCGAGGAGAGTAAGAATAGATGAGCAAGAATAAATTCTTCTGATCATTAATTTAACATGTCAATATTTATCACAGCAAAATTGGGAATATCTTTTTTATAATTTACCATATAATTTTTGAAAAGATAATTGTGAAGCAATTGCCTAGAAACATTCTTGGTTAGTGACTGAAACACTAAGAAATCAACATGTTAGAATTGAAAAAACTGATCAGTTTCAAACTACGTATCAATATTAAAATAAAATTGAGATGTAGTCATGACCAATAAACATATCAGTAACACTTATCGGTAATAACTGATAATGGTGATTTCTAAAGATTTCTACGGAATAATCTTGATAATCGTATCTCCTAGCCACGGGGGAGGTGTTCGCAATGAACACGTCACAGCAGTAGGGTCTGCATTCATAGTGATCATACTCTCTTCTCACCCTCCTGTGTTTCCCGAAACCCCATTAGTCCATAGGTTAAGGCAAACACAACCCACATTTACCATTTCATGGGGGAGGGAATAAGAAGAAAATACATGGACATACGAGGTTCCAGAGGAAAAACACTATGAAAAATGCTCTCCCTATCACTCAAGTTTTGCCCTGTGAAGACATTAGGAATATCTGGAGCCAAATCGAATGACCTAAATATGAATTAGAGGCTTAAAATGCAAGTAAAGGTAAAATACACTCAAAATAAAACAAAAATGTAACGTGATCAACTGTTGATTGGAGGGCAACTACATGTAAAAAGCACAGATCTTCTAGATCAAAGCTAGACTTGAAAACCAAGTGCAACATCTCCAAACAAAACAAAGACACTAAAAACCAGGCACCTTCATTGGACACCTTAAAACTGGAAGAAAAAAATGGATTTACCTTTATCATCAAAACATAACCACTCGGGTTTTGTGCTGACACCTCGGGTGACCCATCAGCACCTCTAAAAACCAGTTTTTGAATGTTTCTTATGACCAGGTACACGTACAGGACTACCACAGAAATGTCACCACAGTGAGGCAAATTTGCAAAGCCCCGTTCTACATGTTCTAGCAAAGGAAAGTTATGATTCATGGATATGAATGGACTGTAATATTTAAATGACACATTTCTGATCTATTCACAAGTCTTTATAGAAAGTATTAAAACTCAAAAAAGAAATAAGACAGGAGTCAAATACAGAGATGAAATGTATAAAACAAATGAACAGGCAAACTAAAAGTTCTTGAAAGTATTTTACTTCAGATTGAAAAATGAACAGCTTCCACACTGTTCACTGCAAGATACACAGTATTCACGAATACAATGCTGGTCACCTGAGGAAATGTATACACACCTCGATTTCTCCTCCATGCTTATTTTTAGAAAGATACTGTTTACCAAAAAGAAACTTCAGCAGTACAGGAAAAACTATTTTCCCAATAAATTTACGAAAACCTAAGATTCCCAATGGAATCAAGATTATCTTCCCGCTACCACCACCTTAATATAATCACATGCTTATTGGAACACTAATATTCGCACCCTAAGAATACATTTACTTTCAACAATGAGGGTGATTCTTTAAAAAAAAAAATTCAGTGTGGTAAATGTAACATGGATCTCTGCAAGTATTAAGTGTCTGAAATAGGCAGCTAATACTGAATTTAATATTATTTCATAAATAATTGTTCCCTTAGCAGTAAACATAAGTCTACACATTCACAATAGTCCTAGAAAATAAATACTGTGATTATGCACAATATGTTAAGACAAACTAGTTTCAAGAACAAAAGCTCAACATCTTGATAAAAATTCTGATCAGAATAAAATGTGACTCTAAAATTTAAAACATTGTCAAAATAACATCACATTTAAAATCTTCCATGGTTTACACAAGTACTATGAGTTTCCAGTTTTGGAACATATTTTTCCGTTGTGAATTAAAATACGAACATATTGAAAATTTTTAACCGCAGTGATGACATCAGTTTTGGTCTTACGTTAGCATTATTTTCTTTATAAAAAGTTTCATGGTTTACACAAGTACTATGAGTTTCCAGTTTTGGAACATATTTTTCCGTTGTGAATTAAAATATGAACATATTGAAAATTTTTAACCGCAGTGATGACATCAGTTTTGGTCTTACGTTAGCATTATTTTCTTTATAAAAAGTTTCACTTAACGGTCTGATTGGTCTCCAATATTTCATAAATGTATATAAAAGAAATCCCTAAAAGCCAATAGTACTTTATATGTATGTATAAAAAAAGAATCTCATCTCATAAATGGCTGCATTTAACAGAGCCACACACACTGATGCTAAACATAAGAGCTTTCACCTTGAAAGAAAGCACTTTCAGAAACGCCACGTACATTCTATTATATTAAATATTCCCAACTGAGTGTCAAACTCAACAGGTAATGAATAACAGAATTATACATCTCATTTGCACTCAAAGCTGACCACAACCAAAATTTACAGTATGATTGAAACAAGCCAATGTTTAAAAAGTTTTAATTAAAGATAACAATTCCACGACAGGAGAGGATAAAGGATGGGATGACAAGGAGCATCTGGTCTTAATGAGGCAATACAAAATAGACCCATTATCAAAGACCATTTAATTTTTAAAGATCAACAATACCAAAAGCATAAAGTGGAGTATAAGAAAATAGTTTTTTGTAAGTATGATTTAATTAAAGCTGTTTACAGTTATCCTCTCCCACAGTAGTTAAGCATGGGTTTTTAAAAGAATAAGATGAGAAACACAAGCACACGCAGCATACAGGGTTAGAGGAGCGAGCATGCAAAGTCTGTGGAGCTCGAGATTGCACTGCAACAGGAATGAGACCAGACGTAGGTGGCCTTTTTTTTTCTATTAGGAAGACGGGTGGAAAAAAAAAGACTGCAAAGGAACAAACACAAAATCATGTAATTGCCCATTGCCCAAGACGACAGCACTATAGAAAACAGTTGCAAGTTAATTATCAGAGATGACTAGAGATTTTTCAGTGTTTACACAAAAGTACACAGTACATATTCTTTTTTTTTTTTTTTACAAAATAAAATAAATGTCATTTGCCACCATAAACCTTTTCTTTAGAGAGGAAAAATTTTTGCAGCAGGACACAACGGTTCTATTAAGTCATTTCAATGCTGAGAAAAACAAATGGAGTAATAGAACTAATCACTTCCCTATATATGGATGTTAAGATGACAATTCAGATTATTTTTCAAACTAATCCTGAGAAAAAATCTGTTTACAATTTAAACAGTAATGTTATGTAAAAAGTATTAACAAATCCACTATTACAAATATCAGTTTCCTATATGGTCTTCTATATATACACACAATAAAATGGTAAATATATGCAAAAATATTAAAAAAAAAAAAACATGCACGGATCACTTTACCCTTTGGAATCTGGACTTCCTATCAGATACCTTTGTTTTCTTCCCCATCCCATCCTCTGAAATTGTTTTTGTTTCTATCACCCTACCCACACTGAATACTATTCCCTATAACTCTGCATAAAGCCAATGAGAAATATATTTATTTTACATTCAAGCTTTAAATCTTAAAATGACCCTGTCGTAGCATATGACTTATCAAATAAGCAGCCTTTTTTTCCCCCTTTTTTGCTTGCGTTTTGTTTTTGCAGTTGTCAGTCTTCATGATCCATTCTGTGGCGAGCTGGGAAAAAACGCAGTTGCTAAATCAACGTCTGAACAGTGTGAGGCTCCTGAATGTCTCCCAGGAGTCCCTACGCAACTGTCCTGAGCAAGAAATCATTGCACATGGAAGACAGTCCACCGCACAGCGCCGACTATCTACAAAGGTCTGAGAGGGGCGCGTCCCTCTTGTGTTTCCTCTTTTTGCCATGGTAATACTGATTATTGGATTTGCCTTGATGCTGTTTGTTTGTCATCAAGGAACCATGGCTTGTTTGAGTTGTACCTTGGAAGCCTTTGCTGGAAGAACGAAAGAGCCTTGTTGATCCATGCTGCAGAAAAAGAAAGCGGTCAAAGAGACATCAGTCTTAGGGTATACTTTAAAATAACTAAAAAAGAGTAGAACTGGAATGTTCCTAACATAAAATGATAAATGCTTGAGGTGATGGATACCCCAATTATCCTGGTTTGATTAATACACATTGTATGCCTGTAGTAAAATATCACATGCACCCTATAAACATATATAACTATTATATACCCATAATAATTAAAATTTTTAATTTTTTTTAAGAAAAGACATGAGTGTTGCGGATTAGCAGAGTGCTCTTAAAAACCTGAATTCAGGGGAGCTTTCAAAACTAGGAATACGCTGGCTAGAGAGGTACAGATCACTGATTTATCTAGCAGGCAGGAAAAGATGTTATGGGCTTGAAGTCCTTTCAGCTCTAAAACTCTTCCATTATTTTAATGGAAATATTAAAAAGCAGACCACTAGTTTGCCTTCTCAACAGTCTGCAGAGCTGACACTTTTCCTACAGAACCTGCCAACCCACATACTGCATAGTAAGTGGCATTACTGGCAGAGGCTCTTGGACACACTTGGGTGCACTGGCAGGTCAGGGTTGGCATGGCTGGCTGTACCTTTCCTGCTATTTATCACCTGTGGCTTTATCATGACCCCAGTCCCTTCTGTCAACCCTGCCACTTGAACGGGAATATCTCAACGAGTCTGTGTTTGGTTCACATGGCTAGGCTGGACAGGTAAAGTGAATCACTGTCATGCTTTGCAACCCCTTAAAACAAAGTAAGCTTTTTCTTCAACCTAGAGTTCTCTTCAAACCCATGATGTATATCATTCACATGTAAGAAATTCTAAATATTTTGTATTGAATACTAACAACTAAAACACAAATTCCACACACCTGAGATTTGTTGGTGCTGTTGGATGTGTTAGTGGTTTGGGTGCTTTGCATTTTCCCAACTGCCTGAGAGGACTCCAAGGACACATCTTGTGACCCTACTCGGTTCCCAGTGGACGGACGGCAGAGCAGCTGTTTCGGGGTTTTACATGGTGTCGCATCGGAATCCTAACGCAAGTCACATGAGTTATAAGGTGACATGTCAGTAATTCAGATATTCGATATTGAGAAAGGAGAACAATTTGAGCTAAGTACTCTCTAGACTCAATTTAAACATTTAGGAGTTAAAGGAAGCACACCGAGGAATTTACAAAATTAATCGCTTAGCTTTCCGCCAAACATTTAAAGTGAGTATGTTATCAGAGGGCTTCTGCTCACTGTTAAATCCACTGCCCACATCCAGTCGTGATGCTCACAGAGTTCTGGGTGTATTTGCTTTTTTATTTATAGAAAACGAATCATGGTACATGGCAGGAACATGGTAAACAGCAAGGAATCTAGGTTCCAGTCCCTGGCTTCAATCAAACACAAGATGATGGGTTTAAGAGGCTCAGTTTCGGAGAGTCTGTGATCTCTCCAGCCAAACACACTGTGTGGTGGGTACAGACTTCCAGGTGGCAGTGAGCTGAGCTCCACCTGTTTCTGGGCCTCCTACTTCTCTTCCCAGGTTTCCACCCTTGGCCCTGGCACTTTATTCAGCATCTCTGAGTCACACCATCTCAGTCCCTAATGCTCTACCCTGTGTGCCTGTGACATCCAGCTTGGCATTCTGTCCCCCAGAGCCACACAGCTCTAGGAACCAAAAAGGCACACAGGTAGATTTGGCACAGGAGAATTTATGACTTCTTAATGATATGTGATCATTACCAACAACATAAAATTATGTCCCTTATGTATTTACTTTTTATGTCATATGCTTAATAAAGTCAAAATTCAAATAATAGGTAAGGCTATTTTATATCTCAATTAAGTAAACTCAAAATTAACCTTGGTTTTAAAAAACTAAGTTAAGTTGTAATTGATGGTTAAAATTTTATCAGAATTGTGGGAAGGAAAAAAATTCTATCAGGATACAGACAGAAAGTAGATTAGAGGTTACCAGGGGATAAAGGGGGGAAGAATCAGGAGAAACAACTACTAAGTATGGGCTGGGCACGGTGGCTCACGCCTGTAATCCTAGCACTCTGGGAGACCAAGGCAGGAGGATCACTTGAGGTCAGGAGTTTCAGACCAGCCTCAGCAAGAGTGAGACCCCATTAAAAAAAAAAGAAATTAGCTGGGGAACTAAAAATAGAAAAAATTAGCCGGGCATGGTGGTGCATGCCTGTAGTCCCAGCTACTCAGGAGGCTGAGGCAAGAGGATCGCTTCAGTCTGGGAGTTTGAGGTTGCTGTGAGCTAGGCTGACAGCCGGGCCCTCTAGCTCAGAAAACAGAGTGAGACTCTGTCCCCCCAGCCCCCCACCCCAAAAAAAACAACTACTAGGTATGGCGTTTCTTTTGGAGGTGATGGAAATGGTGTGGAATTAATGGAAATGGCTGTACAACACTGTGAATGTACTAAAAAATCCTGAATTGTGTATTTTTAAGCGGTAAACTGCACGTTATATAAATTTGTTAAAATTCAATCAGGAAGCTCAAAAACATTCTGAATGAAAAAAGCTTTACACAAAAGACTATATGATTCCATTATATGAAATCTTTAAAAAGGCAAAACTAATCTATGGTATTAAAAAATTGTAACAGTGGTTCCCTCTCTGAGGGTGAAATTGGTAATTGTCTAGAAAGTCATGAGAGCCCTCTGGAGGGATGGTAATATTCTCTGTCTTGTCAGGATTTTGCATTACACATGTGTATACATTTGATAACATTTAGTCAGTGCACAATCAAGACTTCCCTATATGTCAATTTTATATCAAAAGGGAAAAACTATAAACAAATATTAAAGTCAGCTTAATAATGTGTAAGCTACAGTACTTTGGGGGAAGTGTCTGCAATCTACTTTGAAATGGATCCAAAAATAAGATGAATTAATTGGTAGATGGTTAGGTACGTGACAGGCAAGTAAAATGTTAATGGCAGATTCTAGTGGCGGGTACATGGATGCTCACTGAAACTCGTTCACTTTTGCCGTGTGCTTGAAAATTTTAATAATAAAATGCTGAAAAATATGCATGAAAGTTATTAAAGTTCCCAACGATAAATAAGAAAAGGAAACAGCCTTCGCTTTCTAGACAGAGTTAACCCCAGTGACAGAAGAATGTGCATGTGTCTGAGCGTAGACGAGCCGAGTCTTTCGTACTTACTACGTCGCTAGAGCTGGACTGCGTGGCAGAAGAGGACGACACTGGACCTGATGAAGAGTTTGAAGAATGTTTACTAAGAGATTCCGAAGTTTTACTTCTACATTTTCCAAGGGCTTCATTTTCTTCAGATAGATTATTATTACATTTATCTAACTGCTGAGTATCTACTATCAAGGTAACACCATTTCCTGAAAGAGTGGCAAAAGATTGGAAAACGTTTCTTCCCATTAAACACACACAACACAGAAAAGCCTCTAATACTTGGTCAATTAATCAATAAAAACATCTTACCATTGCATGAAGGCTCAGGCCTATTCTTCAAGCCCCATTGCTTTGATATCCAATCTCTGTATGTGGCGACTTCATCCGTTACTCTAATTATTCTACCCAATATGCTGCATGTGTTTAAAAAAGGGGGGAGGGGGATAACATTAATTTGAAGATAAGAAGCCACAACCAATTTTGACACAATGGGCTGATTTTAGTTGAACTTTTACCTCTCTGTTTCGTTGTTGGGATAGTACTTTGCTATTGGCGATACAGCATGACTCAAAACAACGTAGGCGTAATCAAAGGCCTGTTTCACTTGCATGGCCCCATATGAACTCCTTCCAACATCATTACCTTTAAAAGAAATGTATACATAACATAGTAAGCTTGACCATTGCTTAATATGAACTAAATATCAATGAGCCCTCATCCAGGAGAGCAAGGACAGCAGCACCCACTGGAGCTGCACCCCGAAGCTGAGCTGCCAGCTGTCCCCACCACAGCTGCCCAGTCTCTGAACCAGCATATCATACAGCTGGTACTTTATCACAATGTACAAATTGCTTAAATGTATTCTGGCCGAAAAAGAACTATCCTATCCCATATATAAATAGTCATGTAAACAAAAGAAATAGCTGCCTGCTTTCTCCTAAAAGTGAAACCAAGCTAAATTAGAAATACCTTTGTATTTTTTTGTTGTTTCTATTAGAGAGAGATAGATAGATGGATAGATAGACAGACAGATTTCCCACAATAAACGATGGGCTCCTAAAAAGCAAGGATCACCGTACTGAAAAATCTTCGTGTCTTTTGCACAGTGAGGATCCCAGTGAATGTTTCTTCAACAAATACACACACAGGACAATTAACGTTTATAAGGCAGCTCAAAAAGCTAGAAAGAGTTTCCCAGGCAACTACTGTATTTCTCCACTGCCTTTCCTTATTTTCAAAGTTTACACATTAAAGCAAATACCTAGAAGCACTTCCACTAAAGTCTGATAATGCAGAATCCAAATATTTTATCATTTTATCAGGAAAAATATTGTCCAGAAAAATGAGGATACAAACAAGGAAATTTAACTTCATGAATGCATTGACTTGCAAGCCAACAGAAGCTGGAAAAAGCATGGGGAGACCATGCAAAATTAAGGAGAAAAGAAGAGGTCCCAAAAGGAAATAAATAGTCCTTCTGAACTCTTGCTACTGAATTCAGATATATGTTAATGCTTCCTGCCTCTAAGAACTTTAGAATTATCTCATTAAAGTCCTGCTGACAACTGGTTGGAATGCTGGGCAATTAGGACCCATCCCCTATATCACCAAACTGGAGATGCACACAAATCCAATCTACTATGCTTCTGAGAGTCAACTGGATTCTACTTCAACTCATCTAGAAGTCTGTAAGGTGTTTTTTTTTTGGTTTGTGTGACTATTTTGGTATGTCTGCTTATGAAATATATTGATGAGGAAAAAATGGCTACCATTAGAAGTTATTCCTTCATTTTTCACCTAAAGAGAGCTTCAAGTACAAGGTGACTGACAACGCCCTCTCTGAATGCCCACAAATTTACCTAATTTCAATACCTGGTTGTAAAGGATCTTCGATATAAAGCATTGATGGCCTGTAACCATCTAGCATATTTTTCTGTACTTCGTCTTTGGCCACATACGAACCACCATCCTTTATCCGGATGCCAGTCTTTAAATAATTGAAATGTCGTCCATATAATTCAAAAAATTCTATTAAGAGAACACCATAGTTTGTATTGGGGATGCAAGCATCTTCCCTAGGATGTAACTAAAAACAGAAAAAAGGAAGAAATTATATTGGATTTTTGCTAAATTATCAAGCAGATGTATAAATGACATCCTAACCTCTATAAGCAACATTATGATAATTCTGGTCTAGCATATCAGTCAATAGACAATGGGGTAATAGCAGGCTATACTGCTGTTACAGACAACACTAAAGCTCCATGGTGCAGAACTCGTGGGAGACAGTCTATAAGGCTGAATTTTATGGCTACCCCAGGGGCTGGCTTGGCTCAACACATCAGGGAAGTTGGCAACCCCATGCTACATAAACACAACCACTTATAATACTAAGACTCTAACTCATCTTACCCAAGTAACAGGTCTCAATTCCAACTAAACTCACAAGATTAGCCGCTTAGAAGACATTCTTATGTTTGGCATTTACACTACTATACTGTTTACATTTATGGAAAGCAGGCCATAACTTTCATGTTAAAATTTGCAGTGAAAACTCTCAAAGATATTAGAACATATTGGATCAAAAACAAAAAAATATTCTTTCCTAAGAATTTTTAAATACTTATTTGCTAAATAATAAAAAGGTACCCAGTTCAAAGGGAAAAGCCACAAATAATCAAGAGAAGCATTCCAATTAGTGGTTGACTTAAATTTTTTCCAAAATGTTTCCCTGCCTGATTACTTTTATTTTAGTGTGTGCCAGTACGGAATACCTATATGACTTACCTGAAGGAAGCTGACCGCCATTAAAAAGAGACTATAAGAACCAATTCCACCTGTAAATACTTCGTTAAGGTCCCTCTGTAATAGGAATTGTTTCAATACTAAAACCAAGTATGGCAATACAGGATATTTCTGAAAAAGAAATAAGTTATATTTTTAATGATTCCTATATCAATAACACGTCTAAGCATAAATTGGTCCTTACATTACAAAACGTGGGAGATATGCAATATACTTAATTTTTTATTTTAAGAGTAAGCTACATAAAAAGTAAACTATAAGTCATGAAGGGTTTTCTCCCCACATCTAAAATCTAAAACATGTATACCTAAATAATGGCACCCAAGTACTCACTACAGGACAGAAACACTTCGCAGTGTGTATCTGATGATGTTCATTCGTGACCATGACCACATCATATGCATTTGTAAGAAGATAATATAAACAGTGCAAGGTCAAAGTCTCTCAACATCTTGAAGCACTAAATCAGAATGATTTTAAAGAATCCCTTTTCTTAGCGGGTGCTCTGCCACAGCCCTGGAGTAGGCAGAGCCCTGCCTGCTGTCTTCCACATGAGCTAGCGACAACACAGACCTCCCTACCTCCCATGCTTTACAGAGCATGAGGCAGGGCTATCTGTGAGAACACTTGAGTTGGCAAATATGTACAGTGTGAATTCATCTTTCACTCGTGCACATATTCATTCGTACTCTCTGCAAGCCCAGCTGTAAGCTGGGGACACTGAGGGAAACAAAGCAGATACAAACATCTTGAAGGAGGTCTTAACAGCCATTACCTAGGGTTGGTAGAATTACTAGCGATTTCTATATTCTAATTTACTCTTATCTCTGTTTTCTAGACTTCCTACAACAGTGAACACGAATAGAAGAGAAAAAGTTTATACTTTTGCAAATCATATCAAAGTAAGCAAGCATGGGAAAGAACAAAAATATAGAGAAATAAGTTTCTTTTGTTTATTTTTTTCCTGAGACAAAGTCTCATTCTGTTGCCCAGGCTAGAGTGCCATGGCATCAGCCTAGCTCAAAGCAAGAGAAATAAGTATTTTTAAACATCATGGTTGAAGTCAGACTAGAAACAGTCCCTTTTTAAAGAACAATTAGGCAAATATTCATCAGAATTTTATCTGGATATATCCTTAACCCAGAAATTTTGTTCCAGGAATCTTACTACAAACATATGCAAGTGTAAAGAAAGATGCACGTATGGAAGGATGTTCACACCAAACCCTTTTTAACAGTTAAAAAAAAAAAAGTTTTTTTCTAAAGCAGAAGAAAATTCACATACATCACTTCCAAAAGAGTGAGATCATGGATAATATTTCTGCTATTCTTCTACTTTTCTGTCCTTTGAACATGTATATGAGAAGATAATGTTCACAACATGATAAAGTAGTTACCATTTTTTCTTTAACAAAAAATAAAAACTGTAGAGCTACTAAGGAAAAAAATGTTGAATGTATAGAAAATATATTCTAATGTAAACCAAAGCAGTAAATCAGTAAATGGTTTTAGCTTAGGGAGAAAAAAAAATTGGAAACTAAGTATGTAAAATGTCCTGAAGATAATGTTGATAAGTTCTTCCTTATTTTGGAAGAAAACAGAACAAATAGAAATAAACTTAAATCACTTCTAGACAGAAGTAAGGAAACCTACAGGAACCACCTTATAGGTGACTTGGGGATTAAAATCTAGAAAAGGCTCTTAAGGTTCTTAAAGGAAGTGTTCTTAATCTGAACTCTTAAGAGATTAAAAACTGATAGGAATCAATTGTGCACCATGATTTCAGCCTTTATGTCTCCCCAAGAGGAAGGATCTAAAACACAGAATTTCTTCAAAAGCTTTCTCAACCTTTAATTCTTGCTTGAGGTCACATTATAAATTAATTACTGATCATTATAATCAGATTCAAAGAAAGCAAAACCATTGCACAGAAAAAAAGAATTTGTCAGCAATATGCACATAAAAATTATGTAGCAAAGTATATCAGAATACCACAATAGAATTCTCAAAACAAAATTGCATTTCTAATAATTTCATTGTATAAACACTATAAATTCTCTAACCTTAGTAAAATCTTTGATTAGGTCAGCTGCTCTCACACCGTTCTGTACATTAAAGCTGATATCAACTTTCACTTCAGTAAAAGAATCTGTTAATTTAATAATAGGAACCTAGAAAAAGAAGAGGGGTAAAATTAAAATACTTTAATCAAATTAAATAATAAAATCAGGGGATGGAAGGTTTCTAGACTTCAGGTCAATACCATAAACCACAGTTAACCTGGTCTTCTACAGACATTACATATTTAGTATTTTAACCTCATACAATATATTTTGTAATTTCTATCAATTGAGAATTTTTTGTTTATTTTAGTGTCCAATTAACTTTATTTATTCGTTTATTATTTATTTTTTATTGTATATATTTATTGTATATATTTAAGGTATACAG
>NW_012142746.1:3031041-3032798 GCF_000956105.1 Propithecus coquereli
TCATACGTAAGTAACTACAGATTTTTAACAAAAAATTCTACAGAACTTACAGTTGCTTTGTCTAGAACTTTCACTGAATCCTCGTCTGCAACTTTGTGTTTCCGAAGAGCTTCTTCGAGGGTCCAGAGGGGTAGGTTCTCCCACTTCCCAAACACCACAAGATCGATGTCACTGAACACAGAACACACACAGAGAAGGATTTGAAGAAGCAAGAAACTGTACTTGTCTTAACTGACATTCATGCTCATAGACTTTATTTGTAGAATTAAAACCTATTTCTCACCCTGCCCAACGACGAAGACTAAATGTGTTAGTGATAATGGGGGATTTTGGTGGGGAGGAGAGGAGGAGAGGTTGTTGATTTTAACAACCTCCTCCTCACAGTCATTTCGCGGAACTTAGACCTCAGGAAACAGAGTGATTTTGAAACAAGTAAAACCTCAAAAAAATACCAGTTAATGTTTCCTTTTCATAAAGGCTTCTGGTACTAAACCTAAAGATTTTGCTATCTGGATGAGATTAATTGTGACTAAGTGTAAAAAGCAAGATGCAGCGTACTGTATGTAGCATGCTACCACTTATGTAAACACATACAGTTTTTTGGGGGGGTTTTTTGGGTTGTTTTTGAGATAGAGTCTTGCTCTGTTGCCCAGGCTAGAGTGCAATGGCATCAGCCTAGGTGACAGCAACCTCAAACTCCTGGGGTCCTCAGCCTCTGAGTAGCTGGGACTACAGAAGCGCACCACCACGCCCGGCTAATTCTTTCTGTTTTTAGTAGAGACGGCGTCTCTTTCTTGCTCAGGCTGGTCTCAAACTCCTGAGCTCAAGCGATCCTCCCGCCTAGGCCTCCCAGAGTGCTAGGATTACAACCGTGAGCTGCCACGCCCAGACACACATTTCCTTTTATATGAATAGCTATCTCTGGAAGGATAGGTGAGAAACTGCCAACAGTAGCTGATCCAAGGAGGAGAACCAGGGGACAAAGGTGGGATTGAGATTTTTTCACTGCAATTACTTTTCTGCCTTTTCCAAATCTGAACTATGTGAATGTACTACCTATTCATAAAATTTAATTAAATTTTTAAGAAAAATGACTTTTTGGCTTCTGCTGAAGCTCAGAACCTAAATAAGGAATAATATTAATGAACTCAAAGTTGAATATTTTATGGCTCTTACAGGCCAAGGACATTAATGGGAAGAATGGAAATTGCCAGGGTCTATCCACTTCAACCTATTTTAAGTTGGGATAAAGCAAACCAAAGCAAATCAAGTTCAAATCAAAAAACACACTGGAATGTTTTTTCTTCATAAAGATCAAACCATTTCAATTCTAAGGGGGCAACTATCTACCCTTCAGGCAAACATTACTGATCACCCAAGAGATCCTCCAAGGCTGTGGGTTAAGACAGATCTCATCTGAAAAGACTAAAATTGAACAAGGGTACTGAAAAGGCCAGGACCATCCTCAGAGAAGAGTTTTGTGCCCTGAATTTCTGGTTCAGGATTGCTGGAATCATAGCAGCAGAATGAGTCCTTAATTATAAAAAATAGAGAGAGAGACCTTAAATTCCAGAGTATATCTAGTGCTACATATAATGAGGCATTTTATCATGATGCTACACTAACATCTATGTTAGTGAGTTAAGTGATGGCGTTGAATGGATGAATCTTAAATGCATTAACCTAAGTGAAAAAAGCTAGACTTAAAAGATTACATACTGTATGATTCCATTTTTTGAACACTTTGGAAAAGGCAA
>NW_012142746.1:3033892-3035564 GCF_000956105.1 Propithecus coquereli
AAACATACAGACCAAAATACAGTTTTCCCTTGGTATCTGAGGAAGACTGGTTCCACCCCTCCCACATCAAAATCCAAGGATGCCCCAAGCCTGTATATAAAATGGCATGGTATTTATTCGCATATAATCTATACAAACCCTCCCATATAATTTTAGTCATCTGTAGATTACTTACAATACCTAGTAAAATATAAATGCAACATAAATATTTGCTATACTGTATTTTTAAAAATCTGTATTATTTTTTATTTGTCTATTGTTATCGGGTTTTTCTTTCCTAAATATTTTCAATTCGAGCTTGATTGAATACGGGGATGTGGAACCTGTGGATACACAGGGCCAACTGCAGGAAACTTTCAAACGTAGTGTTCCGGTCACTGATGTTCCCTTATGAGCCAGAGACACAATCACAAATTCTTAATTTTTGTTCTCAAAACAGAAGTCTTCTCATACGATTACTAAATTAGGGTCAGACTACTTCAACTGCAGGACAAGAGCTGGCCTACAGGTCAACTCCAAAGAGAACATCAGGCACCGTCATTATAGCATCACGCTGTGGCATAAAGCTGGGACACATTCCATCTCAACCCACGGAGAACAGTGGAACTCAGGCAGGTATGTGTACGCACTTAATTACAATAAAGGATCGACGGTGAAAAGAGCTCAGTCTTTGAGGTGAAATGGAACTGGGAACCTAACCACAATCTCATGCTTCCCATATGTTTTTTTAAAAAAAAAAATGGATAAAATCCCCCATCTCAGAAGGATAAGGATTAATTTAGATCAGGATTACTCAACCTTAGCACCACTGACATTTGGGTAGGTAATTCTTTGTTGTAAGGGCTGTGCTGTTCACTGTAGGGTGGTTAGCTTCTATCCACTAGATGCCAGAAGTG
The DNA here is from genome assembly GCF_000956105.1 of Propithecus coquereli. Lineage (NCBI taxonomy): Eukaryota > Metazoa > Chordata > Mammalia > Primates > Indriidae > Propithecus > Propithecus coquereli. The sequence continues at coordinate 3,034,789 of NW_012142746.1, forward strand.
CTTCATCAGTCACAACAATCCAAAATGTCTCCAACATTGCCAAATGCCCTCTGCGGAGCAAAACCGCCCTGAGTTGAGAGCCACTTATTTAGATCACATGGGAGAAGCGACATGGCGTAGGGTAGCTACTCAATAAAATACTAGTGTCCTCCATCCGCCCTTTACCTGTAGTGTCATATTCAAAATCCTTTTGGTTTTGCCAACTGGACAAAAACCTTCCCTAGCTTCCCCTCTGCCACCTCAGGACAGAGTCTAAAGAAAAGCTATATATAGACAAAGTAATGGATTCTAATAAGTTACTTCTTTGAATGCACAGAATTATCAAACAGACCCTCAAATGAGCCCTAAAAAGTGAAGTATTATCTTAGTACCAGTATCTTGTTAAGAAACCATAAATAAGCCAAGAAGAAATCCTGGGCAAAAATTTTGCTTGATGAGTGAGGGCCTGGACTAGGACACAAGAGCTCTCTGACAACAGCTGGTCAGAGAGAGAGGAAAAGAACAGCAGTTGCAGGAGGGGGTAGCAAAGTCTTACGCCTGCATTAGCCTAAGAAAATTTCCTTCAAGTGACAAAAATTCCTATTGACATTTTCATACAGCTATAAACAATTATAAAATGTTTATACGGGAGATTGGAACAAAATAGTGACAGGGTTTTGATATATCACATCCAATAACAAATCACTATAATGAGGTTTGATTTGTCTTTCCTCTCTTCACACTCATGATTCTTAAATATAGATTGCCTCTAGTGACTGTTGTTAGCACTACAAAAA
>NW_012142746.1:3036549-3038902 GCF_000956105.1 Propithecus coquereli
GTAAATATGCTGGGAGGGACTAGGGAGAGACTGACTTCAGAAATGCAGCATTTTCAGAAGATTAAACCAGCAACTGTGCAACCACTGAATCGGCAAAGAAGCCAGACTGGATGCAGGGAGAACAAGTCATAAATCACTGGGTTGTACAGGGACTCGATGCAGGCGTAGGAGATGGTGGGCAGGAAAGGAACAGGCCCCAGAAACCACACCCCCCAACACCCAGCCAGGCGCAGAGCCTGGCCAGCATGCAGAGGGGTGGGGCTGAGGATGCCTTGAAGGCTGAAGCCTGAGGGACTGTGGGAAGCTACTGGCCAGGAGGACAGGACAAACTCAATGGCCGGGCTATGAGTCGAATGCAGTCAATACCGCAGCAGACTGAGAATGAAAGAAGCATTTCTACGAAGTTCGTGAGACTATGAACAGCAACCTTTGGAAGGAAAAAGTGAAGGAAATGGAAGGGAATGAAAAAGGAAGAGATGTGATCTGCTCAAATCCCCTTGAGTGCCAATCACAAGTACAGCCAGCCCGCTTCCAGGTTGAGGAGGTCAGCCTAAGCTGCAGTGAGGTGACCTCATGGGGTCTCCCGGTCTCTCCTGCCTGAGATGGACCAGGAGGCTGGAAACAAGGTGCTTGCAGTAATGGGTGGCAAGTGCCATGGGAGCTCAAGGGGCAGGGCAGCTCGGACTGAGGGACAGTGGCCTGGAAAGGCAGCCACTGGTAACAGAGCCCCGAAGAGGGAGTGTGCCTGCAACTGCCCAGCCCCTTCAGGGCCCAAAGCAGGAAGCTGGAAACACTGAGAAACCAAAAATGGTTTTGGGGAAGGAAAAAAAAATTGTCTACACTCCAATCCCCATAGCCTGTAACTTCTGCTACATGAAACTCTGGAAACTTTGAAAATGTGATTAATTAAGCAACCAACAGTTCCTGCCTCTTCTGATGTTTTATTTTTGGACCGAGAGTCAAAAAACTTGAGTTCTAGACTCAGACTCTGCCTGAGGGCAGCTGTGTTCCCTCTGACAGGTGACTGGCACTCTCAGGCCTCAGCACGCTCAGGTACAACGCAACACTAAGCTCCTTTCAAGCCCTTAGTTTCAAAACTTGAGCCTTTGGTAAGGAATGGTTTATAACAGCGTTCTGCCTGTTTGCTGTGCAATACTTCATAAAAAGTGGATTTTAAAACTCGAGAGACTTCTGCGGGTGAATTCAGAAGATATCCCAGTGGAGTCTATTTTTCCTTGGTATGTTTCAGGGTACCTTAAATCTTCAACTTTTAATGTTTACTTGTTTGTTTGTTTGTTTTTAAAGCTTCCCAGGTTTTGCTATATTCTCTACAGTTTTCTATCCCTTCTGCTTCTCAAAGACAACAGCTAAAAGAGAACAGCTGTTAGAAAGTTCACAGCTTGCCTCAGTTGCTCTTCCGCACAGGTCTGCTAGTAAGGAAGAGGGCCGTGAATAAACAGCAGAGCAAAGAGACTGCCTCTTACCTCACTGGACAGTCTGCTATGAGTGATCAGAGTTCATTTGTAGTTTAAAAACTGATCTCTACAGAAAAACGGCATCTTAGCCAATGGAGAACACCGCCTAAGTTTGACTGCATCCACAGGCCCGCTCACACATTTTCTAATTCAATTTCAGACAAAAAATAATCAGCCTAACTAACTGCCAGTCAATTTTTAAGTCATAAGAAATTAAGAATTCATTCTCTAAACACTGCTTAGTGCCTACGTTTGCTTATCAAAGATGATCCTTGCCTGGGTAATTTCTAGCTAACTGTGAAAAGACATACTCATTTAACGCAGTTTTGTGGTGTGTGCAGTATGTATGTTCCGCTCCGCAGTGCGGGTTTCAGGTGAGTGATTCAGAGCTTTCCAAAGATTACAGCTGCCCAAAGAAACTGGATTGCCTTGTAGGGTAGTGAGGTTCCTGTCACTTTAAGGGTAAATAAAGAAACTAGATGACCCTGGGGCAAACAAAGATCCAATAAAAGGGATTTCTGACCTTGGTGAAAAGCTGGAGGAGATTCTAAAATTCACGTTTAGCACTGGGACTCTAGGCTTCTAATTAGCACATTAATTTGGAAGGACATTATTACAGGTTTATAAGACAAGCTCTTAAAACAAGACCACGCTAAACAGTTAATAGTCCATAGAATCATATTCCTCTTTAAGGAAAAATGGCCCCACAGGTTATATATTTCTTTAATTGATGTATATTTGCCATACTAGAAGGGAGAAACAGGAATATGGGTTGAGGGGAGGCTATTAAAGCAAAAATATACTTGAACAAGGCCGGGCGGTGGCTCACGCCTATAATCCTAGCACTCTGGGAGGCCGAGGCAGGCGGATTGTTTGAG
>NW_012142746.1:3042710-3044547 GCF_000956105.1 Propithecus coquereli
GGGGTCTCACTCTTGCTCAGGCTGGTCTCGAACTCCTGACCTCCAGCGACCCTCCCACCTCGGCCTCCCAGAGTGCTGGGATTATAGGTGTGAGCCACCACACCCCACCAACATGTAATTTTTTTTTTAAAGCCAAGGTTTAGAAGTATTTCAAGAATGCAATGCCCAAATGGCTTTACATTTTAAAGTCTGTACAATGTGTCTAGTTTTCTACAGTATTGATAAGGATACAAGGTCACTTGGAAAAAAAGCCATGCCTAACTACATAGGAAGAACACCACCTCCAAAGCTGAAAGGAAAAAAACCCTCTCTCTATTTGTGGACAAGAAACTTATTCACACCCCCAAATAATTCTCACTATATCCCAAGTGTTAAAAAAACAAGGGAGAAAATATGGATGACAACATAAAATTATTTAAAAGGAAAGAGCCCACATATCTTACAAAGTTGCAGGCATTTACAATGGTTATTCATAGTTTAGGAATGTCTTATTTGCTATGTTAACTCATCCTTGGTTAGGACAGGGTAGTAAAAAGTGCAGAGAACAAATACTCGTCTGCATATCCTGAATTACAGTATTCCTTTTTTTTCTTCTTTTAAAAGGTACTTGTACCTGCTTTCCTAGAAATTAGAGCGCTCCTTTTAACTACCATTACTGGCGGCACTGAATTTCTGTACTACAGTTGTTTCGGCCAGTGTTCAGAAGGATGGTTTTTCAGATGATTTCCTCTCTGTCCTTTCCCTCTTTACTGCTGTGAAGAGAGAGAATGAAAACCACCTGTCTTCTTCTCCCGGCCTTTCCTTTGCCACAAAACCCTGCCACTACTGTCAATCAATTATTAAGAGAGAAAAAAGAAATCATTACCCAAGAGTTGCTTTATCTAATTCTGGTAAATAATTCTTTCCCCTTCCAGTAAAAGTTCTGAACTTACCCACCACTCGAAGTAGATCTAACCAAATGTGGGTAAACTTAGGAAGCCTAAAGAAGAGAGCGTGGTAGTGTTCCCCAATTAAGATCAAACAGCTCAAAACAAAAGCTTAGGGAATAAATTCATTCCCCAAATGAAAGGCCCTCAAATATCTGTCAAGCGAAGAAAAGGAAAACAAAACACAAACGAAGCTGAACCTTTCCTCAGCTACAAGGTCCAAATGCCAATAAGAATAGTCCATTCTACAGAAGTTTGTTATATTCTTAAATAACGCAATATGGATTAGTTTAACTCACACGATTCTAATACCAAAACGTCATTATTTATTTTTTGTTTATCTTTGATGGAAGGACTGGTGTTTAAGAATAGACACTGCACTATAAATGCACAACTACCTATAACATCTTTACTTACGTTAAGTGTACCAGTAAAAGAAGGACAGAACCAATATGGGGATATCTCACTTTCATGGATCCCTAGAGTTGAAAATCCCAATATCCAAAACATACCAGAGGTGATTATTTGCTTAATAAATAATTTATATTAACTAGGGCAAATTTCCAGTGCATATTTAAAATATTTTATCTTTTAATAGTGATTACCTTAAATAATGAAACTGAGAACAAAACTAATTTGGAGAAAGGCTTTCACAATTTACTTCTTTTTCTGTACTGTTGAGATCTTTTAGATAAGTGCTAGTATTATCTAAGGAATTTTTAAAAGCTTAAGTAAAAAAATAAAAAATTGATTCACTAAGAATTCATTTATACATATACCAAAAATGTACTGTATAAAACCTAGGCTGACTTTTATGAGGTTCCAAATTTTTTTCAAAATTAACAAATAAAAAACTCTGAAAGAGGCCGGGCGCGGTGGCTCACGCCTGTAATCCTAGCTCTCTGGGAGGC
>NW_012142746.1:3045732-3046497 GCF_000956105.1 Propithecus coquereli
TGAGCTCAAATGATCCGCCTTGCCTTGGCCTCCCAGAGTGCTAGGATTACAGGCATGAGCCACCGCGCCCGGCCAATATAATAATTTAAAGAGCACAGCTGGAATCAAACCTCTGTGTCACCACTTACTGGGAATGCCTGGACAGGTGTTCTATCTCTCTAAGCCTGTTTCTCTTATGTGAAATAAGGACAACAACAGTGCTTATCTTGGAGGGTTTCTGTAGAAATTAAACAAAAGTATGGAAAGGGCTTAGCACAGGGTTTACTGTTAAGTAAATATCAACTATCATTATTATTAACAAATATTTAATTTCAAAAGATAAACAAGACAAAACGGTGCAGGCAAAACGTAACAGGTGTAGGTCTGTTCTAGCTATTAGGCCATCAGTGTGCAATCTTTGCTTTTAAATCCCTTTTTTGTAAATGTTTCAAAAGGCTTTTTTACCTTGAGATAGAAAAATATCTATCAAGAGAATGAGAAAACACAAACCACAGACTGGGAGAAAGTATTTGTGAAAGACTAGTATCTGAAATACACAAAGAACTCTTAAAACTCAACAGTAAGAAAATGAACAGACCATTTAGAAAATGGGCAAAAGAAAAAAAAATGGACAAAAGACCTAAACAGACACCTCACAGAAGAAGACATACAGATGGCAAGTATGTTAAAAAGATGCTCAACATCATATATCCCTGGGGAATTGCAAATTAAAACAACAGTGAGATAATACTATATACCTATTAGAATAGCCAAAATCCAGAATAC
>NW_012142746.1:3046547-3049149 GCF_000956105.1 Propithecus coquereli
TTAAATTCCCCTTCTATCCTCCAGTAACATTTCCATGAGGGAACAAGGACATCTTGTACAAGGATGTTCACAACGTTATCTGGAATACTAAAAAATTTAGAAGTGGTATCACTGTCCACCAATGGGATCCAATTAAATAATCATAGACACACCCATTGACTGACCTTCCATTTATAGCCAATAACCCACTAAAAAGAATGAAGTAAAGCTGATAAAGATCTAACACATGTTAAGTTTAAAAGAAAAAGCACAATGTGTTCAGTAGGGCTGCGGTCTCCAACCCCCAGGGCCATGGCCTCCAACCCCCGATATTATCTGTGGCCTGTTAGGAAACGGGCCTCACATCACCACCTGACCTCTGCACCTCCACCCACCCCCGTCTGGAGATAAACTGCCCTTCGCGATACCAAAAAGGTTGGGGACCACTGCAGTAGGGTCCCTTCTGTCTGCATTAAAAAGACACATACACACACACACAAACACATACAAAAAGAGACACACATTATGCTTTTATTTGCATCACAACTTTTCTGGAAGGAGAACTGTAATAAAGATTACCTTGGGGGAGGGACTTCTTTCTGTCTAGCAGTATGGGCAGGAGAGTTAGGAAGACAACTTTTTATCTTGTCTCTTTCTGTTTGTTTTGTTTTTTTAACCACTAGCATGCATTTGTTTGCTTTTCTAACAGGGATCACTGTCTGCTTGGTGAGATTATAGGCCATGAGATTTATTGTCTTCTTTGTATTTTCCCATGTGGAAAATGTGTGTGTATTCTACCCCCACCCACCTTCCCCCCAAATAAAATGGGGTCCATATACCATACTGCTAACAGGGATTAAATCTGGGAAGTGACGGGGGTGGTAATTCACTTCTTAAAATGTATGCATCTATACAGACTTTCTAAAATGCATACATGTTAATTACCATTATATATTTTTAAAACAAGATCTTTGTAACTAGGAAAAATATTCATTAAAGAAAACCAACACAGAAGTACAAAGACTCAAATTACTCTAATAATCTAGCCTTGCAAACCAAAAGTGGGGAACCTGGGCAATTGTGGAAAGGACTCAGTAGTCCGCCTATAAGCAGCACTGACTCCTGCGGACACAGAAGACCCCCAAATCCAGGCACACAGAGACAGCATACACCAGTACATTTTGGGAAGTTACTGTGTGTCCCTCGCAGTGTGTGTAGTGAGTTTCCGTTGGTGTCGGACTCATCCTTTCTAGGGATTTATATGCTTAGATGTATGTGTACATGCAAGACAAATTTCTGGAAGAATACACAAAAATTGTTACCAGTACTTTTCTCTGAGATGGAACTGAGGTCTGAGTGGCCACGATTTTTTTTGTGCTGTGATTTGTCTCAAATGCACAGAGGCATCAAGAGAAAGAAGTGAAAACCGCAAGCCCTGGGGTGATGGCGGTGTAATGTGAGTGGCACCTCCCGGAGGCTCCAGAACGGATCTTTGCAACGAAACTGCACACGCACATCCACATCCAGGCTCCTCCAGTACTTTCGGCTACTAGCTAGACACCTCTGCTAAGGTGTCTCCTCAAACTCAGCAAGTTCAAATTGAAATTCCTTTTCTTTCTCCTGAACCTATTCCTCCTACTTCTTGTATTTTCCTCTGTGAGTTTGTGTCTCCCTAAATGGAATCTTCAGATTCTTCCCTAATCCACCCTTCTCCTTCATCCTCTGGAGCTAACAGGGCAAGGTAGCCTAAATGCTTCTACCAAAAACCAGAACAAACACTTCCAAATCTTCCCTGCCCCTGCTTCGAGTTCAAGTCCTTTTTTCTCACAGCAGGACACTGTGGCAACCTCCAAACTGGTCTCCCAGCCACCAGTCTTTCCCTTCTCTAAGCCATCTTGGCGGGACCACTGGGGTCCCCTTCCTCAGCCTACCTGTCATTTCCAAACTCCTTATCAGATCCCTGCCTACCTTTCCAGCCTAACTCCAACCCCTCTTCTCCCAGGACAGACCCACAGAACTGTGCCGGAACATGCCATGCCTTTTCAGAAATCACCCGTGCACAGGCAGGCCCCATGCCTGGAATACCCTCTTACTCAGCCTTGGAGAGCTCAGTGTCACCTCCTCCGTAAAACTCCCAGAGGCAGAATGAACTGAGAGCCGCCTGAGCGCTCTGGGAGCACAGCAGGCCAGGCCCGCCCCGCACAGAGCAGCCCGTCCTGGAGAGCAAGCGCCTGCCTGCAGCTCCCCACCCCGGCTCGGCTCAACTCTCCCTGCTGCAGCTCCGTGTGCCCAGACCCAGGACTCCGCACACACAAGCACTTCCTTAGGTTCATAGGGGGAAATCTACCCACACCCATGTCCACAGAGTCCCAAAAGGGGGTGACATTCCCTTCAAATGAGCTCTGAACCAGAACCCGAGGAAATGGATGCTCATATACTGTGGGTGAGAACTGACAGAAAAAGAAAACAGGGTCATTTGGCCCAAGAACTGCAGATGTCCTTTACAGTTAAAGAAGGCAATTCCACGTCTCGGAATGTACCCTACGGAAGTCAGTCCGCATGTGCACACAGATAGGGCTATAATATCCACAATGAACATGTAATTTTTTTTTTTTTTTTTTTT
>NW_012142746.1:3053469-3077765 GCF_000956105.1 Propithecus coquereli
CTCTCGTTCATGGATGGTGGGAATGCACAGCAACTTTGGAAGACAATGTGACAGTTTCTTTTCTTTTCTTTTTTGTATGAGGTCTAAAATTTATTAATTATGAAATTCATGTCCAAATATTAAGTCTTTTGGAATGCCAGAGTAATTCCACATTTCTAACTATAACTCCTTTTAAATCATCATCTTCATTTTACCTGCTTTTTACATGAACAATACAGTAGATTTGAGCAAATTGTTATAATTTTCAATTCAACCAATGTATGTATTTCCCATGGATCCATTTCTTAATTTCTTTACTAACAGTAGATTATGGTTATATTTAGTTCAAAATACTCTTCTGTAAATATCTACCAATCACTTTCATTTAACCTTAGATTTTGAGATGAAGAGAAATCAAACAGAAACAACGCCCACAATCACTCAAATGAAAAGCACAGACTATACGACCATTCAGTATTTGTAATCAGCCCCCAGAGAACTCTGCAGAATGCATAGCACCATTAGTTTCTCTAACTTATTATTATTTTTTTTTTTTGAGACAGTCTCATTCTGTTGTCCGGGCTAGAGTGTTGTGGCATCAGCCTAGCTCACAGCAACCTCAAACTGCTGGGCTCACATAATTCTACTGCCTCAGCCTCCAGAGCAGCTGGGACTACAGGCATGCGCCACTATGCCCTAAGTTTTTTTTCTATATATATTTTTAGTTGTCCAACTAATTTCTTTCTATTTTTTAGTAGAGACAGGGTCTCACTCTTGCTCAGGCTGGTCTGGAACTCCTGATCTCAAACGATCCGTCCACTTTGGCCTCCCAGAGTGCTAGGATTACAGGCGTGAGCCACCACGCCCGGCCTCTCTAACTTACTTTTAAACTACATTCCAAATTAAACTTTTAAGACATTTTGAGAATGTTTCATGTTGCTTGAGTTACTGTTTGTTTACTTCAGTGACAAAATAGTTTTAGGAGGCTTCCAAATAATTAAATAAAATGTATTGATTCAGAAGAGTGAGCTAATAGAATTCAAGAGAGAGAAAAAAAACTAAGAGTATTTGAATTTGGTCAGTAAAATACTTAATAAAATATAAAATAAAAACAGCCAAAACCTAATGAGATCTATGTGCCAGGTCTCAGGCAGAGCACTTCACATGTATGATCTCACTTAATTCTCACAACAACCCTATGAATAATGGCTGTTATCCTTTTTTAAAAGATGCACAAACTCAGGCTCAGAGAAAATGAACAACTTCCTTAGGGTTACGCAACTAAGATGTGGTGCAATCTAGGTTCAAACCTAGGAAATATAGGTCTAAAGTATGCATTTTTGAGACCATGAGCTATATACCAGCTCTTACTTATCTCACTCATTTAATAAAGGAGATTTAAAAGTGACATGACATGGACCTCTTTTATGGTAAGTCTGGGAGTCTTGAATCATTCTTTCCCTATTAAATATTAGTTTTTGACCTAAACAGCCAACAAAGGAAAAACTACAGCAACAAAGGAAAAACTCCCAAACATCCCTAGAATGTTAGGATGACAAAAGTCCCAACAATGGCCAGACGTCATGGCGTGCCTGTAATCCCAGCTACTTGGGAGGCTGAGGCAGGAGGATCCCTTGAGCCCAGGAGTTCTGGGCTGTAGTATGCTATGCCAATTGGGTGGCTGCACTAAGTTCGACATCAATATGGCGACCTCCCGGGAGCGGGGGACCACGAAGTTGCCTAAGGAGGAGTGAACCGGCCCAGGTAGGGAACAGAGCGGGTCAAAACTCCCATGCTGATCAGCAGTGGGACTGTGCCTGTGAATAGCCACTATACTCCAGCCTGGGCAACATAGCGAAGCCCCGTCTCTTTAAAACAAACAAAAAAAAAAAGTAAAAAACCCACAAAGTCCCAATAATGCATGCAAGACGGTGGGGAAAACAAAACAAAGGTAAAAGAGGCAGATATATGAAATTTAAGTATAGGGGACTAGAACAGAAGATAACACACCAATTTCTGGTAACGGTTACATATAGGAAGGGAGGGGAAGAAAGGAAGGAAAAGATCAAAAAGGGTTACAAAGGTTATCATAAATGTATGAAAACATTTTGCTTCTTAAAAAATGTTTAAGGCCCTCTTTTTTTTTTTTTCTTTTTTGAGACAGAGTCTCATTCTTTTGCCCGGGCTAGAGTGAGTGCCGTGGCATCATCCTCGCTGACAGCAACCTCACACTCCTGGGCTCAAGCGATCCTCCTGCCTCAGCCTCCCGAGTAGCTGGGACTACAGGCATGCGCCACCATGCCCGGCTAATTTTTTCTATATATTTTTAGTTGTCCGATTAATTTCTTTCTATTTTTTAGTAGAGACGGGATCTCGCTCTTGCTCAGGCTGGTCTCGAACTCCTGAGCTCAAACAATCCGCCCGCCTCGGCCTCCCAGAGTGCTAGGATTGCAGGCGTGAGCCACCACGCCCGGCCTAAGGCCCTCTTTTTAATACAGAGGGGTCTGTTCATTGTCTACGGCAAATGTATCTTGCTCTTGCTCTGTGAACCTATCTTGTCCTTCCTCAATAAACTCCATTTCATCCAAACATTTCCTGTACTGTCAAAGCGGTAAGAACATCTTCAGCGTTTAAGGATCCATTATTATGCCTGAAGGAGACACTGTAGTCAAGATATAAGACACTTGTATATTGGATCCATGCACCAACCTCCTCTTCAGTTTCTCTTTTTTGGGCTTCTGTTACCTAAAACAGATTAAATGATTCAAGTCTCCTTACAGATACACGTCACAAACAATTATCCATGTGTTTTTGCTTTAGAACTTCCACTGGGCTGCTCCCAGAGGCGCCAAGACTGGGGGCCTGCAGCAGCGCTGCCTACTGCCAGATCCCCACCCGCCGCTTGCGCAGTCTCACCGGCCGGGGAGGCTGCAAATCATGCCTCCATCGCACGGGAGCTCAATTTGGCAGTTTCTTATATAACTACAGATACTCTTACCATACAATCTAGCAATCGGAATTCTTGGTGGATACCTTAATGATTTGAAAACTTACGTCTGCACAAAAAAATGTACACAGCATGTTACGGCAGCTTTTTTCTTAACTGTCAAAACTTTGAAGCAACCAAGATGCCTTTTGGTAGGCGAATGGACAGATAATCTACAGGACATCTACACAATGGAATATTATTCAGGGCTAGAAAGATATGAGCTATCGGGCCAGGAAAAGACACGGAGGACTCTTAAATGCATATTACTAAGCAAACAAAGCCAATTTGAAAAAGCTGTAGCCTTTTCACACATACCCTATAATTCCAATTATATGACATTCTGGAAAAGGCAAAACTGCGGAGACAGTAAAAGGATCAGTGGTTGCCGAGGGTTGGGAGGAGGAAGGAATTAAAAGGCAAAGCACATAGGGTTTTTAGGGCAGTGAAACTATTCTGTATGATACTCTAATGTTGGGTACATGCCATTGCATGTTTGTCAAAACCCCTAGAATGTTCAACACCAAGAGTGAACCCTAATGTAAACTATGGACGTGATAATGGTGATAAGGATGTGTCAATGTAGATTCAGCGATTGTAACAAACGTGCCACTCTGGATAGGATAGGGCAGGATATGGATAGCAAGGGAGGCTGTGTGCATGTCAGGGCTGGGAGTATATGGAAAATCTCTGTACCTCCCACCCAATTTTGCTATGAACATAAAAGTGCTCTAAAACATAAAGTCTATAAGTATTTTAAAATTCTAAAACTTGTTTATATTTTTTTTCAACTTTTTTTTCTTTTTCCTGTTTATCACTTATTCATCTGGGATTTAATTAAATATGGCAAAAGGCAGGAATATAACTTTTTTTTCAAATAGCTAAACAAGTTTTCAGTACCCTTTGTTGAATATCTCTCATCCTTTTCTCAATGATTGAATATACACTTGCTGCACCCGTCTACCCAATGGCCTGTCCCCTGCTCCCCCCAATAATTCTATCACCCCACCTGCTTTCCTTGGGGAAACAATTCCTATCCCTACTGTTTCATGTGATTCTGGTGAGGTGGCATGGCAAAGCCACCTGGTGGTTCCGGACAGGAGCAGGCATGGATGGCCCCCAGTTAGTGTAGCACCCCCATGGTCATGGCCCAGTGATGGGCACCTGCACCCAGCAGCCCTCATGGTGTCCCTTCCTTAGGACTGCACATACTGACATTAAGGAAGGTCACTTTCATCTCTGACCTCAAGCTATTAAAATAGGAGCCTGGAAGTATCAACAACCACACCTCCTCTTCTTCTAGCTACACAAAGGAAGCCATCAGCAAGAAGAGAGAATGGAGCCCACTCCAAAAAGAATCAAAGTCAGGGAGAGACAGGGCATTTGAGCCTCCTCTGATGTCACTGAAGCAAGTATTATCCAAAGGGTATCCCTGGTACTTGACAAAATAAATGTCTTTGTTTGGTTTTTGCTCAAGTCATTATGAGTTTCTTTCCCTTGAACCTGAAAAGACTCCTGATTCACACACAAAGCTCTCGTGCATAGTCAGGTCAGATCTTAGGCTTTTCTTCAGATCTATGGCTCTTTCTATTCCAGGGCTCAAATTACCCTTTAAAATCTTGCATAAATCTATAAATAGTTGATAGTACAAGATAGTACAAAACCAATCGTTCCTCCGAACTCATCTTTAGTATGCAAAATGTTCTTGGCTATTCTTGCCTGTTTATTCTTCCAGACGCTCTTTAGAATCATTTTGACAAGTTATTCTCCCACCTTCCCCCTCCAAACTCAGTGGGATTTGTATTTAAATTATATTAATTGACTAATGGGTTGACCTAATATCTTCAAGTTTTTTATGGTACTCATTGTAAAGGTTTTTATTTTCTTCACCTCTCTGGTTTTGTTTTGAAATTATTTGGGGATTCTGATGCTCTAGTGAGTGAAATCTTTTTTTCTTCTTCTTTTTTTCGATTATATTTTCTGACTGTTACATGGGAAAGCTATTTACTTTCATATGTTTATTTTATAAACAACCAGACAATTCTCTTGCCCCACTACATTGGCTAGAATTATTAAGATTAGATCAAATAATACTGGTGTGGACAAGCGTCCTTATCTTGTTACTGATTCAATGGGAAGTGTTTCTAGTGTCACGTAATGTGTACATTTTAAAGTACCACTCTTTATCAGGTTAAGGAAGTATCTGTATATCTGTATATTAACTAAAGTTGTTGCACTCTTTTGTTTCTTTGTTTGTTTTCAAGAGACAGTGTCTCACTATGTTGCCCAGGCTAGAACACAGTGGCTATTCACAGGTGCAATCATAGCTCACTGCAGCCTCAAACTCCTGGTGATCCTCCTGCCTCAGCCTCCTCAGTAGCTGGGGCTACAGGCATGTGCCGCCACGAAGCACAACCACCACAACACCTGGCGTAAAAATTGAACTCTTTTAACACACATTTAAGGCTTCGCTAATAGTTATTTTCAACAAGCATCTGCAATACTTTTTGCAGAATAAAGCAACAAGGTAGTTTTTTCCTTTAATGATGATGGCAATGATGATGGAGGAAGAGGAGAAGGAGGAAGAAGAAACAGAAAAGTAAAAGCTACAACTGAGTATGTGGCTTCTCCATGAAAAAATTTCACAAATAGGCAACTAATATTGCAGTAACAACAAAAATGTTTAAAGTTAAATAAAAGCCCACTACCTTAATAAATCAACTTTTTCTTATCCCCAATTAGGTAACTCTCTTAACCCAATAAAATAGCAGACTAAACAAAATAAAAATGACACACCTGATACTTTCACTGTGTAGCCAGCCAACAGATCACAGGAAGACATGTTCTGGATGCGCGTAAGATCTAAAACATTTAAGATTTTCTATAATTCTTTGATTATAAAAATTATCGGGACTGTGTACTGTTTCACCTTGTTAAATCTCTCAGACCAAATCCATTTTAGATGTCTCGTTTACCACCCAACTTCCCTTCAAATTTGCAGTCTACAGAAGTTATTGGCGAAGACATGTAGGTACAGTGAAGTTTTTCTACACTGACTATGTCTTCTACTTCAAAGTAAGGCCTGGGACGTCTGCCATTCCAAGGGTTATTTCTACTATATTTACACTAGGCAATATAGCACTTTATAAAAGATTCCACTAAAGTTATGCTTTCCCTGAAAGTATTACAAAATCTTTAAGACCTCTATGGGCAAAATAAAAGAGCTACTGGATAGCCCACCAAATTTTAATATATATAATATGTATATTTTTATACATATACACATGCAAATATATGTACATATAAATTTTTTTGGAAGACACTGTGAACACTTCGATAATTTTAAAGAGGCCCCATAATTGCCTCAATTAGTTTTGCTAATAGAAAATGAAATGTGGCCAGGCACAGTGGCTCACATCTACATACTATCACTCTGAGAGGCCAAAGTGAGAGGATCACTTGAGGCCAGAGGCTCGACGCCAGCCTGAGCAACATAGAGATCGCATCTCTACAAAAACTTTTTTTAAAAATTAGCAGGGTGTGGTGGCCTGTTTCTGTAGTCCCAGCTACTCAGAGGCTGAAGTGGATGGCTTGAGCCCAGGAGATCGAGGTTGCAGGGAGCTATGACGACACCACTTAACTCTAGGCTGGGCAACAGAATGAGACCCAGTCTCCCCCATCTCAAAAAAAGTATATACATAAGTATTACTTATAAAACTTTCCTTGCTATTTGCTAAAACTTTAGTAATGATATAAATGTGCTATGTTCCTAAGCCATACATCATTTAAAGCCCTCCGGCCATGCGCAGTGGCCCAAACCTATAATCCTAGCACTCTGGGAGGCCAAGGCGGGAGGATTGCTTGAGGTCAGGAGTTGGAGACCAATCTAAGCAACAGCGAGACCCCATCTCTACTAAGAATAGAGAAAATTAGCTGGGTGCAGTAGTGCGGGCCTGTAGTCCCTGCTACTCAGGAAGCTGAGGCAGGAGGATCACTTGTTGCAGTGAGCTATGATGACACTCCATGCACTCTAGCCTGGGTAACAAAGCAAGACTCTGGCGGGGGGCAAAGAGTGCCTCCTACACTTCCTTAGCTGTGCTTTGGAGGGGGCCTGGCCTGGACAAAGCAACTAACTTCTGCATAGCACTTCATATTTTTCCGTGAGCTCTTACCTATTCTTTGATTCAATCATCTACACTGATTCTGTGAGGCGAACGATGCAGAAGTTAATTTGTAATTAAAAGAATTTTTATGGGAAATAATTTATTTCCCTAAGACCATACAGAAAATCAATGATGGGACCAAATCTGAAAACCAGATCTCCTTACTTGAACATACCAACCACTAGGAGGATCACAGAGGTAAAATTACTTTCAAATTCTGGCTCAGACTCTTCTAGCTGAGTGACCTTTCAACATTCCTCACTCTCAGGCTCTGAGTCTGTAAAGCAGGGATGTTAATGCCCATCCCACAGCTCCATGTGGCACTGAGCACTCTGCCTGGCACGTGACGCACTTTCAAGTCCCCACTTGACCCTCAGGCTTCAGCAGGCATGGGACTTCATAAGCTCACACACCCACGAGAGAGGGAGTTCAATGGTCATTCCTCTGAGGTCCACCAAGAGGGCAATCACTGACCACGGCAGCCGCCACCACTCCTCCTTATCCTCAGACATCCTTTACTCCTCCTCCTCATTTCCTACATTCCCACACTTGTGGAAAGCAACGACATGCCAAGCGCTGTACCAGGCCTGGTCCAATCACTTAATCTGTCACATCAGACACACATCCCCTCAGAGATCCCAGGACCTGCTGCTCTAGGCTTACCACTCCTTTACCAGCCTGACTCCATTAGCCCTTGGCACTTTGCCTGAACCAACAACCTAACTCCAGAGGATCTCTACAAAGGACGCAAGCATCACATGGTTCCTCACTGCCTCTAACATGCATTAACTCCCCGCTGCCAGAGGTCAGCAAACCACACCCAAAGGCCAATTTCGGCTAACCTGGGTTTGGGTTTGGGTTTGCACAGTTCACAAGCTAAGAATGTTTTTACATTTCTAAATGGTTGAAAAGAAGTCAAAAGAAGAATCATATTGGGGACACATGAAAATTACATATAATTCAAATTACAGTGTACATAAATAGATTTATTGGAATAGAACCGCATTCATTCATTTACATATCATCAATGGCTGCTGCTTTCTCAGTAGAGTAGTTAAGACAGAGACCATAGAAGCAACAAAGCTTCAAATATCTATTATCTTCACAGGAAAAGTTTGCTGACCTCTGCTTATACATACGTTCCATAGTATATTCAAGAGTAACCTGATGGACCAAGTCTACCAAGTTACACTGTGTGTTTCTCTGCATTGCCTTCTACATTATTTGGGGGTAAAAAAAAAATCTGTAGAATTAGATTTATACTTAGTACCCCTAGCAACAATTGTCTCCTCAGCATCCTCCACACGTCCATCCTGGTTCACAGCAAACAGTCGACTGATTTTTTTTTTTAAGAGGCAGGATCTCACCCTTTTGCCCAGCCTAGAATGCAGTGGCACCATCCACATCACATAGTTCACTGTAACCTCGAACCCCCGGGCCCAAGCAATCCTCCCACTCCAGCCCCTTAAGTAGCTAGGACTACAGGTACGTGCTACCATGCCTGGAAAATTCCTAATTTTGTAGAGACAGGGTCTCCCTATGTTACCCAGCCTGGTCTTGAACTCCTGATCTCAGGTGATCCTTCTGCCTCAGCCTCCCAAAGCACTGGGGTTACAGGCATGAGCCACTGTGCCCAGCCTCAACTGTTATTTTTAAGAGGCTTGGTGTTAACTGCTAAGTGCTTAGTTATACATTAAACTTTAAAATATATTTTTTTCATTTATTTTTAAATTTTAGAAGTCTGTTTCGCTTTTGTTGTTGTTGTTGTTTTTCTAGGCACAACAGCAGACAGGATAAAATATATTTTTAAAGTAGCCATTAGGATGGCTTCTACCAAAAAAAAAGCAGAAAATCATAAGTGTTGGCAAGGATATGGAGAAATTGGAACCCTTATACATTCCATTGTGGCAATGGAAAATGGTGTCCCTGCTGTGGAAAACAGTGTGACAGCTCCTTAAGAAAGTAGACACAGAATTACCATATAATCCAGCAGGTCCACTTCTGGGTATATACCTAAAATAATTGAAATCAGGGACTCAAACAGACACCTGTACACTCACAGCAGCGTATATGTGATAACCAAGAGGCAGAAGCCACCTAAATGTCCACTGACGGAACGAGAAACAGATTAATGGAGAAACAAAATGCAATATACACATACAACGAAATATTATTCAGCCTTAAAAAGGAAATTCTAACATAAAACATTGATGAGCCTTGAGGACATTAGGCTACGTGAACAAGCTAGTCACAGAAAGACAAATACTACTGCTTCCTCTTATATGAGGAATAGTAAAATCCCTATCATAGAGACAGAAAAGTAGAATGGTGGCTGCCAAGGCCAGGGGATGGAAGAATGAGGAGTTAGTGTTTAATGGACACAGAGTTTCAGTTGGGGAAGAAAAAAAAGTTCTAGAGACAGATGGTGGTGATGGCTGCACAGCAATGTGAATATACTTAATGCCACTGAACTGTATGCTTATAAATGGTTAAGACATTAAATTTTATGTTATGGGTATCCTGCCACAATTTTGAAAAGCATTAAAAATGCACTGTTCTTTAAAAAAAACAGCCAACAACTCACTTACAGCTAATAATCAGCAGAGACGCATCACTGAAGAACTAAGACCTACCCTACTATCAATCATAGCAATGTTATCTCACATAAAATCTTAGTCTGTGAAAAGAAACACCAAAAATACCATTTTCTTAATAAATATAATTCTCCAATTATTTTTTGACACAAATTTAGAGAACCATTATATTTTTAAAGGAAATATTGAATCACATCCTAGAATTAGATTAGGGCACTACTTCAGGTCATGCATAGAAGATAAATAACAGTTTGATTTTTGGTGTTTTATATAGGAGTTCACACCACACACTGGAACATTCCAGCAAGAGTGTGAAGGGGATTCCTCATAGGAGACAACCCAGGGCCTCAGTTCATGTTTTAGCCATTTGCCCCCTGACCCATCTGGAGAGTTCAGAAGTTCTTTCCTCAAAAAAGCGCTAGGAAAATGTTATTTTCAAGTAGAAACAAGTGCCAAAAGCATTTATAATCAAAGAAACATGGAGATTCTTCCTTAGCAGTTTTATCTCACCATAACTTACTTGCAATATTTTAAAACCGATTTGGCACAATCTCAAACTTTAAATAGGGACAATTCAGTTGAGAATTTAACGGTGACAAGACAAGGTATTCCAGGGTCATGCAAAGCACATTAAAGAAACTAATGTAGTAAAAATCAAGATAACAGAATTTCGGCAGTAAAACTATTTTTAAATACAAACATCATATCTAAGATGAAGAATATACGCTTTTATTTTGGTTGTATTCCATGTAAACAACAAGATATAAGCAATAAAAATAAACAGTAAGAAAAGCTGAAGTTACAAGGGAATTAAGAAAAAGATGTGGATCACCAGCTAAAACTAAGGAATCCTAACTAAGATTCCCAGCTTTCCCACATAGAGGAGCAGAAGCAATACACATAGTAGACAACAGTGAGATGCCCTATATATTTTTTTAATTTATTTTATTTTTAGAGACAGGGTCTCACTCTGTCATCACATTAGAGTGTAGTAGTTCCATCGTAACGTCCGTGTGGCTACAAACTCCTGGGCTCAAGTGATCCTCCTGCCTCAGCCTCCTGAGTAGCTGGGACTACAGGTGCATGCCACCACATCGGGCTAATTTATTTTGATTCCTTTTTGTTTCTTTCTTTTCTTCTTTTTTTTTTTTGTAGAGACAGGTCTCGCTATGTTACCCAGGCTGGTCTTGAATTCCTGGCTTCAAGTTATCCTCCCACTTTGGCCTCCCAAAATGCTGAGATTACAGGCATGAGCCACTGCATCCAGCCTGAAATGCTTTATAAATGATTACTATATCCTAGCACTCTGGGAGGCCGAGGCAAAAGGATCGCTCGAAGTCAGGAGTTCGAAACCAGCCTAAGCAAGAGCGAGACCCCATCTCTATTAAAAATAGAAAGAAATTAGCCAGACAACTAAAAATATGTAGAAAAAAATCAGCCGGGCATGGCGGCACATGCCTGTAATCCCAGCTACTCGAGAGGCTGAGGCAGAAGGATTGCTCGAGCCCAGAAGTTTGAGGTTGCTGTGAGCTAGGCTGACGCCACAGCACTCTAGCCCGGGCAACAGAGTGAGAGTCTGTCTCAAAAAAAAAAAAAAAAAAAAAAAAAATGATTACTATGAAAAGGGGGAGAAAAACAAAGCAAGCTCCTCCTGCCAAACTAGAAAGTCAGTATCTCTATCTTAACTTTTTGTTTTGAATAAATAGAGGCAGGGTCTCACTATGTTGCCCAGGCTGGCATGCCGTGGTTACGCACAGGTTCAATCACAGCGTACTACAGCCTTGGAACTCCAGGGCCCAAGTGATTCTCATGTCCCAAACAGCCTCCTAAGGAGCTTGGACTACAGGTGCATGCCACTGTGCTCAACTTGACTGTTTAAATTTGGGTGAGAAAATCAAATGTGTAAGCAGCACAGGAAATACTGCAGTGTTTTTAAACACTGAGAAATGTCGCAAACTGGGTCTGCAGAAACCTCTCCAGGTCCATAAATTCTCTATGAGGATTTTTAAATTGGGTGTTTCCATTTCAAAATTATGCTAAAAACATTAGCAAAAGCCTGTTCTGGATCATCCAGATGCTTCCCTGGAAACACAGAGCTGCCTGGGGATTTCCTCGCCCATGTGTGCTGTCGCGTGTACTCACCAGACGGGGCAGGACCAAACAACAGGCTTTTAACTGATGTGTGCCAACAGTCAGGAACGGAGTAAGACCTGACCCCTGCACAACACACACACGCCAAGTGAAGGGCAAAGGGCACTCCCACAAGGTTTTACAGCTTTCAGAATAACGTGATGCGAGAACTGAGTCACCCCATGGCAAGGTCATAAAAGCACTCCCAAAGCCTCCAAGTCAGCTACCACAGGCCGTACTATATTCATAATGAGAGCAGCAATTTGAGTAAAACATCATCTGTTTCATAAAGTTAATTTTAATTTTATTGGTTTTGCCACTTATCTGCATTTAATTTGTGGATTTTTTCTTTTTATAATCTTTAAGTATGAGGAGTTTAAACTTGTGAGCATTCTTAAGTAGCATTATAATAAAAATAACTTCAGCTAAGGTACCAAGGCCATTCAGTAGAGATAAGGATAGACTTTTCCACAAATAATGCTAGGAAAACTGGATATCCACATGGAAAAGAATGAAGTTTGACTCTTACACCTTAAACCACATACAAAAATTAACTCAAAATGGATCAAAGACCTAAACTTAACAGCTAAAACTATAAAAGTCTAGGAAGGTAACATTGAGAAAATGCTTCATGACACTGTATTTAACAGTGATTCCTTGGATGTGACAACAAATGCACAGATAACAAGAGAAAAAATAAACTGGACACTTCATCAAAATTGAAAACTTTAGTGCATCAAAGGGCACTATTAAGAGAGTAAAAAGGTGACTCACTGAATGGGATAAAATATTCACAAATCATGTATCTGATAAAGAAATAATATTCAGGCCGGGCGCGGTGGCTCACGCCTGTAATCCTAGCACTCTGGGAGGCCGAGACGGGTGGATCACCCAAGGTCAGGAGTTCGAGACCAGCCTGAGCAAGAGTGAGACCCCGTCTCTAACTAAAAATAGAAAGAAATTATTTGGACAACTAAAAATCTATATAGAAAAAATTAGCCGGGCATGGTGGCGCATGCCTGTAGTCCCAGCTACTCGGGAGGCTGAGGCAGGGGGATCGCTTGAGCCCAGGAGTTTGAGGTTGCCGTGAGCTAGGCTGATGCCACGGCACTCTACTCTGGGCAACAGACTGAGACTCTGCCTCAAAAAAAAAAAAAAAGAAATAATATTCAGAATATATAAATGACTCCTGCAACTGAACAAAAAAAACAAACAATTCAATTTAAAAATAGACAAAGGACTTAAATAGACACTTGTCCGAAGAAGATATACATCAATGGAAGTTTATTAAGCAAAAAAAAAAAAAGAAAGAAAACAAAGAAGATATACAGGGAGCCAACAGGCACATAATAAGATACTCAGTGTTAGTCATTAGAGAAATGAAAAATCAAAACCATAATGAGATAATCACTTCACACCCACTAGGATGGTTACATTTTTAAAAATGAAAAATAACAAGTGTTGGTGAAGATGGGGGGAAATTAGAACAATCAAACTCTGCTTGTGAAAACATAAAATGACTCGGCCGTGGTGGAAAACAGTTTGGCAGTTCCTCAAAGAGTTAAGCATAAAATTACCATACGACCCAGCAATTCTACTCCCAGGTAGATGTGCAAAAGAACTAAAAATCAGGGACTCGAACAAATACATGCTACATCAATGTGCATACAACATTATTCACAACAGTCAAAAGGTGGGAACAATCCAAATGTCCAGCAAGGCTGAATGGAAAAGTAAACTGTGGTGTATATACACAATGGAATATTAATCATCCATTTAAAAATGACATGGATGAATCTCAAAATCATTATGTTAAGTAAAAAAAGCCAGAAACAAAAGGACAAATATTGTATGACTTCACTCATATGAGTTACCCAGAATAGGCAAATTCAGAGAGACAAAATGGTGGTAGCCAGTGGCTCGGGGGAGGGAGAAGTAGAAGTTATTGTGTAACGGGTATATAGTTTCTGTTTGCGACGACGAAAAAGTTCTGGAAATGGATAGCAGTGATGATTGCACAACAATGTGAATGTACTTAATACCACTGAATTGTATACTTAAAAGGGGTTAAAATAGTAAACTTGAGGATTGGCATGATGGCCCATGCCTGTAATCCTAGCGCTTTGGAAGGCTGAGGCAGGAGGATCGCTTGATCCCAGGAGTTTGAGGTTGTAGTGAGCTATCATGACACCACTGCAACTCCAGCCCTGGCACCAGAGAGAGACCCTGTCTTCCCCCACCTCCCCAAAAAGATAAATTTTATGTTATATGTATTTTACCGCAATTACATAAACAAAAATATAAGCTAACACTGGGTATCTGTAAAAATCTTTCATGCAGAACTTAATTTGATAAACACTGCTACAAAGTTAGAATTAAATATTAAACCATTTATGTAATGTTTAAAAGTACAGATAATAGTATACTAATGGATGGAAACATAGCTGAAACATGGATGAAAAGGGCACACATATGCCACACAGGAGTGGTCACCTGTGGAAAAGGACGAAAGTGAACAAGAGGTATACCAAGGGTGTGCAGGTGTCCTAAAAAGTTGTATTCCTTACAGAAAAGGGGAAGGGGTAGAGGAAAAAGAAAAAGGAACTCAAATTTGTTAAATCCAAGTGGTACGTAGGTACTCAGGGGGCTCAATATGTTACTCTGAATCCATAAAATTTGAAATGAGTAAATATCAAAAGTTTATGGGAGGAATTAAAACTTCTTGGAGACATTCTAAACAATGAATGAATACACGGCCCACTGACACAGGGAAATGTTCCAGAACTTACCATCAAGTGCACCATGGACTTCCCTCCACTTTCCCCACAGATCTAAGAGGCCATCAACAGGCAGAGTTGCCAATCATCATTGACTAACTAGACTTGTCTCTCACGCTAACAGCATAATTGGTCCTATAATTTTTGCTTGCCTCCAGAATTGCAAGTTAAATAAACATTAATTCCTAGTAGAAGTAATGTAAAAGCTGCAGCATTTCTATCAATATACAAGCAAGTTTCTATCAGACTAGTAATATGGATAAGATTGACCCATAATTACTTATTGTATGTAACCGAAAACTATCATTAATAAAATGTAAAAATTCCCACCGAAACCAGGAACTTGAAAGCAACTGCAACTTGGAGCTTGCTACTTTGCCAGTCATTCCAAGACTATGCAAATAATATCACAATGGAAGTAACTCTAAAGCCATTCTTTTTCTCTGTTTCTCTCTCTCTCTCACACGACTAGGTCTTTTTTTATTCCCATTGTATCCAAAACACTACTTCCATGTAAGTGCATGGAATGTGAGAGCACAACGGGCTCAAAATGACACTAAGAACCAAAAGTGGGCGTACTCTTGGGTATCTACCCAAGAGAACTGAAAATGTATGCTCGTGAACATGAATGTTCATAGCAGCACTATTCAGAATAGTCAAAAACTGAAAACCTAAATGTCCATCAAATGATGATTAGATAAATAAAATGTGGCATATCTAAGCAATGGAGTATTATTACTCAGTTACATCAAACGTGAAGTACTGATACATGCTCCAAACTGGATGAACCTTGAAATCATTACTTAAGTGACAGAAGGGAGACACAAAAGGCCACATATCGATATGAAATGTCCAGAATAGTCAAATCCATAGAGACAGAAAGTATGTTGGTGGTTGCCTAGGGCTGGGAGAAAACAGGAGAGAGAAAAGAGGAGGAATGGATAGTTTCTTTTGGGGGTGATGAAAATGTTCTTAAAATTTATTCTGGTGATGGCTGCACAACTCTGAATGCACTAAAAAACCATTAGATTTACAATTCAAATGTGTGAACTATATCTCAATGCTGTTATTTTTTTTAAAGGCAGAATGAGCTGCCATTACAGCCACTAAATTGATTGTGCCTAAACGTCCACCTTGTATGATACCACACAGCAAAATAAGAGGACTGACCAGGAGACTTTGTAAGTCAATAAAAAAGAAGACTTGTACATTATGGGAATGAATGACTTGCACAAAACCAAAACAATGCAACTTGATATTTTAGTTAACAGGAAAATTGTTTGCCTTTCTAAATACTGACAACACTTGCAGACCACTTTATATTAGGACTCACGCCCACAGGGGATCTAAGAATCCCAGGGTCACCACTTATATAAAGTGTTAAGAGCTTTTAATGCACAACGATCTAATCCCAGATTCCTGATAGCTTCTCCGCAGGGTCATTAGAGAGTCCATGAATCTGCATCTGCCCAATGCAGCTCCCTCGTGGGCCTTGCTGCTTTCACAGGATAATTTTCAAGAATCCACACAAAGTCAAAATACACTTTTCACCATTAATTTCCTTATCAATGAGCACATACTACACGTCCTTAAATTAACCCTCACTTAGGGGGCCTTGTGTCATATTATGGAAAATTACATAGATTTGAACAATTCTCTAGCAGATTCTTCTCCATTGGAAGACACAAATGCCCATTTCTGGAATTGCTGAGTCTTACCTAGCTCCTGTGTATGTGATCTTCTAGCCAAGGACAAACAGACAATTTCCTAATCCAGTGGTGCCAAGTACAATATTACTTCACTTTCAGATAAAAAAGTGATTAAACATAATGAGAAACAAAGACTAACACACTAGTGAAACTTCAAAGTATAATGGCAACGCAGCTAATACAGTCACACATTATCTCAAAGCAGACCGCCCCCAAAACAACCTCATAAGGCAAAAATCTCACAACCACTACACCAAAATAAAAATAAGTAAAACGATAAAACCTAATCTACTTGGGAGAAGAGCAGTAGGAACCTTAAGTGTTAACAGTTTTCTCTCATTCACTGTTAACCTTCAAGATTGTTCTGGCAATATATAACAAAAATCCTAGCCATCTTATTTTGAGACACACAGGTGGAGATACTAGCTGAAAAGTAAATAATACTTTGTATAAGTAAGCTCCTAGTGCTTTTTTCACAATAGAAAATAAAAATTTAAATGTCCAAGAGTAGAGGAATGCTTAAACCTTGGCATATTTGTATAGAAAAATATATTTACGCACACAAAAGCTGCATGTGTAGACTATGTAAACGAACAGAAAAAAATCATGTAAAATGTAAACTACGAGATGCTTTAAGACATTACACGTTGATGAATAAAAAAAAAATTTTTTTTGAGACAGGGTCTCACTCTGTTGCTGGGGCTAGAGTGCAGTGATGTCATCATAACTCATTGCAACCTCAAACTCCTGGGCAATCCTCCTGCCTCAGCCTCCCAAGTAGCTGGGACTACAGGCACATGCAACTGAATCTGGCTAATTTTTCTATTTTTTGTAGAGACAGGGGTCTCACTCTTGCTCAGCCTGGTCTCAAACTTCTGACCTCAAGCAATCCTCCCGCCTCAGCTTCCCAAAGGGCTAGGGAAAATTGTTTTTTAAAATTGATCTTTGACAATGACGCAGATACTAAGAATTTATGAAAACGTTCTTTGAAATTCTTAGAATTTTTGGTTGTTATTTTATACTCAAATTGAACAAATATGGAAGAAAATTATTAAATATGCAACCTAAAATTTCTAACATTCATATGAAAGGCAAGCACCAAAGAAAATGCAGAACACATCAAATTAAGTTTTCTCTTGCTGTTTCTTCATGTTTTGACACAATTATTCTGGTTACCATGACCTGGTAATCATCTTCACAGCACTATCCTAATTTAGCGTTTTTAATAAAATGTGTCCAAGTCAGCACCCAGCATACTGGCACTAAGCATACAGATACATAGGGTCTTGCAAAGCCTACTCAAAGATACTCCTCAAATTTAAGACAATGAAAAAGAAAAAATTGGCATGTGCCATATTAGTCTGAGTCTTGACTCAAATATTTATGAGCTCAGTGATGTCCAGCAAATTCTCCGAGTTCCTGCCTCACCTCTATCACCGCTGTAGCAGTCTGGCTGGGGGACAATTTAGCACGAACTGTTAAACATTTAAATGTCCACCCCTGTCCCAGCAACCACAGCACACGTGCACAAGGAGGCCTGTGTGAGAATATGCACTGCAGCACTGCAATATTAAACACTGGAAACAATCTTCATGTTCACCAGCAGGAAAATGGCAAAAAAAAAAAAAAAAAAAGAAAGGATGGTACAACCATACAACTGAAGTCTATACAGCACTCACATAAATCCTACATGAAAAATTTCTAAGATATATTATGGGGAAAAAGTAAGTTGCAAAACAAAATATATACTATAACATCATTTATGTTATACAAAATAACATATATTTTCTATGGTATACCTAATTTTTTAAAAAAAAGCCTGGAAGAATCCACAAAACATTAGAAACAATCACTACCTCAGAGCAAGAGGCTGGGATTAAGAATGGTGGTTATGTGAGACTCCTGCCTTTTAGGTAATGTTTTAAGTTTTTACAAGGAGGATAAATTGATGCCTTACTTATATAAATAACATTTTAATTTTAAGAAAAATCTCTGGATCATAAATTAAGGTGGTTTATCCAACATTCCATTAAGGGAATTCAAATCCACATGAGTGCAGATGGTTTGATTCAGACGGATAAAGGCATTCAAGGCACACTGTCTTCACATTTAAATACACCCACACCCACACCCACATACACACACACACACACACACACACACACACACACACACACCTGTGCCTCTCCAACAATATAAATACAATCTTGCTTAAAAACAGCCCCAGTCAAAAAACAAACAAAAACCCCCCAGCACTTTTAGCACAAGACCAAAATTTTTTTTTTTTTTTTTATTTCAGCAAGTTATGGGTGTACAGATGTCTAGGTTACGTGTGTTGCCCTTGGTTCCCCCCCACCCCCGAAGTCCGTGTTTCAAATACGTCCATCCCTCGGGTAGTGTGCATTGCACTCCTTGTGTATACAAATACCCGTCTCCTCCTCCCTCCTCCCCCCTCCTCCCGCCGCCCTCCCCGTGGTACAGATGTTTAGGTTACCTGTGTTGCCCTTGGTTCCCCCCTAAGACCAAAATTTTTGAAAGAGATCTTATACACAATCTCAAATGCCTTAATAAATGTTTTTACTTTTAATCCAAAAAACAATAGTGTTATAAAGCCAAAGCCAAGCTTCACTTCATTAAATTAATGTTTTTGCCCACATAACTGTCCTGAAGTTGTTTAATTCACTTGGTCTGGTTTTAATCAATACCGAGAGATTAGCGGGGGGCATAGCTATTCCATCTTGAGTGAACTTGAGGACTCCCAGCATCCCATCTCCCCCATGAGCAGGAGTCCTCTCTACCGCAATGAGCTCCCCAGGGATTCTGACAATCAGCCAGGTTTGGAAACCCACACTTGATCATTCCTCTTGCAGCAGTTCTCAATCTGTGTTGCATATGATTATTATTTTTAAAAAATATGAAAACCACCACCCTCTACAGACTTATTCATTCAGAATCTCTGAGGAGTGGGTTCCAATCGAAAGAATTTTTTTTAACTTCCTCAGATTGAGAACGCTGCTGATGAGCAGAACACCATTACCTGCATGGACTGTAGGAAACGCAGTGGCATAGTAGGAGATGGGGGCAGGGGCGGGGACAGGACACCAACTCTTGGTCTTATCTGTTATCACAGGCTTAGGCTGATAGGACCAGATTCTGATGGTACACTAGGACCCATTATGGACTATGGCTAAAGTCCTAGCTTCTAGTAAAGATAAAGTCACCACACTAGCAGTAGAACTTGATAAAGTCATTTAACTTCTCTGAGGCTCAAGTTATCAACTCTTTAAAAAGGAACTGGCATAAATGACCTCTGAAGATCCTTTGATCTCAAATGCCCTGATGATTCTACCACACTGCTATAAATCAGTCAAATGAATAAGCAGAGTGGTCCTTAAGTAAACGCAGGCACATCTTTTACGAATATCAGATTAATCAGAAATATACAATTTTTTTTTTTTTTTTTTTTTTGAGACAGAGTCTCACTGTGTTGCCCGGGCTAGAGTGAGTGCCGTGGCGTCATCCTAGCTCACAGCAACCTCAAACTCCTGGGCTCAAGTGATCCTTCTGCCTCAGCCTCCCGAGTAGCTGGGACTACAGGCATGCGCCACCATGCCCGGCTAATTTCTCTATATATTTTTAGTTGTCCAATTAATTTCTTTCTATTTTTAGTAGAGACGGGGTCTCGCTCTTGCTCAGGCTGGTCTCGAACTCCTGAGCTCAAACAATCCGCCCGCCTCGGCCTCCCAGAGAGCTAGGATTACAGGCGTGAGCCACCGCACCCGGCCAAAATGTACCATCTTAATCATTTTTAATGTGTATAGTTCTAGAGCATTAAGTATATTCACATTGATGTGCAACTATTAGCACTAACCACCTCCAGAACTTTTTAATCTTCCCCAAATGAAACTCTTACCCATTAAACACTAACTCCCCATTCCCTCACACCCCCAGCCACTGGAGACCACCACTCTGATTTCTGTCTCCGTAAGTCTGCCTATACTAGGAAGCTCATATAAACGAAATCATGAAATATTTGTCCTTTTATGTCTGGCCATTTAGCATAATGATTTCAAGGTTCATCCATGTTGTAGGATATATCAGAGTTTCCTTCCTTTTTAAGATTGAATAATATTCCATTGTATCTACATACCACATTTTTGTTTATCCATTCATCCACTGATGGACACTTAGGTTGCTTCATTCTCTTTTTAACCATCTGTTATTTTGAAGTCACATACCAAAAAAAATGACAGAACTTGATATTATCAGCATTTCTTAAAAAAAAAACAAAAATAAGCCAACCACATGCTAAATCATAAAATACGCCTTAACAAATTTAGAGAATAGAAATCATATAAAGAATGTTCCCAGACCACGGTGGAATTAAACTAGAAATCAATAACAGAAAGCTGGAAAATCCCAAAATACAAACTTGGATATTAAACAACACACTTCTAAATAATAGATGGGTCAAAGAAGTCTCAAGAGATATTTCTAACTAAATGAAAATGAAAATAGAACTTATCAAAATTTTTGAGATACAGAGAAAACAGTGCTTAGAGGAAAATTTACACTGAATGCAAATATAAGAAAAGAAGAAAGATCTAAAAAATCAATAACCTCAGTTTCCATTTTGGGAAACCAGAAAAAGGTAAACAAATTAAATCCAAAGTACGCAAAAGAAAAATAATTAAAATTACAGCAGAAATCAATGAAATTGTAAACAGGAAGAGAGAAAAATCAATGAAACCAAAAGTTGGTTGTTTGAAAATATCAATAAAATTGATAAGCTTCTAGCCAGATTAACAAAGAAGAAAGGAGAAGACACAAATTACTAGCATCAAAAATGAAATGCAGCCAGCACTACTGATCCTATGGACAGTAAAAGAATAATAAAGGAATATTATGAAGGACCCTATACCCACAAATTTGATAACATAGATGAAACAGACCAAAACTCCTTGAAAGACATAATGTACCAAAATTTACACAAGAAGAAAAGGATAATTACAATAGATCTATATCTGTAATGAAACTGAATCAATAATTAATAACATTCCATAGCAAAAAGCAACAGGCACAGACGGGTTCACTGGCAAATTCTACCAAACTTTTAAATCGGAAATTATCTCAATCCTCCATAATCTCTTTTAGAAAACAGAACTAGAGGGAATATTTCCTAACTCATTCTAGGAGGCCAGCATTGCCCTAATCCTCAAACCAGAGAGAAAACGGACAAAAGAAAGGAAAACTATATACCAATATCTCTCATGAACACAGATGCACAAATGCTGAACAAAATACTAGCAAATGAACCTAACAATGCACCAAAGGAATTCTACACCACAACCAAATAAAATCTATTCCAGGGATGCAAGGCTGGTTCAATATTCAAAAATAAACTAATGTAAGCTGGGCATGGTGGCACGCACCCGTAGTCCCAGCTACTAGGGAAGTGGAGGCAGGAGGACTGCTTGAGCCCAGGAGTTCAAGTCTAGCCTGGGCAATACAACAAGATCCCACCTCTTAAAAATTGATGTAATCCCTTACATCAACAGGCTAAATGAGAAAAATCCTATGACCATACCAACAGATGTAGAAAAACCATTTGACAAAACCAAACATCCATTTCATGATAAAAACTCTCAGCAAACTAAAAATAGAGGGGAAGTTCTTCAACTTGATAAAGAATATCTACAAAAAACCTACAGTTAACATCATACATAATGGTGACAATTTAGATGCTTTCCCACTAAGATCAGGAATAAGGCAAGATATTCACTCTCACTACTCCTATACAACATCATACTGGACATCCTAGCTAAGGCAATAGAGAAGGAAATAAAATGTATACAGATTAGGAAGAAAGAAATAAAATTTTCTTGGCTGGGCAATGTGGCTCACGCCTGTAATCCCAGCATTCTGGGAGGCCAAGGCAGATCACTTGAGGTCAGGAGTTCGAGATCAGCCTGAGCAAGAACAAGGCCCCATCTCTACTAAAAATAGAAAAAAAAATTAACTGGGCAACTAAAAATAGAAAAAATTAGCCAGGCATGGTGGCGTGCGCCTGTAGTCCCAGCTACTCTTGGGAGGCTGAGGCAGGAGGATCGCCTGAGCCCAAGAGTTTGAGGTTGCTGTGAGCTAGGCTGACATCACGGCACTCTAACCCAGGCAACAAAGTAAGACTCTGTCTCAAAAAAAAAAAAAAGAAACAAAGAAAGAAAAAACTTACTTTGTCTATGTAGAAAATCCTAAAAAAATCAACAACAAGAAAAAAAACCCCTGGAACTAATAAGTAATTATAGCAAGAATACAAGATACAGGGTTAATATACAGAAATCAATTGCTTATATATCCGCAACAAACTAGAATTTGAATTTTTTTTTCTTTTTTCTTTTTTTTTTTTGAAACAGAGTCTAGTTCTGTTGCCCAGGCTAAACTAAAAGGCCGTGGAGGCAGCCTAGCTCACAGCAACCTCAAACTCCTGGGCTCAAGCGATCCTCCTGCCTTGGCCTTCCAGAGTGCTAGCATTACAGGCATGAGTCACCATGCCTGGCCAGATTTAAAATGTAATATCATTTATGTTAGCACCCAAAAAACCACACTGAAATACAAATCTAACAAAATATGTACATCTACATGAGGAAAACTCAAAAGCTCTGATGAAAGAAATTAAGATCTAAATAAATGAATAGATTCCATGTACATGGATAGGAAGACTCGATATTATCAAGACATGATTTTTCCCAACTCGATCTAAAAATTTAAAACAATTCCAATCAAAAATCTGGAAGATTCAGGAATATACCTGCCTTTGGGGAAAAAAAAATCCAGAAGACATTCTGTGAAGCCCGAACAGAGCCCTGAGGTCAGGTGGGAGCCTGTTCAGACAGGCAGGGGTCTATCCCTTGTCCCTCACCCTGTATCCCTTCCCTGAACTCTTCAGAGCCCAGCAAGATGAAGACCTCCCTAGGCTCTGGGCTGTGACCACACAACTTTATAGTGACAAGGCTCACCTTTCTGACATCAGCTATGCTGTTTCCTCACTGCTGACAAAATAATCAACTGATCTTTGACAAAGGAGGCAAGGCAATTTGGTAGAGAAAGGACAGTCTTTTCAGTAAATAGTGCCAGAACAAGTGGACATCCACATGAAAAAAAAAAAAAACATGAATCTAGACACCGATCTTATACCTCTCATAAAAATTAACTCAAAATCACAGACCTAAATGTTAAACGCAAAATTACAAAATTCTTAGAAGAAATCATAAGAGAAAATCTAGGTAACCTTGGGTTTGGCAACGACTTTTTAGACACAATATCAAAACCACAATTCACAAAAGCAAGAATTGATAAGTTAGACTGCGCCAAAATTAAAAACTCCTGCTCTGCAACAGACACTGCTAGCTCTTTTTACCCTTACTTTGGCTCTCCCTTTACTGCGACAATGGGTCTGGTTGTCATCTGTGGGGTATGTACCTTGGCTCTGTAACCTGTATCTTGCTCTTGCCCTATAATCCTATCTTTTTCTCCTCAACAAACCTCATTTTCGTGCTTGCCTGAAGAAAAAAAAAAAAGACACTGCTAAGAGAACACAAAAGGTAAGCCACGGGCTGGGAGAAAATATTCACAAAACACATCTGATAAAGGACTGGTATCCAAAATATAAAAAGATTAAGTGAAATATGCCAGGCACAGAAAGACAAATATTATGTTCTCAACTCATATGCGGGAGCTAAAAAAGCTGATCTCATGGAAGTAGAGAGTAGAATGACAGCAACCTACCTGAGGCTGGGAAGCGGGTGATGAGAGAGGAGTATGAAGAGAGACTGATTAATGGGTATAAAGATATAGTTAGGCCGGGCGCAGTGGCTCACGCCTGTAATCCCAGCACTCTGGGAGGCCGAGGAGGGAGGATCGCTTGAGCTCAGGAGTTCAAGACCAGCCTGCACAAGAGC
>NW_012142746.1:3079259-3079884 GCF_000956105.1 Propithecus coquereli
TTTCTATTTTTAGTAGAGACAGGGTCTTGCTCTTGCTCAGGCTGGTCTCCAACTCCTGACCTTGAGTGATCCACCCGCCTTGGCCTCCCAGAGTGTTAGGATTACAGGTGTGAGCCACCGCGCCCGGCCTGAACCATTCTTAATTAGGTCTCAGAATACTGTCTTTCCTTTGTGACAAAAACTATTTCTGGCCTGGCTCAGTGGCTCAAGTCTATAACCCCAGCACTTTGAGAGGCCAAAGTGGGAGGAACCCTTGAGGCCAGGAGTTCGAGACTGGTCTGAACATCTACTAAGACCCCATCTCTTAGAAAAATTAGCGAGACGTGGTGGCGCACGCTTATAGTCCAAGCTACTCAGGAGGCTGAGACAGGAGGATCGCTTGAGCCCAACAGTTGGAGGATGCAGTAAGGTATGATCACGCCACTGCACTATAGCCTGGATGACACCTGTCTCTAAGAAAAAACAAAAGAGAGAAGGGGAAAAAAAAGGCCATGCATAATGGCTCATGCCTGTGAGGCGGGAGGATTGCCTGAGCTCAGGAGTTCAAGACCAGCCTGCACAAGAGCAAGACCCGGTCTCTAATAAATAGAAAAATTAGCTAGGCAACGTGGCATGCACCTGTAGT
>NW_012142746.1:3081764-3083166 GCF_000956105.1 Propithecus coquereli
GCCTACCTTGCCCAGGTCTCAGAGACAGCCTTGTCTCCCGACTTCCCCAGAAGGACTAGTGCAAACTCCTAAGGAAGCTAAAGCCAAACTATGACCTAGAGGCTCAGTTTAGCTCATCTTCTTGGAGCTTTCCTTTACAGCAGCCATGCTGTCCTTTCTTCACACAGCTGTAACCATGCTTGTTACACAGGTTTCACACGTAAATGGCGGCTTTTAAAATAAATATTTGATTTGGGAGGAAAAATCATTTCACAAATTTACTTCCAGTAGGAAATCTTCCTATAAGGCCGTAGAGTTTACATTAGCTTGAGGGCAAGAATGATTCACACTAAGGTTAAGAATATAAGCACAAGACGAAGAAATATAATTCAAGTTTGATTTCAAGGAAAAATAAATGTGTTCGTCCTGGTTACTGAATTGAGGCTGTGAGAACTTTGTCTCCTGAGCAGAGGCTCACAGGTCATAGATCATCTGGTTTGTTCTGCTACCACAAGCTGAAAGCAAAGACCAGCTACGGCTGCAAGCAAAGGGCTGGCTTGAGAGGCCTGGCCACTGACCACAAGCCACCCGGAGATCACTACAGGGAAAATTAACTCCCATTGCCACACACAGGACCAGTCATCCCGAAGCCTACTTGTAGCCCACCTTCCTGTAGCCCACCTTGTTTCTCTTTGTCTAGGGATGACAGCTCATTAACAGAGCTAGTTAGAAATTATATCTCCTTCACTTGGTTGCAGTTCTGGAAAATATAGTGAAATTTTCAAAAAAATAAAAGAAATTACATCTCCTTTCTCACTCTTAGCCTGTTTTACCCACAAGAACAGAACCCTCAACCAAATAGTAGAGGAGGGAAACTTCCTCCTTTTAGAAGCAGTCCATCCAACAGTTGAAAAAGGACCAACTGGTGGCCAGGCACAGTAGCTTATGCCTGTAATCCCAGCACTTTGGGAAGCTGAAGTGGGAGGGATCGCTTGAGCCCAGGAGTTTGGCACCAGCCTGGGCAACATAGGAAAGTCTATAGAAAAAAACTTGATTACTTCAACAGATAAATTAAGGGGGGATGAGGGAGGACAGATGGCAGAAAAACCTATAAAATTTAAAGATTGAATGCTGGATGTAGGGGTATGTGCCTGCAATCCCAGCTACGAGGGAGGCTGAGGTGGGAGGATTGCTTGAGGTCAGGAGTTCGAGACCAGCCTGACCAAGAGTGAGACGCTGTCTCTACTAAAAATAGAAAAATAAGCCAGGCATTGTGGTGTGCACCTGTAGTCCCAGCTACTTGGGAAGCTGAGGCAGGAAGATCACTTGAGCCCAGAAGGTTGTTGCTGTGAGCTAGGGTGATGCCATGGTACTCTACTCAGGGCAACAGAGTGAGACTGTCTCAAAAAAAAAAAAAAAAAAA
>NW_012142746.1:3087036-3090699 GCF_000956105.1 Propithecus coquereli
AAAAAAAAAAAAAAAAAGGAATTACGGTGAAAGAAAAAAGCTTATGTTACATACTGTATGATTCCATTTACATAATAGTCTCGAAATGGCAAAATTACAGAGATGGAGAACAGATTAGTGGTCTCTAGGGGTTAGAGAGAAGGTGTGTGTGGCTCTAAAAGGGTAGTGGTGAGGTGATGGCATAGTTCTGCATCTTGACTGCGCTGGTGATACACAAATCTACACACGATAAAACTGCACAGCACTACAAACATACACAAATTAATTTACAAAGAAATCTTACAAAGGCTATGGATTATAGCAATGTCAGTTTCCTCATTTTGACATTAAACTAGTTATGTGTGACAGTTACCACTAGGCGAAATTGGGTGAACTGAACATGAGATCTCTCTGTACTATTTTTTGCAACTTCCCATGAATCTATAATTATTTCAAAATAAAAAATTAGGTAAAAAAAATTGAATGGGGCTATGTATGAGGAGGTTAACATGATAACAAAAGGGAAAGGTTTAGTACAGTATTTGAAACATAATAAAGGCTTCCATTTTCCTGAGTACTTTGTTAAATCAATTAATTTGAAACACAGGTTCCTGCGCTAAATTGATACAACTATTTCAACAGAAGGCATGACTTGAGCTAGAATTCCTCATTTAGATACCAGATTCTACATGAAATCTCTTGTGCACATGGCAAGATTTTTCCCAGACTTGAAACTGTTCAAGTGAATAAAGAACCAGTGCACAATATAAACGGCTCCACGTACAGTTTTTTTCCCATAATCTTTAACTCAAATTTCCATGTGGCCCAAAGTCATTAGTACACCAAAGTCTTTTACATCATCACTTACTGGATGTAAGTAAATGTACCACCTACAGTGTGGTTCCAAATTAATGAAAAGTAGTTCAAGGCCAACCTCAACCTCAATATATAATCTCTTACAAAAAAATAGCTACAAGTGATCTTAAAAATAGTGAAACAAATTTGAAGTCTTTTTGGTGTTCTACAGCACCTGAGTCCCTAGCAAATATTTTGAGAGGCAGAAAGAACATTCTATTGGACATCCTCTGAATTCAGGAGACTCTGAGCTGTCCAGTCAGCTCTGTAAGAAAGAGCAAAGATCAGCGGCTGGTAACTGGACTCTAATTCTTCAAAAAAAAAAAAAGCATCCTCTTTGGCCTATAGCCCCTTCAAGATTACACTATACCTATATGTTTGTAAGTGATTAAGACGGTCTCTAGTGTCGTGGGTGTGATCCTGAAATAGTTTCCTCCACTAAATGTTACTCTAACAGAGTCAACAAAGAGAATAGAAAGCTGAGTGAAATCATACAACAGCTTGCTTTTCTACTTTCCACAGAAAATGACTTTAATTTTCCTCAGCTTCGACAGTCTAAGAATACCTAACCATTGCCATTGTATCTACACCATTCCTGTGATATACAGTTATACAGATTATCTGAGGGCCAACCAACAAGCGTGACAACCATCTGACCAGAATTCTCTTCCCATGGACCCTTCTGGACTTCTAACACCAGGATTTGTTAGTAGCAGTTTTATGGAAAAAGCTGAAAAATAAGGTCATTTTAGCATACTAAGATCAGAATTTTTCTAACACACACCCACCTCCCTGCCTTAGACTTTTCTAGCATCCCTTTCTCATTCTATCTTTCCTGCAATGTAATAAATCTTTTGTGTGAACACAGGTAGACTCCAAAAAGTCATTCGCTGTTTCTTTTTGCTTTTCAACTGCTAAAAACTTAATAAGAGTTAAAAAGAGCCCACACACTGAAACGCCAATGATTCTAACAGTGACAGCGTTCACTGGTCATGGATTTTGGATAGAATATGCAAGTTGTGGCATGAAAGTAACTTAGTAGAACACAACATACTAAATTTGGGGAAATCCTCAAATGTGAATTACACTATTAGGATAGAATCTACTCTATAGAAAACGTAATGTCTTCTTAAAAGCACATTTCAGTACCCAAATTAGTAACATTCAATAACCCGAAGGTCCCAGTTCACTGAAGAATTACTGTGGGCTACATTTGCAAATGCACAGAAATTAAACATAGCACAAAGCCCTTAGAATAAGGGCTCTAAATTCTTTCATACTCAACCTATTTTAATCTGCCTGAACGCTTTGGAGCCCAGCAGTAGCACCAATCTCACTGATGACACTGTGTAGAAGTAAGAAATAAGCCATAATGCCAGAGCTGAAGAAAAGCCATCAGCATCTTGGGCTTACTGTGATACAGTGAACAATGGGCACCACAACAGCAGCACATACAAGAGGATAATGCCCCACCACAACAAAGAGCGCTACATTTCAGCCCCCAAATCTCAACTCCTTGCTAGGCATGTCCTCCTAAACATCCCCCTATCTTCTGTCCCAAACCAGTAGTCCTTCTAGCCCTTATTTTCAATAACACCAACATTTCCCCATCTACTCAAATTCAAAGCTATAGCGTGATTGTTAAATTGACTAAAGGAGTCACAATTCTCTCCAATCTTACCCTGTAATACCTCTCATTCATTTGTCCTTCCCATCCCCATTCCCACCATCCAAGTTCAAGAAATTATTACCTAAACCCAAGTTTCCCAACGAGATCATCTTCATGTTCTCACAGCCAAATTCATACTCCAAAACATCATTTTGAATGAGTCAAAGCATCTACAGATCAAGCAGTGCAGCCAACAAAAATCTACCCTCATGACCTTGGATAAGCACCAAGCACCTTCCACAAGAAATTTCTGGACCCAGCGCTCAGAACCAAGGGCTCTGAATCTAAGTTTCCTGAGTTTGCTACTTTTTGCCATCCCTTCTTTCTCCATGGTAACCAACAATTAAAGCTTCGGCGACAGTGGGGGGGGTGGTTATGGCTCATTTTCACAGACAAGCCAGAAGGTACAGGAGGACTGCATCCTACCAATGCCAGCCCCAAAGGGTAATGAAGCCCAAGAAAGAGCATAAGTGGAAGCAACTTAAAAAAAAAAGGGAAGAGAACTCCCTGGGCCTGTGGGTACAGGAAGAAGAAGTCTGCGATGGTGAGTCCAGGAGAGTTTTCATTTTGAAAGAAGACTATGAAGACTTTAGGACGAAATCCAAATATCTTATTACTCTAAAGAAACTTCCATCTAGAGGATAAGAGGGAACATATATATAAAAAGAAAGTTAAACATAAGTGAGCTATACTAAGAGCATGTAGCACATATTTCAAGAGTTCAGAGGAGGAACCAAAAAAATCAAGAACTTTTGGGCAATGGAAGAATTCAGGATTTTGAACTATCTAAAAAAAGTGTGCAGGGAATATGTCAACTGGGTTTGGCTGAAGGAGAGAAAAGAACACAGAGATAAAAGAGAGCTGTGAGAGAGTATGTAGTTGTCTCATACCTGTAATCCACTTTGTGCATATTTTGGTCTCATCCCCCTATCTGGACTGGCAGTTCAGAGGCCAAGGACCACCCACATTAGCTAAGTATCAATCACACCCTACGAACTCAGAAACTAGTGGTAACAGTTTTACTATATGTAATCTCAGAATAGTGTAACATTGAGGTAAACTTTGAATTCAGATTTTTAAAATACCTGTATTAAAAATAGCAAAACTTCCTTAAAAACTAAGAAATAAGAATCTATAAGTCAAAATAACAATTTTTAAGC
>NW_012142746.1:3094044-3095840 GCF_000956105.1 Propithecus coquereli
CGCCCCGCCCCCCGCTCGCTCCGCCCCCGTCGCGCAGCGCCGCCCAGCCACCCCCGGAGGCCACGCGGTGCGTCACAGAGGCCACGGCGCGACGGGGCTGCAACCGCCCGGCCCAACCGTCCCCGTGCCGGCCGCAGAGGCGGCTTCACGTACCTGGCGTCTGGGCGCCTCTGACGCGCGCGCCGCCACCCGGCCCCGGCTTCCCGGTCGCCGAGATCCGTGAGGCCGCACGCAGGTCGCGCCACCCCGCAGGAAATGCGTTGTGGGCGGTGCCGCCCCGCCCTTGCCCCTCCCCCACCGCCCCGCGGAAGCCCGGACCCTCCCACCCTCCCGACCCCTGGGCTCCGGCCTGTTTTCTGAGACACTAAAAAAATAAATAAATAGAAAACAACCTAAAATACTTTTCCTAGCGGGACAGACACACCAGAGGGGGTCAAGTGCGCCCCTCCGAGCACATGCGGGGCCCTGACGCCGGATCCCCGCAGCTGCGCCTCGCCCGGCCTCGGTGGAGGGGCCTCACCCCGCCGGGGCTGGAGGATCCCGCGCCGCCTGCGTGGCCGCCCCGCGTCTCGGTTCCCGTCGCCAGCCCTGAGTGAGCCGCGGGCTCCAGCACAGTCACGCACTCCCGGCCCCTGGCACGAACACGCGCGCTGCACACGCACGGCTGCTCGGAGACGCGGCCACGCAGGCTGCTCTGCGGGCAGAGCAAGCTCAACCTCACTAAGTTCTTAGTTCAGAGTTTAAGAAAACCCGAACCCTCTTAAGCCTAAAATGAGGACCATATTGTTAACATCACTAGAGATTTTCCACAAGGTGGTTATTATATTTTGATATCTTTCCAATCCGTATGGTAAAAAAGACACGGAAAGGGGAATTTCAAGTACGTTAAATCAAGAGAAAAAAGTGAATAGGTGAACATATAGTATGTGTGCCCTTTAAGGTTGATCCAAAGTCCAGAACAAGTTCCTGGTGCCTGATTTTTGGCCTTTTGTTTTGGGAGCTCAATATCCTGGAAAGTTTTTTTGGCAAATGATGAAAAACTATTTATCAAAGAAGGAAGCATTGCTCCTTTTTCGTGCTAAGAGAATAACATGACCATAAATATGGAAAATGAAAATACTTCAGAACGTTGGTTCATTCTAGTTGTTTGTTGCTATTACTTTACTAGAAATCAGTATTAAAAGTTTGCCTCAGAATGAAATTTGCTACGTACTAAGAACTACATAGCTAGGACAATGAGTAGTATTTTTTATGCTACTCACACTGACAAAACTACAACATTGTATAGAAATAGATCTTGTATGATTACTTCAAATTTGTTTTAAAAATTCAAACAAGAAAAATGGAAAGCCCAGAAAGTAAACTGTATCAAGGTCCTACCATCTAGAATACCCACGGTGAAGGCTGTTAAACATTCTTCCAAAAATCTCTCCATGCACATATATGTGTTGAAATGCAGGTATAAATTCAGTCTTTTATAATAAAACATTTCTTTGGATGTCCAAGAACAACACGTTAAATATCACTGATAGGCCGGGCGCGGTGGCTCACGCCTATAAACCTAGCACTCTGGGAGGCTGATAAGGGAGGATTGCTTGAGCTCAGGAGTTTGAGACCAGCCTAAGCAAGAGCCAGACCCGCTGGTCTCTACTATAAATAGAAAGAAATTAGCCAAACAACTAAAAATAGAAAAAATTAGCCGGGCACAGTGGCGCGTGACAGTAGTCCCAGCTACCTGGGAGGCTGAGGCAGGAGGATCACTTGAGCCCAGGAGTTTGAGGTTGTTGTGAGCTAGG
>NW_012142746.1:3095890-3098905 GCF_000956105.1 Propithecus coquereli
TTAAGCACCCAGGCTCTCTTACAAAAACAGTGCTAGGAACTGCTTAATGTATTTTCTAAAACTAGGAGGTCTCAGAATTGGGGGGGAAAAATTTTAACTGCTGACATCCTCACAAAGGAGGAGTCAAAAGAATGGAAAATCTGATGAAGTGATAAGCAGTTTTAAAACAGGTTTGCATTCAGTTTTTAAACAGTAATCCCACTGGGAAATGAAAATTCCTCTCCTAATCGCTTTGAAGACAATCTAATATTTGAATCAGGAAGAACATCTTGCTTCTACATTAAGTTCAAATGTGAACCTTGTGCAATATCCTTTACATTAAATATCATGTAGAGAGGACAACTTCTAATTTATCAAAATAAGAAGCAGCTAGTATTTTCGATTTATAATGTCTCTTTTCTAGATACATGCAAAGAGGCTCCAGTAATACGCAGTTAGGGAAATTCAAGGTTTTAGTTGACAGTGATTACCTAACTGGAGCTTATTCCAGTGAAATGAAACTATCAGAAGCCCTCAATATCAATTTGCTTGTCACTAGACCACAGGTTTACACTTGGAAATGCTAACAGGATGGAACCACAAGCCCTTAATAAAATGTGATGACCATGGAGAGCGCCCTTGAAGCTCAGCAACAGAGGACTCAACCCTAAAGGGTTCCCCTCTGGAAAGCGAGGGCTGCTTTGACACGTACCCCAGCACCAGTTCTAAAATGCTTGACTGCATTTTCCATGAAAGGTGGGAGTTGTAATAGTAGCATATAGCAGACACCAGCCCACTAGAAGCAGATGGAACCCACCAACTCATTTTACCCAGACCTTCAAAAAGGTACACAGAACTGTCTCTCCTTGCCAAAGCAGGGCAGATCTGAATGCGTATATCTAAGAAAAGGTTCACAGGGGATCAGTAATTGGTGATTTCATTTTCATACCATTGCACTCAATGAGAAAAAGACCTGAAAAATGAAAAGCAATTTGAAAGCCAGTTCTCCATACTTGAGCTAAATACATACACACATACACATATACACACACACACACACACACACACACACATACAATCCAAAAGCCGTGTTTTAGAAAAGAAAAAAGACTTAGTAACCTATTCTAGCATAGGGGCTCTTCCAGAAGGGAAATTTGGCTGGAAACATTCCCTGCTTATGTGCATAATTCACCAGGGGCCAGGTAAGATTCCATTTTGTAAGAGCTGAACTTTAAACAGAAAGTCACTAGTGGTGCAACATTCACTCATTAGCATAGATCTACCCCCTAGAATGAAAAGCATTGGCTGCCTCTGCCAGGATGATAACTTTACAGTGAGAAGCTGGAGTCTCGGACCATGAACTCCTGGAAAGTTCTATCACAAGGACTCAGAAGAGGAGCTCACCACCTCCACCAGCGTAAACTTAGCTGTCACCTCACCTCTCCCTCCCCCAAAACAGGACATCATTAATACAGGAAACTGTTTAAAATAAAAATAAAAAGATGGGCCAAAGGGTCAAGAGCAGGCAATGCCTTACAGGGCTGACATGATTCCTGTCTGGGATTGGGGGAGGGGGAGGAGCATTCTGGATGTTTCTATTCTTGGCAAGGAAAGCACCTCCCGGTCCTGTACCATCAAAAGATTCTAACACATGAATGTTTTCAAGGAATGAACGATATGCCCGTGCTAAACGATCTCATCTTGGGATGTGATAATGGTGACAAATCTGTAGAGGCTGGAGAGCTGGTAGAGGGGATTAGGGAAAGGTGTGTTTGACTAAGGGGGATGGGAGGGAAGAGTGAATGGATAAAGAGGGGGGCCACGGAAGGTGTGGGCAGTTAAGAGGGAGGGGAAGAAGGTGGGGATGACTAAGGGAGGGCATGGGAGAGGAGGGTGTATGGCTGAGGGAAAAGGTGTGGATGGCTAAGGAGGGTTGGAGAAGGTGTAGATGGCTGGGGGATGGGGGTGGGGGATGGGGAGATGGCCATCAGCCCTCTGTGAAGCAGCAGCAAAAGCAGGCCCTGGGCTGGCTTCTCCCGGGCTCCCTCCCACCCGACTGTGGGCGTGTGCCCGGCTAAGCGTTAGCATGGGCCAGGCCACCAGGCCGAAGGGCACTCACCCCACGACTCCCTGGTGGTAGTTCCTCCGCTTCCACGGGGTCCCACTGTACACGCCCCCGCTGCCGTCGGCCCGGCCGCCCCCCGCGGCCCGCCCTCCGCTGGGCTGCAGCAGGCTGTAGTTGAGTCCGTAGGTGCTGGCCTTGTTGTCGCGCTTCCTCTTGTTGCTGCTGCCGGGGGCCGAGTCGGCGGGCTCGGGGGCCGCGGAGTGCGGGGACGAGGACGCCGAGGGGGATGAGGATGCCGAGGAAGCCGCAGCGGCTCGGCGAGCCCAGGCCGCGGGCTGGTGGTGGTTGTTGTTGTTGTTGGTCGTCTCCAGGGGCAGGAAGTCCCGCTGCTCCGCCGGCAGCGCGTGGCCGCCCAGCAGGCGCTCCCCGGAGCGGTACATGCCGGCCGGGGCCGGGGCCGGGGCCGCGCCGCCCGGGCTGCCGGTGCTGCTGCCGCTCCCGCCGGTGGCCGTGCTGCTGCCGCCGCCGCCGCCGCTCGCGCCGCCGCTGCTGTGACAGTGGTGGTTGAAGTAGAGGTTCCTCAGCCCCTGAGTCGTCTCCCAGATCTGCATCCACAGACTGTTGGACGGTCCGAGCTGCTCTGGCTGGAACCAGGCGATCCTCGGATCCATCAAACGGCGGCGGCCGCTGCCCCCGCCTCTCCCGGCTGCCCGCAGGGCCGCCGCCGCCGCCGCCGCCTCAGGCGCACGCCCGGCCTCGGCTGCTGCTGCCGCCGCTGTTGCTGCTCGGGGCCCGCCGCGGGCGGCGCGGTCGCACAAGGAGCCGGGCCGGCGCCGGCGGCGTCGCTCCCGCCCTCGGGGGCTCCGCGGGCCCTCCCCCCCTCCCTCCGCCCCTCTGCCGAGCCCCTGTCACCGGGGTCCCCGTGCAAATGGCGGCGGCGACGGTGGCTCCAGAGAAGGGCGAGCGGCGGC
>NW_012142746.1:3102222-3115160 GCF_000956105.1 Propithecus coquereli
TCGAACTCCTGAGCTCAAACAATCCGCCCGCCTCGGCCTCCCAGAGAGCTAGGATTACAGGCGTCATGGGGCGTTTTAAGCGCTAAACTTGAATTCACTGCAATAGCCACAGGAGATGACTAAAATTATTACAGTAGTACAGTATTACTACAGTTAATTTTATGCAGTTATGA
Source organism: Propithecus coquereli (assembly GCF_000956105.1). Taxonomy (NCBI): domain Eukaryota; kingdom Metazoa; phylum Chordata; class Mammalia; order Primates; family Indriidae; genus Propithecus; species Propithecus coquereli. Next base: position 3,102,396 of record NW_012142746.1, read on the forward strand.
TTTAAGATTGCATCTTTATGTTTGTTTACTTTTCTCTCAACTGTGAATAGTGCTATGTGTGGTCCATAAGTTTTCGTGTTAAATTTTAACTTTTTATAATAGATTTGTGTATATTTTATGGTAGTAAATGATGAAATAGACTAGTATCTACATGTATTTAATGCATTCATTCCTAACTTTTAAAAAATTTTTTCAATATTTTTAGGCTTCGAAATTCATCTGTGAGTTTTTTCAAATTGTCCCAAATCTCCAAAAAATTCTCCAATATATTTATTGAAAACAATCCACATTCAAGGGGACCCACGAAGTTCAAATCATGTTGTTCAAAGGTCAACTGTATTAACTTTCCTTAACAAATCTGCGATGTTTTGTTTCCAAGTAATCTACTACTACATCCAAAGAGATAGACTATACTAATTTCAGTAATCAATTTTAATTCCTCAACCTTTTCATTTTGCTATTTATAACAAGAGAACAGACATTTATTACATTCTTCAAAACCATCTGCATTAAATTGATGAGCCAAAAAACACAGCGATCACAAACCCAGACATTTTCCTCCAAAATCTGGTGTCCTATTCTTTCTCAATATTTTTGTTCCTAGAGGGAGAAAATGTTGAATTGATGGTCTTAACTTGCAAGATTTACTGAAACACCAAGTTTCTACAGAGTACAAATTGAGTAGAGAAATAAGAAAATTACCCAAGAATCACACAAATTTAAATGTTTTCATTGATTTATTAACTTGAATAAAACAGGGAATTGCACAAACTACTACATCGTATCAATGATTGTCATTGCAACTAAATCTGAGTATGTGATTAAATTACTTTATTCTGGAGTTAATGACAACCATGAATAATAGTTACATAGTTTTTAGTATCTGCATTGTTTAGGTTATGAAGCATTTGTTCCAGGTATTAATAATCTTGGATTAGGCCCCATTTACAAATTTTCCCCTTTTTGCACAAAATATACATCATTGTTTCATGTTATTTTTCTCTTTCATTAATACAAAGAGGATTCCAAGTAGGGAAATATTTTCCAATGAGACTTCAAAATAATTGGCGATGTAAAGGTTTGTATCTTGCCCAAGACAATAAACATTTCTCTTATTCTTACTGTTCTAGAAACAAAATTGCCCCGATTAGGTAGCTTCTCTGGGGCCTTTGGTACGTGTATGTGTGTGTGATGGTTAGTTTCGTGTGGTGCCAACTCGACTGGGACACAAAGTGCCAGGTTAAACATTGTTTCTGGGTGTGTCTGGGAGGCTCTTTCTGAATGAGATTAGCGCTTGAATCCTGGCTCAATAAAGCATTTTGCCTCGGGGCTTCCATGTGTGCCCTGAAGGAGTCACTTATCTCCTGTGGCCACAGGGCTGGAGATGGCTGAAAATCAAATGCCAGATCTCATCCTGTGACTGACCGGATTACACCAGCCTCACAGGGTGTCTGCTGTTACACTGAGGGCTTTGTCAGGGAAGCAATAGGATCCTGTAAATTGGAATGGGATGTATGGGAAGACCCTGATAAGGGACCTCTAGCTCCTAAATTCTTCTTTTTTTTTATTTACAGACAGGGTCTCACTATGTTGCCCAGGCTGGTCTCAAATTCCTGGCCTCAAGCAATCCTCCCACCTAAGCCTTCCAAGTAGCCCCTAAATTCTGATGAGTCCCCATGGCCAGCGGAAGGGGCCTCCGCACCCCAGTGGTATTGGTCTCTCCACCACCCATCACCCTCCTCTCAGGGAATTAACCATGCATGGCCTGAGGAAAAGTGCAACGGCCTCCCCGGAGGCAGGTGCCAGGAGAGCCAATGCTGATTCTCTGCAGGACCCACCCCCACCATCCGTTTTTGCTTCTAGACCTATAACTAGACTCAAGTCCCAGTAGGCCCCTAAAGGTGAAGTGTGAAACGTGACCCATGAGGAGGCCGGCTACATTCCAAAAGAACTGCAGTAGTCTGCCCTTATCCATGGTTTCGCTCTCCTAGGTTTCAGTTACCCGTGGTCAGCCGTGGTCCAGAAGTATTAAATGGGCAAGGAATGCATGGTGGCTCACGCCTATAATGCTAGCACTTTGGAAGACAGAGGCGGGAGGATCACTTGAGCCCAAGAGTTTGAGATTTCAGTGAGCTATGATGACGCCACTGCACTCTAGCCCGGGAGACAGAGCAAGACCAGCCTGGGCAAGAGGGAGACCCCGTCTCTACAAAAAATAGAAAAACTGGCCAGTCGTGGTGGCACACCCCTGTAATCCCACTACTTGGGAGGCTGAGGCAGGAGGATTGCTTGAGCCCAAGGGTTTGAGATTTCAGTGCGCTATGATGACGCCACTGCACTCTAGCCTGGGAGACAGAGCAAGACCCTGTCTCCAAAAAAAAAAAAAAAAAAGTATTAAATGGAGAATTCTAGAAATAAACAACTCATAAGTTTTCAATTGCATGCTGTTCTGAGTAGCATGGTGACATCCCATGCCATCTTGCCCAGGATGTGAATCATTCAGACCTTCGTCTGGCTTATCCTATACACTGGACATGCTGTTTGCCCGTTGGTAGCCACCTTGGTTGTCAATTGACCGTTGCTGTATTGCAGGGCTTGTGTTCAAGTAGTCCTTATTTTACTTAATAACGGCCCCAGACTGCAAGAGTATTGATGCTGGCAACTTCGATGTGCCAAACAGAAGCCGTAAAGTGCTTCATTTAAGTGAAAAGGTAAAAGTTCTCCACTTAATAAGGAAAGAAAAAGAATTCTACACTGAGCTTGCTAAGATCTGCGGTAAGAACAAATCTTCTATCTGGGAAATTGTGAAGAAGGAAAAAGAAATTTGTGCTACTTTTGTTGTCGCACCTCAAACTGCAAAAGTTACTGCCACAGTCATGATTTTCACTACAGCATATTGTCATAATTGTTCTATTTTATTCTTGGTTGTTACCGTTAATTTCTTACCGTGCCTAATTTACAGATTAAACTTTATCATAGGTATGTATAGGAAAAAACAGTATATATAGAGTTCAGTACTACCCAGTTTCAGACATCACTGGGGGTCTTGGAATGTGTCCCCTGAGGATAAGGGGGGACCACTGTACTTGAGTTTTCTAATCTATACAGACAGAAATGGGGGCACACGTGTGGACGCTAAGGGAGTGGGTAGTGGAAGGAACATGGGGGGGTCAAGCTAAATTTATTGTCATAGGTTCACTAAGCAGATATTCTGCCTTTAGTGTTGCAGCTCAAGGAGTTCAAAAAGGCTCTGACAGTTTGCCTGGATGGTTGACTCAAACATGGACCAAAACGTTGCCCACAGCGAGTGAACTGGAAATGCCGTAACTGCCTTGTGTGTATAAAGAGGGGATTCGAAGGCTTAGGGAGATTGGAATGTTAAAGTGGATTTGGGCCAGGCCCAGTGGCTCACGCCTGTAATCCTAGCACTGTGGGAGGCCAAGGTGCGAGAATCGCTTGAGGTCAGGAGTTCAAGACTACCCTGAGCAAGAGCATGACCCTGTCTCTACAAAAAATAGAAAAATTAGCCAGGCAGGGTGGCACGTGCCTGGAGTCCCAGCTACTCGGGAGGCTGAGGCAGGAGGATAACTTGAGCCCAGGAGTTTGAGGTTGCAGCGAGCTATGATGATGCCACAGCACTCCAGTCGGGGCAACAGAGCAAGACTCTGTCTCAAAAAAAAAAAAAAAGGAAATATGTCATTTAAGACCTACTCACCCACACTGGGAGGGTTCAAAAGACATATGCTTCACCAGTACTGTGAAAAGTCAATTTGTGAGGCGAGCCCCAGCATCCTTGGAGAGCTCTGTGGTCACTCTTCTCTGTAGGCCTTACATGGCAACTATGGTCACAGAATTGGGAAACCTAAATGCAGTGAGAGTAATCGGATCCCGCCCCTGCCCAGGGCGGCAGGGGCCAAGTTTTGGCACTCAACCAACAAAGGCGAGGTGGGCATGGGTCGCGTGATGAACAGTAGGATCAAGGCAGCAATCAGAATAGTCTGACTCATGCAGACCTTTGGCATTGGCTAGTTTATCAGGGTGTTCCTGGAAGTGAAAGAGACTCTTACTTGATCTGTATAAGCAGAAAAGTTCTAGCTTAAGTGAACAAAAGTCTAACCAGGATCATAAAAATAGAGACCCACAGCCTCTCAGTGAATTGTTAGACTCCAGCCAGTTCACTGACCCAGGGCCACTGGAATGAAGGAAAGGCCTGGTCCCCTTGGGGAAGGACCCTGATACTATGGAAAATTTATGCTGTCAATCTTTCTCCCGGCCTTCCCCAAAGGACCTACGGACTTTTGCCAGGGTGACTGCAATGGAAAGAAGGAAATAACTAGAACTTTTGGAGACTACTGGACACTGGCTCTGAACTAATGCTAATTCCAAGATAGTGACCAAAACATCACTGTGGCCTACCAAAGAGAACAGGGGTTTAAAGTTCGGGTAACGGATGAGATTTTAGTTTATGTCTGTCTCACGGTGGGCCCAGTGGGTCCCCGAACCCATCCTCTAGTTAATTCCGGTTCCAGAATGCGTAACTGAGACAGACACACAAAGCAGCAGGAAGAATCCCCGTGTCAGAGCCCCGACCTGTGCGGTGAGGGCTATTACGGTGGGAAAGCCATTTAGAAGCCACTAGCATTGCCTTGACCTAGAGAAGGGTAAACCAGAAGTGATGACACATCCCTGGAGGGATGGCAGAGGTTGGTGCTACCATCGGGGACGTGAAGGATGCAGAGGTGGCGCTCCCGCCCCATTGCCATCCAGCTTGCCTGTTTGGTTCGTGCAGAAGGAGGGATCTTCAAGAATGGTGGTGGATTACCATAGGCTTAACCAGGTGGTGACTCCAATTGCAGCTGCGGTGTCAGATGTGGGTTCCTTGCTTAAGCAAATTAACACATTCCCTAGTACCTGATATGCAGCTATTGAACGGGCAAATGTCCTTCCCCCATCTCAGCCAACGAGGCCCGCCAGAGCAGTCTGGGCTCGGCTGGCAGGGCCAGCAGTACGCCTTCACTGTCCTACCTCAAGAGTATATGTCAACTGAAGGCCAGGCGCAGTGGCTCACACCTGTAATCCTAGCACTCTGGGAGGCTGAGGCGGGAGAATTGCTTGAGCTCAGGAGTTTCAAGACCAGCCTGAGTGAGAGCAAGACTTCGTCTCTACCAAAAATAGAAAAAATTAACCAGGTGTGGTGGCGCATGCCTGCAGTCCCAGCTACTCGGGAGGCTGAGGCAGAAGATCGCTTGAGCCCAGGAGCTTGAGATTGTAGCAAGCTATAATCACCCCATTGCACTGAAAAAAAAAAAAAGTATATATCAACTCTCTAGCCTTATGTCAAAATTTAGTTCGCAGAGATCACCCTTCCCTTCCACAAGCTATCATACTGGCCCATTACACTGATGACAGGACGCCGATTGGAGCTAGTGAGCGAGAAGTAGCAACTACTCACACTTGTTGGTAAGACATTTGTGTGTCAGAGAGTGGAAAGTAAATCCAACAAAAATTCAAAGACTTTCTACCTCGGTGAAGTTTCTAGAGGTCCAGCGTTATGAAACATACTGAGATATCCCTGGTAAGGTGAAGGATAAATCGTTGCATCCGCCCCTCCTAGAGGCAAAACATAAGCACAATGACTCTTTGGATCTGGGAGGCAATATATTTCTCACTTAGGTGTGATAGTCCAGCCCATTTACTGAGTGACCCACAAAGCTGCTAGTTTTGAGCAGGACCAGGAGCAGGAGAAGGCTCTGCAACAGGTCCAGGCTGCTGTGCAAGCTGCTCTGGCGCTTGGGCCACATGACCCAGCAGGTCCAGTGGTGCTCGAGGTGGCAGTGGCAGATGCGCATGCTGCCAGGGGCCATCAGCAGGCTCCTGGAGGTGAACTGCAGTGCAGGCCTTCGGGATTTTGGAGCAAAGCCTGACGTCCTCCACAGATAACCACTCTCCTTTTGAAACACAGCTCTTGGCCTGCTGCCGGGCCTTAGGAGAGACTGCATGCTTGGTCATGGGCCACCAATTTACCATGTCACCTGAACTGCCTATCACTAACTGGGTGTTATCTGACCCGCCAAGCTATGAAGTTGGGCGTGCACAGAAGCACTCCGTCACCACAGGGAAGTGGTATATATGAGGCCAGGCCCACGCAGGCCCTGAAGGTACAAGTAAGTTACATGAAGAAGTGGCCCAAATGCCCGTGGTGCCACCCCTGCTACACCTCTTTCTCTCTCCCATTCTGCACCTGTGGCCTCACAGGATGTTCCCCACAATTAGCTGACAGAGGACAATAAGGCTCAGGACTGGTTTACAGACAGTTCTGCACGACACGTGGCCACCATCTGAAATGGACATCTGCAGCACTATAGCTTCTCCTGGGGACATCCCTGAAGGACAGTGGCAAAGGGAGAGCTTCCCAGTGGACAAAACCTCGGACAGCGCACCTGGTTGTGCACTTCGCTTGGGAGGAAAAATGGCCAGACATGGAAGTATTAATATATACCAATTCACGGTATGTGTTAATGGTACATGTTCATTAATTCATGGTAGGTATTAATGGTATATATTCACCAATTCATGGCACGTATCGACAATCGCACAGGCTGTGGCCAGTGGCTTGTCTGGATGGCCAGGGATTTGGAAGGAATATGATTAGAAAACCGGTGCCAAGGGAATGTGGGGAAGAGGTATGTGGATAGACCTCTCTGAATGGACAAAAACCATGAAGATATCGTCTCCCAGGTGAATGCTCATCACAGGGTGACCTCAGCAGAGGAAGGCCTTACTAATCAAGCAGATAGGATGACCCATCTGTGGTTAGCCGTCGGCCTCTTTCTCCAACCACCTGTCACTACGCAATGGGCTCCTGAACAAAGTGGCCATGGCGGCAGGGACAGGGGTTAAGCACGGGCTCAGCAACAGGGACTTCCATTCGCCAAGGCCAACCTAGCTACGGCAACCTCTGAGTGCCGAATCTGTCAGCAGCAGAAACCAACACTGAGTCCCTGACATTCCCTGGGGTGATCAGCCAGCTGCCAAGTGGCAGGTTGATTACATTGGACTGCTTCCACCATGGAAGGGACAGCATTTTGTTCTTACCATAATAGGCTCTCTAAAAAAATTCTGGTTTGTTTTTAGAGGTGGAGCCTCACTATGTTGCCCAGGCTAGAGTACAGTGGCTATTCACAGGCATGGTCATAGCTCACTACAGCCTCGAACCCCTGGGCTCAAGTGATCCTCCTGCATCAGCCTCCCAAGTAGCTGGAACTACAGGTGCACACCACTATGTCAGCTCGTAATAGACTCTTTGTCTGTGCATGAATTTGCCTTCCCTGCACACAATGCTTCTACCCAAACTGCCATTCGTGGACTCCTAGAATGCCTTATCCACTGTGAGGGTGCAACGTACAGCAGTGCTTCTGGTCAAGGAACCGACTTCACAGCAAAGAAGTGCAGCAGTGGGCTCCTGCTCACAGAACGCACTGGTCTTCCCCCACCACCCGGAAGTAGCTGGCTTCACGGAACCAGCGGAAGGACCTTTTGAAGACTCGGTCACAGCATCAGCTAGGTGGCAATACCTTGCAGGCCTGGGGCAAGGTTCTCCAGAAGGCGGTATATGTGCTCTGAATCAGCATCCAATACATGGTGCTGTTTCTGCCATGGCCAGGACTCACAGGTCCGGGAATTAGGGGTGGAGATGGGAGTGGCACCACTCGCCATTACCCCTAGTGACCCACTAGCAAAATTTCTGGTTCCTGTTCCCACGACCTTATGCTCTGCTGGCCTAGAGGTCTTAGTTCCAGAGGGAAGAAGGCTTCCATCCAGAAACACAACAATGATCGCATTGAATTGGAGGTTAAGGCTGCCACCCAGCCACTTTGGGCTCCTCAGCCACCGGAATCAACTGTCATGGCTGGAGTGATTAATCCTGGCACCAAGGGAAACTCTGACTGCCCCACAACAGAGATGAGGAAGAGCGTCTGCAATGCAAGAGATCCCGGAGGGTGTCTCTCAGTGTCCCCACACCCTGCGGTTAAGCTCAGTGGGCAAATACACAACAACCCAGCAGACAGGACTACTGATAGCCCGGACCCTTTCAGAGTGAAGATTTGGGTCAACGTGCCACGTAGAGAACTGTGACCAGCTGAGGTGCCTGCCACACGCAAAGGCAGTGCAGAATGGGTCGTGGAAGAAGGTAGCTATAAATACGGGTCACAGCCGCATAACCAGTTACGGAATGAGGGGTGCAATTGCCTTGAGCAAATTTCCTCCTTGTTTTGTTATGAATACGGTTGTGTGTGTGTAGCAAATATCTTTGTTTTCTTTTCTCTCTGTTGTATCACATAACATGTAAGATGTATTGACTTTCTATCATAAGACTTAAGTATTGTTAATTTTACATCATGGTGTTTAAGTCCCAGAATATCAAGGAGAATAAACTCCATTCAAGGACTTTACCTCCTCTTCCGGGAAAGGGTTAGTGCATTTTCAGCGGTACACAGGACAGATATATCATGTTAGGCAAAATTATGACCTGTTATTGTCTTATTTGGAGATCGAATATGGTTTAAGGAGTTGTGTATGAGTGCCAAGCGTACGGCACAAGGGGTGGACTTGTGATGGTTAATTTTACGTGGCAGATTGATTGGGACATAGGTGCCCAGATAACACACCATTTCTGGGTGTGTCTGTCAGAGTGTTTCTGCATAAGATTAGCATTAGAATCAGGGACCTAGTAAAACCGATTGCCTTCCCCAAAGCGCCCACCCATCCAGTCCCATCGGCCAATCCACTGAGGGCCTGAACAGAACGTAAAAGCAGAGGAAGGGGGGAATTTGCTGTCTCTGCCTGACTCCTCGAGCTGAGACGTCAGCCTTTTCCTGCGCTCACTGAGACACCACCAGCGCCTCCCTGGGCCTCCAGTTTGCAGTCAGCAGATTGTGGGACTTCTCAGCCTCATAGACATGTTGGTTAATTCCCTGTAATAAATCATAATGATGATACAGAGATGGAGGTAGAAGAAAGATAGATAGAATTGATCATATTGGCCTGTTTCCCTGGAGAGCCCTAACACAGTGTGTGTGCATTTTAAGAGCTTTGTTGGGGGCGGGAGGAGATACTGTTCAAAGGGTACAAAGTTTCCATTAGACATAAGGAATAGTTTTTGAAATCTATTGCACAGTGCGGTTAATACATTAATAATAATGCGATGTATATTTTGAAATTGCTAAGAGAACAGGTTTTAAATGTTCACACCACAAAAAAAAGATAAGTATGTGAGGCGATAGATATGTTAATCAGCTTGATTTAATCATTCCATAATGTATACATATATCAAAACATCACATTGTATTAATATTTCACAGATATATTAATATATATAATTATTCCTCCCTGTTAATTAAGTATTTTTTAAAAAGCCAGGCACGGTGGCTCACGCCTGTAATCCTAGCACTCTGGGAGGCCGAGGTGGGAAGATCCCTGGAGGTCAGGAATTCAAGACTAGCGTGACTGAGCAAGACTGAGACCCCATCTCTACTAAAAATAGAAAAATTAGCTGGGTGTGGTGGTGCACACCTGTAGTCCCAGCTATTCAGGAGGCTGAGGCAGGAGGATTGCTTGAGCCCAGGAGTTTGAGGTTGCTGTGAGCTAGGCTGACACCACAGCACTTTAGCCCAGGCAACAGAGCAAGACTCTGTCTCAAAAAAAACCCAAAAAAACAAAAAGGAAATGGTGGCCTTGGCTGGGGCATGCAAAGCAAGTGATGGTCCCAGGCAACCACTTTGGAGAAAAAGCCCCGAAACCTAACCAAGACCCGACACCCAAACAGCGCTGTGCATTTCACCTTTTCTTTTTAGCTCATCACTGCTAGGCAGCCTGTGGATGAGGAAGAAAACCCCAGATGAGGTGATCTTGCCTTAGAAGGTACTCATGACAGTTGCTATGTGACCTGTCATTAAACAGTCCAAGGAGAGAAATTCCATTTGTAAAGACAAAGGCTCTTACTGAACATCGAGTCCTCACTCCAGAACCTTCTCTTACCAGAGCCTACACAGTTTGAAATCCAGTCCAGGCCTTCTCAAAAAAGACTTACTTAGTCAGTTCTGAAAGAAGTTTCCAAAGCACATGTGTAGAATCCAATTTTGCTATTGTTCTTGTTTTGAGAGTCACATCCCGCCTGATGCCTGGGAGACAGAGGCAACCTTCCTGTTCCTCCTGCATTCAGAAGACCCCAGATCTTCCCTGGGGCACACCCAGGACACAACACAACCCCACTTACTGCCTCTGCTCCCCTCTTCCCGCCTAGCTCTTGTCTAGGCTGCCACCTGCCTTTCCAGCTGTTGGTCCGGGAGTGTCCACACTTTAACCCTTATTCCAACCTCCCCGCAGCATCCAAGGTGAACTTCTAAAAATACAAATTTGACAATGTCACTTTCCTTACAGCGTATGATAAAATCAAACTCTAGATGTTTTCTGCCAAAACCCATTCCTCTTGGCTGTCTTCCACATCTCAGTAAATGGTGACACCATCCCTCAAGTGCCACAAGCCAAAACCTTTGACATCACCCTTAATATTTCTGTTTCCCTCCCACTGCACTTCGAATCCACCGTCGATGCTGCGGGCTCTACCTTTAGATGACAGCTGCTTACTTTACTGGAAATATACCAGCACCACTTGGGTCCAAACCTCTTTCCTTCCTTCCTTTCTTCTTTCTTTTTTTGAGCCAGGGTCTCACTCTGTCACCCAGGCTGGAGCACAATGGTGTGATCATCACTCACTGCAGCCTTGGACTCCTAGGTTCAGGTGATCCTCCTGCCTGAGCCTCCCAAGTAGGTGGGACTACAGGCATGTGCCACCATGCCTGGCTAATTTCTTTTCTTTTTTCTTTTTCTTTTTCTTTGTAACCGGCTCCATCAGCAACATCTAATATTTTTTATTGTTTGTAGAGAGGGGGTCTCCTTGTGTTGACCAGGCTGGGCCACTGTTTCTTGCAGAGATGACGGAGACTGCTTCTCTGCTTCCAACTATGCCTCTCTCCAATCTGTTCTTATCCCAGGAACAAAGTGATCCTTTGCAAAGGTAAGCCAAATAGTGTTTCTCCTGTGCTCCAAATTTCCCAATGGCTCTGCATCACACTCAGAGAGCCTCAGCACAGCCTCAGGCCCCACGTGGTCCAGCCCCATCTCCTCTGCAGCCTTGCATCCTGCTACCTGCCACTGCGCTCCAGCCACACAGGCCTCCTCCCTGCCACAGACCCCTCCAGCGTGCTGACAGGCGGGGCCTATGCACTTGCTCCTGGGGACTGGCGCCCTCTTCTCCCAGCTGCCTCGTGGCCTCCTCATTTCCTCTGGGTCTCTGCTCCAGCGGTTCTGCCCCAGAGGCCGCCCCTGACGACCCTCTTCTGCAATAACACTCCTTCGCTTCCGCTCTGTTTATCCAACTTTACCGTTCAGCTTTAGCACTTATTTTCAGCACCTAGCATACACTTGTTTGTTTATTCATTTGTCGCCTGTCTTCCCCACCAGAATGTAAGCGCCACAGAAGGCCTCCCATGATCTGCACTTCCTGGTGGTCCCGTCTCTGTGTAATTCCCTCTCCGTCGGTGTGGGTGGGACCTGTGAGTTGGTTCTAATCAACAGAATATGGCAAAATGATGGGACATCATTCCCATGAGTATGTTACATGATGTAAGACTCTATCTTTCTAGCAGATGCCTGAAGCAAGCTGCCACTTGGGACCTGCCTGAGAGCAGCTTCAGGGAACGGAGGACCTCTGGCAAACAGCTATGAGGAACCAGGTTCTCAGTGCTACCACCCAAGGACATGGGTTCTGCCAACCAGCGGAGTGGGCTTGGAAGCAGATTCTTCTACAGTTGAGCCTCCAGATGAGGACGCAGCCTTGCCGACACCTGGACTGCAGCCTGGGGACAGCCCGAGGCAGATAGTGACTGGACCCGTGGCCCGCAGAAACTGAGATAATGAATGTGTGCTGTGATGATTTGCTATGCAGCAATAGAAAACTAACAAGGTTTGGCTTGTTCATTGCTCTATCCTAAGTATTTAGAATAGGATTCAGCATACATTAGGTGCCTAATAAATTATTTGTTGAATGAATACATTGCTATGGAAAAGCAAAACAGCAAACAAAGTGGGCAGCAGCGTTGTAATATGCTACCAGTTGCATGTGTGTGTGTGTGTGTGTGTGTGTGTGAGAGAGAGAGAGAGAGACTCTACATATATATCTGCATAAACGCAGAATGTCCTAGAAGAGTATACAAAATAAAAAGTGACAAATCCAAATCCGTGAAGAAGGGAGACTTTCACTTTATGCCCTTCTGAACTGTATGGATTTTTTTTTTCTCTATAAATGTATCTCTTACACACACACACCCTGAAACAAAATAGCCCCCAAGACTTTGAATTTCACAGGTTTCCAAGTAAAGTCACTTCTTCAGAACTCATTCCCACCCCTTTACCCGGAGCTCTGCCCTCCCCTGCCAACCCGCAGCCCGTCTGTTATCCGTCTCCACCTGCCCGCTCCAGGGCGCTCTGTGGCCGGCGTTTTCAACACAAGAATGCTGCAGACAGAATTAGATACGTTTGAAACTACACGCACGTCATGGTCTGAGGACCTCACAGAGAAGCAGAAAGGCAAATTTGTTTCCAGACGTACGTGTGTAAAGTCAAGCCACAAGGGACCTGTGAGGGTAAAACGCAAAGCAAAGGGAGCCGAGCTTTCCCCCACTGTTACTGTGTAACCAGCCTAGC
>NW_012142746.1:3124809-3125990 GCF_000956105.1 Propithecus coquereli
GAACACGGTATCCTTACATCTTGGACCTTGGTCAGTTGTGCTATTACTTACTACACATTAAAACTTTGGAGTTCCCTGCAAAAAAACAAACAGAGGAACAAATACATGTGCTTTATTATGCAAAGAGCATCTCTGGAAGGATACACACAAGACTGGTAGGGGTACTTATTTTTGGGGAGAGGAACTGGGAAGTAGAAAAACTTTTCAAGAATTATCTCCTAGTATTGTTTTGTTTATCATGCACAGGTCTTATCTGTTTTATTAACACAACTTGAAAAACAAATAGAAAGGAAATATAACCTCTTTCAATAGAGCAATGGAAAATGTCATCTTCTGAATTTTTCATAACTTATTTTACGCTATTATTTAAGGTGAAAGTGAAAGATCAAAGGTGAAAAATTCCTATCTTTCACATGGCTTTAAATTTTGAGGGGGTAGTTTATCAGGATACTTTGTCAGATAGTAAGTGCATTAAATTCATTTGCAAATTTTCATGAAACTGTGCAATATGGAATTGTCTATTTCACTGGAGGGTGTAATTTTTTAAATAATGTAATTATTTTAAACTTAATTTCTATCTTTGTACATTCATTTTCGAAAGAAAGAAGGAAAAAAATGAAGGCTTTGTGAAAAACGTTTCAGCTCCATATTCTATACCTGTTTCACTATGTGTAATTTAAAAATCTGATGACCCTAAAAGTAGATACATTATTCCTTTAATTCAACAACATTCATTCAGAAAACTTCATTTCTTCTTATCTTACTTGAATAACTAATTATGTTTATGTTAAATAAACTCAGGAAATTGATTCCTACAAATGAGAGTAGGAAAGTGGTTTTCCTGGTTTCACTCGTACTAAACGAAGTAATTGAAGATAGTAACTCCTTTATTCAAAAAGAATTTGTTCTTTTCATGAACAAGCCTACATTGCTGAAAATGTTAAAATTTTAGGGCAACTGTGTTCTCATAATTAGGATTCCTATATAAGAGTAGGAAGGATAAAAATACACTTAAGCAAACTCTAGAAACTACTTGCTTATAATTTCTCACTCTGTCTAGAAAAAAATGACTCAAGTTAATTCTGTTCACTAAAAGAAGAAAATGCTCAATTAAGTGGACCAAAATAGTCCCAATTAAAGATATAAATTTCTCTGATTGGGCAAAATGTAACAATCTTCCA
>NW_012142746.1:3126040-3128195 GCF_000956105.1 Propithecus coquereli
GGGATTACAGGCATGAGCCACCACATCTGGCCAAAAATAAAAATTTAATACACACACTTAGAAACATACATATCTCTATTAAAACATGTATCGTTTAAGAAACACAGATGTGCGTTTTGGTCTGTGACTTTCTTTTCCCTCAACAACCTCAGAGACCTCTCAGTGTTACCACGTGCAGATCCACTTTCCTTCTAACTCCACACGGAATTCCATAGGCCACACTGCAGGTGACACAGCCACAACTCTGTGGACAGACACTTAGGCAGGTTGCAGTCTTTTACTATTATAAACACCACTGTAAGGAAAATCCTTATATTAATAGAAGCCCATGCCATTCTACGTCTTAAAAATAAGTCTTTTAAAGAAATTCCTTAATTTCGTATCCTCCCTGTTCCTCCCTTCTCCTACCCTTCCCAGTGTCTAGTGTCCTTTGTTCTACTTTTTACTTCTATGAGATTTTTTTTAGTTTTCACATGAGTGGGAACACGTGGTGTTTAACTTTCTGCTCCTGGCTTATTTCGCTTAACGTAATGTCTTCTCATTCTATTGATGTTGCCAACAATGACAGGATTTCATTCTTTTTAAGGCTGAATAGTATTCTATTGTATATATACGTCACATTTTTAATCCATCCATCTGTTGTTGAACACCTAGATTGATTCCACGTCTTGGCCATTGCGAACAGTGCTGCAGTAAACATGGCAGGGCAGACATCTCCTTCATATACCGATTTCCTCTCCTTTGGATAAATACTGGATCATATGGTAGTTCTGGTTTTCTGAGGAACCTCCATCCATACTATTCTCTGTAGTGGCTACACCAGTTTACATTCCCACCAACAGTGTGTAAGAGGTCCATTTTCTCCACATCCTCACCAGTACTTTTTATTTTTAGTCTTTTTGATAATAGCCACCCTAACTGGGGTGAGATGATATCTTACTGTGGTTTTGATTTGCATTTCCCTGATGATTAATGATGTTGAGTGTTTTTTCATATATTTGCTGGCTATTTGTATGTTTTCTTTTGAAAAATGTCTGGTCAGATCATTTGCCCATTTTTTAATTAGACTGTTTATTTTTTTGCTGTTGAGACGTTTGGGTTCCTTTAATATTCTAGAGATTAATCCCATCAGATGTGCAGTTTGCAAATATTTTCTCCCATTTTATAGCTTATCTTTTCATTCTGTTGATTGTGTTCTTTGCTGTGTGGAAGCTTTGTAGTTTGATATAATCTCATTTGTTTATTTTTGCTTTTGTTGCCTGTGCTTTTAAGATCTCACTAATAAAATCTTTTCCCAGACCAATGTCCTGAAGCATTTCCCCCTCTGTTTTCTTTTAGTAGTTTTATAGTTTTGGGTCTTATATTTAGGTCTTTGATCCATTTTGAGTTGATTTTTTTTTTATTTAAAACAAAAGAAATTTATTTTCTCACAGTTCAGGAAGCCAGAAGTCTGAAATCAAGGTGTTGGTAGGGTTGGTTCCTTCTGAGGGCCATAAGAGTCTGTTCCAAGCCTCTATTCTAGTTCTGGTGGTTGCTGGCAATCTTTGGCACCTCTTGGTTTGTAGCTGCATCACTCTAATCTCTGCTCCTATTGTCATATGGTATTCTCCCCTATGTATTGAGTTGATTTTTGTATAATGGGAGAGGTGGAGTCTAGTTTTATTCTTCTGCATATGGGTATCTAGTTTGCCCAGCACCATTTATTGAAGAGACTGTCCTTTCCCCAGTGAGTGTTCTTGGCATCTTTTTGAAAAAATCAGTTGGTTATAGATATGTGGACTTACTTCTGAGTTCTCAATTCTGTTCCATCGGTCTATGTGTCTGTTTTTATACCAGTACAGTGCTGTTTTGGTTACTATAGCTTTGTAGCATATTTTGAAGTCTGGTAGTGTGATGTCTCCACTTTTGTTCTACCAAAAAACTCTTAAAACAGATAACCATATTAAGAAAAGTTGCAGTATACAAAATCAATTTACAAAAATCAGTAGTGTTTCTATATACAAACAACAAACTAGGCCGGGTCTGGTGGCTCACGCCTGTAATCCTGGCACTCTGGGAGGCCAAGGCGGGCGGATCGTTTGAGCTCAGGAGTTCGAAACCAGCCTGAGCAAGAGAGAGACGCCCGTCTCTACTAAAAAAAAAGTAGAAAGAAATT
>NW_012142746.1:3128245-3131382 GCF_000956105.1 Propithecus coquereli
GAACTCATTCCCACCCCTTTACCCGGAGCTCTGCCCTCCCCTGCCAACCCGCAGCCCGTCTGTTATCCGTCTCCACCTGCCCGCTCCAGGGCGCTCTGTGGCCGGCGTTTTCAACACAAGAATGCTGCAGACAGAATTAGATACGTTTGAAACGACACGCACGTCATGGTCTGAGGACCTCACAGAGAAGCAGAAAGGCAAATTTGTTTCCAGACGTACGTGTATAAAGTCAAGCCACAAGGGACCTGTGAGGGTAAAACGCAAAGCAAAGGGAGCCGAGCTTTCCCCCACTGTTACTGTGTAACCAGCCTAGCAGACGTTCCATTTGAGAAACACGCTAACAATACAAGTTACGGAGCTACCCTGGAGTTTTGGGATGGCCTGACAGTATGCTTTCAAAAGTGTGGCTAAAATCGCCAGGGTGAGAGGAGCAGTTTCCACATCTGCTTGGCTGACATGAAAAAATCCAGCTGAAAATGTGCAGGCTGAGGACAATGGACAGAACCCCTTACTTACACAGCAAGCAAAACTGAGTCAGAGGGTCCAGCCCGGGGCTGCGGAAGGCCGCACACCTGTGCCAGAAATAGAAGCTGCCAAGGTTATCACTTACACACTAGCCTTGGCATGTCATGTTAGTGGAACAGTTTTGAATTGACAGCCCCCCGTCTACTTTGAAACTAGCGAATACAACCAACCTCAGATACAATGAAAGTCATTTTCTCTTTGGACTATGGAGAATATTTGGGACAGTGAATGGAAGGTTCTTGCAATCACATCTTATTTACCCTCAGTAATTGGTGAGGGACTGTAACCGCAGCAACACAAGACTATGAACCTTGTTCAAAGTTCTAAAACTGGACCTGAAAACATACAGCCCTAATTAATGTTCAATGATTAATCAACATCTGTGATTTGATGGCTAAAAAACAGTGAGTTATATTATCTCTGTCTAGCTTCTTAAGTCATAATTAGTTTTGTGTGTATGTGCGCGAATTAGTGTGCATAAAACATTACAATTTTGCTGGGCACGGTGGCACATGCTTACAAACCCAGCAACTAGGGAGGCTGAAGTAGGAGGATCACTTGAGCCCAAGAGTTTGAGACCAGTCTGGGCAACACAGTGAGACCCTGTTTCAAAAAACTAACAAACAAACAACAAAAATCCAATAAAACGTAACAATTTCTCACAGGTGACACTATGGCTGTGTCTGGTTGATTATTCAATCTGTTCAAGCCACACGTCTTACCCATGTGGCTACAAAGTCATGACTTTGAATCCTATGAAGATCAAAAGCTATGCTCAGCCTCTTGGCCAAAATAACAGCTTTCCAAGGAACACGTCGATATTTTAAATAGCTGTGTTTGCCATTCATTCATTCATTCATTCTATCAACATTTAATGCTGGAGTCCAAAGAGGCCTATGTCGGGGGCCTTACTCACATTCCAATGGTCCGTGGGTATGTGGGTGTGTTTTCTAGTCAACATGTCATCGTAGCCAAATCCTTTGTCAATTGTCAGGAATGGGAGCTCCTGGAGGACAGGCACGAAGGATGCATAACTCAAATGGGGAAACTGATGTCCCTGGAGCAGAGTGTCCTGGTGACATATCCTCAGACTCCCAAGTGATGAGAAGGAGGAAAGAAAACTGACCAGAAAGAATCTCACTGAACATATTTCAAAAAACAAAACTTGTACATCCTTCCCCTCCCTACTTCTAACGGTGCTGTGGATGCTGTAGTGACCATTGCTGCTCTGAAGTTGTTCAAATCCATTTCACACAGTGATCAGGCCGTTGAGGAAATTTGATTCCAGGGGGAGCTTACGTGCACTGATGATATTAGAGTGACCTGTAGCTCATTTTTCCAAATGACTGTGAATACCTTGCCACCAAATATAACAGACTCCAAAATAACATTCTCTTACCTCTGTTTCTCTTAGAGCCATTTCAACCCATGAAATACGAAAGAAGCAAAAGCAAATGGGAAATGAATGAATGAGAAGGTTCCTTTAACATCCTCGTGGAATTGGACAAGTTCTCACGTCATACCGCACAATGGGCTTCTAGGGCTGGAGAGGAAGGATAAAGAATTCACTGATTAAATGTCATACAAACATTTGGGAAAAGCTCAACTTCAAGCATACATTAAAATTAGGTACCTTCTTTGTGTGGACCAGGTGTGATAACGCTCAGTGTGGGAGGGCGCAGGAGGGACAAGTTCTGTTCATTCTGTAGGGCTATGTTGGTTCTATCTGTCAAATTTAAAATGAGGATGTCCTTCGACCCAGTGCATCAGTCAGGGTGGGCTGCCATACAGAATACCACACACCGGGTGGCTTAAACAACAGAATTTTTCCCGCTTTAGTTCTGGAGGCTAGAAGTTCAAGATCAAGGGGCCATTAGGGTCGGTTTCTGGTGAGGCCTCTCTTCCTGGCTTGGAGGCGGCCGCCTTCTCATTGTCTTCACATGGCTTCTTCTCTGTGCAGAAAATGAAGGAGAGAGAAAGAAAGAGAGATCTCTGGTGTCTCGTCATCTTCTTATGAGGACACGAGCCTTATGACTTCATTTAACCTTAATTACCTCCCTAAAGACCCTCTCTCCAAATCCAGTCACACTGGAGGATAGGGCTTCAGCATCTGAATTTGGGGAGGACACAATTCAGTTCATAAGTTTTGAGAGTTTACCCCCCATATATGTTCGCGTATGTGCACAAAGACCTTTAAATAAGAATATTTAAGGTCACATTATCTGCAGCAGCCAAGGACTGGAAACAACCTAGGCATCCATCAAGAGGGGACTAGTTAAGCAAATAAAGGTGCACTCAGTCAATAAAATACTACGATGCAGCCATGAAAACGCATGAGCCACCTCCAAACACGGTGACATGGAGCACTCACTAAAATACAGCACAAGTGGAAAAGGCACGGTGTGGAACAGCATGTAGACCATGACAAAATTTCTGTAGTAGTAATAATAAAAGCTTAATATTTTCTGGAAGGATTTACAAGAAACCTCTGGCAGTCGTTACCTCTGAGGAGCAGATTTGGAGGATGAAGAGGAAGAATTTGTTTCTTATACCTTTCTGTACTATGTGCTCTGCCCACCCTCACCAGTTATGTAGATATCATGTGTAAAAAT
>NW_012142746.1:3134635-3136268 GCF_000956105.1 Propithecus coquereli
CTCCTAAGTACATTTAAAAGTAATTTAATCTAGCATTAAATTAATTTCTATTGAATAGAAATTTGGATGAACTTCAGGAACTTTTGATTCCATATGAGGAAATTAGCTTGACAAATGGAAACAGAATAATCTTCCATCTTAAAGCAAGAAATCGAAGATAATCGCCCTGCACGTTGACAAGCACTACTCCACAGGTGTGACTAACGGATAGAACTCTCATACCCCCAGAATGTAAATTTATGAACTTACATATTTTACACGCACGCACATTCTTTCCCATCAAACATAACTTAGAGGGTGAGAGGGGGCGGATGATGGGAGGTTGCTTGTCGGGCACAAGGCGCGCTGCTCCAGCAATGGACGCACTAAAGGCCCTGACTCCGCGATTTATCAATGTAGCAAAATTGCACTTGCACCCCATGAATATGTACACATAAACAATCTTTAAAAAATATACAACTAAAATATGTCTTGTGTTGTGCTGGATTCTCCCAGAAATGGACACTGAGGTGTCGTTTCTGTATAGATACGCTACTGATTTTTGTATATTGTTTTTTGATTTTTTTTATTTTTGTTTTCTTTTGAGACAGAGTCTTGCTCTGTCACCTGGGCTAGAGTGTAGTGGCATCATCATAGCTCACTGTGACCTCAAATTCTTGGGCCCAAGATATTCTCCTGCCTCAGCCTCCCAAGTAGCTGGGAATACGGGTGTGTGCCACCATGCCCAGCTAATTTTTCTATGTTTTGAAGAGACAGAGTCTAACTCTTGCTCAGGCTGGTCTCAAACTCCTGACCTGAATCAATCCTCCCACCTCAGCCTCCCAGAGTGCTAAGATTATAGGCATGAGTCACCGCACCTGGCCTGATTTTTGTATATTGACTTTGTATCCTGCAACTTTACTGACAAGTACAACTGGTTTAAAGGGGGGTGATCCCCGAAAACACCAGTGGGCAGAGGGGGAGTCAGACAGGGATGGAAAGGCAGCAATAAAGGCTGTGCTTTCCAGCAGGACATCCACTGGGAACGCTGGAGAACTCTGGGAGCTGATGTAGAACGTGCACCTCAGAGTCATCCCACGCAAGGGGCAAGAGTGTTGGGTATTCATACACCACTCCTGCCAGGCACTGATGGAGGCATGGGCTGGGCGGGTTCACCCATTCCCTGCACTTCTGACCTGGCTGCCATGCTGGGGCAAAGCAGGACCTGGGGGCCAAAGGAAGAGCTCAGGCAAGGACAGGCAGGTTCGGCAGCTGGAAGTCAGGCTGACGTGCACTGGAGTAGTCAGGATGAGGGCGGGGGCAGGACTCCAACAGTACCTGCCACGTTCTTCTCCTGAAGACCCTGCGTAGGCTCAAGCATCTTTTTTCTCTCGTTTCTTCCAAAATTTATTTGGCTGCCTGTGCCATCTCACATATCACAGAGGCTTCTTAGGTTTCCGTTCTCATCTGGAAGCCCCTGGAAGGCAGGAAGGAGCAATGACTTTCTCACCTCCTGGCAGCGACAGGGAAAGAGTGAGGTGAGCACTAAATCATGTGAGGCTTCCCAAATCCAATTCTGTCTAAAGCCCTCTTTAAAGCAACGGGAAAAACCTAGAACATGGGAGTTCTCAGGTTTCTGGTTCTTATTTTTCTT
>NW_012142746.1:3138823-3140197 GCF_000956105.1 Propithecus coquereli
CCCCCGGCCGACCTCAGCCCGCTTGCAGCCCTCACCTCCCTCACTCCCGCCGGGCCTTCCGGTTCTTCTCCTCGGACTCAGGTGACCTCTGCTGCTTTTCGGGTTCATCCTCCGCCAGGCCTTGTGTTACATCTGGATTTCTTCGCGGCTTCCTCTTTGTCCCTTTCTCGTACTACCTCTTTCTAGACTAGTAGTTCTCGAAGCGTGTTCCACAGATCCTTTTCTCGGGGGCTGTGGGGTGTCATGAGGCCAAAACTATTCTGGCAACAATGCTGAAATGTGCCTTGCCCTGTTCGCTGTTGGCACGTGGCGCTGTGTGACAGAAGCAATGGGGGGGGGGTGGCGGTTAAAACCGAGTCTCAATCAAGGCCTTGGCACCAAACTGTGCTAATCATCCTTGTGTTCCTCCCCATCGTGCACTTACAGCTGCACTCAGTAATGTGCTCCACGAGTTAGGAAAAAATACTAATTTTATTAAACTTTGACTCTTGAGTACATGTCTTTTTCCATATAGCTATCAGTTATTCTAGCACCATTTATTGAAAAGACTGTTATTTTTCCATGGAATTAACTTGGCACCTTAGTGGCAAATCAATTGACCATATAATTATGGGTCTGTTTCTGTTCTCAATTTTGTTCCATTGATCTATGTCTTTACTTACACCGAAACCATGCTGACTCCATTACTATAGCTTTCTGTGTAAGTTTTAAAATCAGGTAACGCGACACACAGCCAACTGCACCCAGCTCTGCTCCCCTCTCTCAGCCAGAGGCGCTGACTGGACCCATAGTCGCGGCATGAGGGTGATGGGGACAGGCACCTGCTCTTTGCTGGGACGCAGATGTACAGGGCCAGTTGGCCTTCAGGGAGGGCTCACCACGCAGGGGGCCTACTTCTCTGCAGTGCCTTCCTCTTCTCTCTCGCTGCCTTTGATAACCTGGAGAGTCTTGTCTTTGACAAAGGATTCCAAGCAAAGGCCTGCCCTGAGCCTGAGGTTCTCTGCCTCCTATTGGCTCTCTTTGCATCGGCCTCATCTGCCTGTCACCACCTGCTTCATCTTCTCCATGGTTGGTCTGTGCGACATCTACAAGATCTCACTCACTCTGTACCAGGTGACAGCTCCAGTCCTCACACCAGCCAAGGGTACAGGCAAGAGCGAGAAGAAAAAAAAAAAAGAGGAACTAGCTTTCAATGTCCAAGAAAGTTGATTCTTCATAAAATCAGGTAGTATAAGTCCCCCAACTTTGTTCTTTTTAAAAGCTGTTTTGCATATTCTATGCCCTTTGCTTTTCCATATGAATTTTAGAATCATCCTGACTTCGGTGTTTTATTCTTTTGCATGGCTTATACTTTCATTAAATAAGTTTGTATCT
>NW_012142746.1:3152370-3155936 GCF_000956105.1 Propithecus coquereli
AACTTCTGGACTCAAGCGACACTCCCAGCTCAGCCTTCCAAGTAAATTTCTATTATTTCGACAAAGATTTAGAAGCAAATGTTTAATCTGAAATCTAAAAATATAAATATTTGCATTTCTCAAAATTATATAATTTTAAAATTGGGACTTAGAGGAGAATGGTAAACTTGTAAATAGACACATATTTCAATTTTGTTTTTATGTTGTCCCATCCCACTACTGAAACAGTCTTGTTTTTTGTGGTTTTTTTTGAGACTATGTCTTGCTCTGTCGCCTGGGCTAGAGTGCAGTGGCGTCATCGTAGCTCACTGCAACCTCAGACTCCTAGGCCCAAGCAGTCCTCCTGCCTCAGCCTTTCCAGTAGCTGGGACTGCAGGTGTGTGCCACCATACCTGCCTAATTTTTTATGTTTTTTGTACAGATGGGGTCTCGCTCTTGATCAGGCTGGTCTCAAACTCCTGGCCTCAAGCGATCCTCCCATCTTGGCCTCCCAAAGTGCTAGGATTACAGGTGTGAGTCACCGCGCCCGGCCAATACTAGATTTTTTTTTGAGACAGTCTCGCTCTGTCACCCTGGCTAGAGTGCAGTGGCATCATCATAGTTCACAGCAAACTCCTGGGCTCAAGCGATCCTCCTGCCTCAGCCTCCCCAGTAGCTGGGACTGCAGGTGCATGCCGCAATGCCCGGCTAATTTTTCTGTGTTTAGTAGAGATGGGGTCCTACTCTTGCTCAGGTTGGTCTCAAACTCCTGACCTCAAGCAATCCTCCCGCCTTGGCCTCCCAGAGTGCTAGGATTACAGGCTTGAGCCACTGCACCTGGCCAAAAGTGAATGTTTCAAAATACTATATCTTTACTATAGAATTTCTGGATACAGTGAAGACAGTTTTTTTTTAAATTGCTTGTATTCTATACATAGCTTAAATATAATCAAGTCTTGGTCCATGCAATTTCAAAATGGCAGGAAGCAAGCCTACAACATAGCTGGGTAAACAGGGGCCCTGAAGAGATCTTTCCCTATCTTGGTAACTCAAAGGTATGTCTTTGAAAGACTAAATAAAGGCAAAAGACAAACCTGCAAAGAATAAGTGTAATTAAATGTCTGATATTTCAAAATCAATTCTTTTAAAATAAAATGTTTCCTCAGAGTGGGTATGAAGCAATAAAAAAAAAAAAAGAATAAATAACATGCGTTTCCATTTTAAAGGCAAAAAAAAAAGAAAAGTAGCGATTTTTATTTCCTTGGGCAAACATGCTATGACTAAACACTTAATAATATCTTCTAAAACAAAGGATCTCATATGAGGTCATACTCCAACACTTAAAGTAGTGTATATTTTTAATGGACGATTATGGATGATTTTCAAATAAACGTATTTTAAAGCTGACTGCTTTTTTCCTATGGTCATGAAGGAAAACACTACAGTCTCTATTATACAGGGCCATGACTACTACTCACGTGCTTTACTAAGCTCGTATGTCAATAGGTAAACTGTAGTGTGTATTTAAAATTTGTTTTCCCTTTTTCCCTGTTGTTAGAATAACAAAATTGAATGGTAGCAAGATGGATCAAACTATCCATGCCTCAGAATCTAAAAAAATTTTAGGATGGCACAATTTCAGTGTATAGATAACAACTCACCTTCTGTTGTTCTGCAGGATGATTCTGCAATTCAACAGCTGCCAAACAGAAAATCGATAACATTTATGCATTCAACAAATATTTATCAAGAGCCTATTATATACTAGGTCCTGTGCCAGATAGTCTGCATATAGTCTATAGGTTGGAAAGTATGGAAAAAAATGGGATTGGAAACTTTCTTCTCCTTGAAAATAATTATATTCTATAGATATTTGAGGCAGAGAGAACTCTGAAACTTTTCTTTATTGGAAGAATCTCTCAAAAAACACATGCTTGTGTCAATCATTTAGCTGAAATGATCACTAAACATACACATGTACACAACGTAAAATCCATGATCAAGGAGAACAAAGCAAAATTTAGTTTATGGTATACCATTTCCATTTTCCCACCATGTACAGAATCTGGTCATTTTACTTGGTCTCATGGGCTCAGCGACTCTTAGGGCTCGGAAACAATCTTGGTTTCCCAACAGTTTATAACATAGAGGTATAAAAACTGTGCAGAAAATAGTGAGTAAAAAACAAGTGCTATACTGGGTATTGGGTCTTTATCAGGGCAACTGAGATCAACTGTGCAGAAATTTGTGAATCTCCATCGACAACTCTCTGGGTAAATGGATGCACAATGGAGCCCCTCAGGGCCCCTCTGAGATAATGACGTGCTTTCATCCTATTACTTCAAGGACATTGAAAGGTAATGCTGGAATATCCTGCATTTTTTAAAATCTCACATACATTCAAATCAATATTCATTAGCAAGGAAACATCCAGGAATAGGTTTATTTAGTATCTTAAAAAAGATTTTGTAAGACACAAGGCTTTAAATCAAAAAGTTATTTATTCAAAAATATTTTCTCCTAATTCTGATTCCATATCAAATTAAATCAAGGAGTGATACAATAACTGATCAGATCTACTGGTATAAAGGATGGCAATTACCTCATTAGCTCATTAGTATAATCTACTACGTAGTGAAATACAAATTCAACTCATTCACCTCTTCACAAAAGGTAAACATAATTGGTATACTTCATACCAAAAAATTATTTTATAAAGCTTGTCTTCATATTTCAGTTAAAGATTCAGCTGATATAAAATGATACTACCTTAAAAGAGCATCCAAGCAATGCTTTGGATTTCCTTTTTTTGGGGCAAAATTCAAGAAAAACATGATTATTTGAAGTTTTTTTTGCTGTTCTCGAATTAGTTAAGAACCTCCTGAGATTCCTTTGCATTTTCACCCTTCCACCCTTTGTGTTTCCAGTGGTTAAATGTGCTGGGCGCACGATGTTTTTATGAACACAGTTTTTATGAACTTCAAATAGATGTACAGAATACAAGCATTTAAAAATAACTTTCAGATATGTATACAGTCCAAAGAAATCCTTTAGTATTCTTAGCATCAAATACTTTGGGAAAAAATTGATTGCTCTTTTGATGGTTCAAGAAGTCAGTCTTTTCTCAACAGTTTCTTGATAAGCAACAAACCTTCTCAAATTCATCTTCACATTGTCGAGAACACACAGCTGATCTGTACTGTATTTAC
Organism: Propithecus coquereli; assembly: GCF_000956105.1. Classification (NCBI taxonomy): domain Eukaryota; kingdom Metazoa; phylum Chordata; class Mammalia; order Primates; family Indriidae; genus Propithecus; species Propithecus coquereli. The sequence goes on from NW_012142746.1 coordinate 3,155,559, forward strand.
CTCGCCCTTCTTTACGTATCTGCAAAAAACCAAATCATGTGACTTGTATCTTGCTAATTTGTTTAAATAAATAAAGTATGTAATTTAGGGAATATTTAACCATTTTCCTGAACAAGATAGCTGCAAGATTTTGGTAAAACATTTTTACTTTCAAGGTAAATGGAACAGAGTAAGTGAAAAATAAAGATAAATTTAGAATGTGCACCTTTAAAATGATAGTTACAAAAACAACTGAAACATAGACTTTAGTTTATCCTTTTTTTTTTTTTTTTTTGAGACAGAGTCTCACTCTGTTCCCTGGGCTAGAGTACCATGGCATCAGCCTAGCTCACAGCAACCTCAAACTCCTGGGCTCAAGCAATCCTCCTGCCTCAGCCT
>NW_012142746.1:3160014-3161362 GCF_000956105.1 Propithecus coquereli
ATGCTGAGATCAATTACAATAACAGATGCAGACATGATTTTTCCCAAAAAAAATTCTTAAAAACATCAGTCATCATTGTAAAGTAATTAGCAGGTTAAGAGGTACTTTATAATAATCAGTTTATTACCCACTAGTCAATAATCAACACTTCAGCAATTATTAGCACAATGAAGGGTAATTTTTACTATTTCTGTCCTTTTAATCACTAGCGATGTTATATCTCTAGCAATGCAGTTTGTGAGTAATTGCTCTGTGATAAAGTGCTGAGTGAGTTCTTCAGCACAACAATTTTTCTGTGATAAAGTATTGAGTGAATTGCTAGTGTATTGGCACTACCAGAGTTGCAGATTGAAATTTATGGAGTGCTGTTAGAATTAACTGTGTGGTATTTTTCAGAACGCACTTTACCTGGTGTATAAAGAAAACTGGGAGGATTGTTCAGAACACAACATACATATGTTTACGCAATGGCAAAGGCAGAAAGCATCTTTGAAAATTCTGAATTTGACCTTTCACTGAAGACAATTTTATTTTTGAAAAAGTATCTCTGGAATAAAGTTGAATTGCAAAATGCAGCTCAACTTTTTAAGTACCTAATGCATGTAGTTAGATCAAGCCAAATGGTATATCCTAATAATATAATCAGCAACTTCTTGATATGATTTCTTCTCTTCATGTCCACAGAAATTTAAAAAATCTTACTCTCAATTATTCTTCTCCCATTTCTAATTACTTAACATGTTAAGTTGGAAGGAAATTGTTTTACCTTAAGAGTTTCAAGTGTACCATCTTCTTTGGCTAGGATGCTGCCAGTGATCCCTAAAATGCTAACGACGTTCACTCGAACCCCAACATTACTACTATGAATGCCTGCTTTGCATAATGTCATCAGCTGATCAGGAGTCAGGCACTGTTGAGAGAAGAGCAGAGGATTTACAGTGTTACACTCGACCAATCCCACCAGCATGTGAAAACAGGACTGACAGGAATCTCTTTTGTAGGCTGCATGGTTCTAAGAGTGACATAAACTCCTGGCAGAGAAGTCATTGCATATCCTAATTACTCCCAAATACAGCTGGTAATTCTAAACTAAGATGAGCCCTGCTTATATTGATGTCAGTATCCAATCTATAAAAGAGGTCCCAGGTCCCTTAAGTTTCATTTAAAGACAACCTTCATTCCACATGTACAGACTAAAGAGATTCTAATCTCTTCTTAATATTAATCATAAAAAGGTTTCGAAAGTACAAATAGGATAATTTAGCTTTAACAAAAATAGGCTAAGTATGAATTTACTTTGAGATGTTTGTGTTATCATAAATTATTATTTTTTTAGAGACAAGGTCTC
>NW_012142746.1:3165762-3167924 GCF_000956105.1 Propithecus coquereli
TATTAATAAAAACACTTGACATTTAAGCCAAAACATTTAGTTAACAGTCCCCTGTACATTATATACCCATGTCTGAAAGTGACCAAGGTTGTCCTGGGAACCTTTGCCCTTGGAACCCAGCTACTATGTTATGAGGAAGCCCAGGACACATGAAGAGGTCACTCATTCTGCGTGACAACAAGGGGGTGTTCTACAGACGGTCCTTGGCTTCCAAACATTGGGTTTTTATTGGACTCACTTTAGCACATGGTAAACCTTAGCTAGCTTTTGTAGACTGGATTCAGTCTTTCACAGATCCCCATCATGGTGCTGGGCCGACCTACGGCAGAGTCATCTGTCAAATGGAGTGCCTCCTTGCCAACTCGAGCCCACGGCCAACCCAAGAACTGCTGCTTGTGCAGGGCCAGAGCACGATGCCTCCATGGTTTCCACAAACCCACCTCCCCTCCTACTCCTGCTCCTCATCTCCACTCTTTTCTTACTGTCCCTTCTTCCCACATAGGACAAAGAGAACAGCAGCAATAAACCACGACACTAGCACAGTCACGCACAAGGGTGAGGGTCACCCAGCTAAGTTGACTCCTTAACTTTTATGGGATGGGAAAGCGATTCACTTGGTGTTTGGTGGATTGTATCTTCCAAAACTGGCTGCGGCAACCTTTGCAGCCTTGCATGTTCTTCTAGAATCCCTTCTACTTTCCATAAAGATGTGCAGTCTATTTCTCAACTCCTTGCATCTGGATGGGACTCTGACTTCTTGAACCAACAGAACAAGAAGTGGTAGCCTAGGTCATAAAAGGCAGTATGACTTCCACCCCTGACTCATGTGTGCATGCTCTTTCTCTCTTGACTTTTGCCCTTGGAACCCAGCCACCATGTGACAAGGAAGCCCAGGTCACATGAAGGGGTCACTCATGGGTATTCTGCTTGACAACCCCCATACCAATTGCCAGACACATGCGTGAACAAGAATTCAGATGATTCTGGCTCACAGCCTTCAAGTTTTCCAAGAGACGCCCTAGACTAGCATTTCTCAACCTCAGCACTGTTGAAATTCTGGACCAGATAATTCTTCGTTGTGTGTGTGTAGGGGTCTCCTGTGCATCGTGGGATGTTTAGCAGCATCCCTGGCCTCTACCCTCTAGACGCCAGCAGCAACTTCCAAGTTGTAACAACCATAAATATCACCAGACATTGCCAAATGTCCCTGGGGGAGGCAGGGGTAAAAATTGCCCCTAGTTCAGAACCACTGCTCTAGACACTGTGGAGTAGAGATAAGCCATCGCCACTGTGCCTTGCCTGAATTCTTGACCTAAAGAAATTGTAAGAGGCTGGTGTGAGAGGCTCACGCCTATAATCCTAGCATGTAGGGAGGCAAAGGAAGGAGGATTGCTTGAGCTCAGGAGGTCAAGACCAGCCTGAGCAAAAGCGAGACCCCATTTCTACTAAAAATAGAAAGATTAGCAGGGCGTTGTGGTGTGCACCCATAGTCCCAGATGCTTGGGAGGCTGAGGCAGGAGGATCGCTTGAGCCCGGGAGTTTGAGGTTGCTGTGAGCTAGGATGACACCACTGCACTCCACCCAGGGCAACAGAGCAAGACTCTGTCTCAAAAAAAGAAAAAAGAAAAGAAACTGTGGGAAATGATAAATGCTTATTGTTGTTTTAAGTCACAAACTTTTGACGTAATTTGTTAAGTAGATACCTTGGCTTCCTGTCCTATGGCACCTGAGACGCAATAGCAGTTCTGGTCTCTAGGTTGCCTGGGTGAGAGAGAGGCAGTTTCTGCATAAATTTTAATCATGCCTTATTTTACTTTTGGCTCTCTAATTTTCAGATACATGTTATGTACTAAAGTAGGAGATTTCCTGCAATTATCACAGAACAGATAATAGGATAGCTCAGACAGACCTGAGATGGAATCTTGTCACTGACATTATGTGACCCCTCCTTTCTTCATTTCGGTCTTGGCTCAAATGTCACCCCTTCTCAGAGAGGCCTTTCCACACTAACTTGCCCAATGCAGCGCCTCATACCATTCTGCTTCTATGCTTTTCTTCGTAGCCAAAATCACATAACACATTTATTTATACCAGCCAGGCACAGTGGCACATGCCCATAATCCCAGCTACTCAGGAGGCTGAGGCAGAAGAATCACTTGAGC
>NW_012142746.1:3167974-3169921 GCF_000956105.1 Propithecus coquereli
TTAAAGCAAACAAAAAGCAATCCCTTAAAAAAAAAAAAAGCAAAAACTGAAGATAACTTTGTAATAAGCAACACGGAGAATTTTTTCTACTTTAAAACACAGCAATTTGACTAGTCTTTGAGGGATACAGCCTAAGGACACACACACAAAAAACCCACAAAAATATTTAACTACATTCAATAGTGTTATTAACACTGTACCCTTTTTAAGTGGGACATATCAGAACTTAAGATTTTTCTCTTCCTAAAAAAGGCTTATTTCCTAGCTATTTCCACTAAAAAGACCTAGAAGCAAAGACAACATGGTATCAATGAGCACTTCAAAATTCACTTTCCCACTAAAGAAATAAAGGTGTCTTGGAGAAATAACTGATTCCAGATTTTAAGCAGGAAAATTGCCAGTTAAGCCTGGGATATCTTGTGCTTGGAAGCAAAGTGATCAAAAACCTAGGATTCTTGTCAAAGAGACACAGGAGCCAACTTAAAGGGACTCCTATTATCTAAAGATAGTATAATTTTTGCATCTAAAAGCATGACTATAATGGAATGAAACACAAATATATTTTCAAAAACCCTGAGTTCAAAATGATACTTAAAAAAAAAAAAAATCTCTATTTTATATCCTCTAATGATATAATGGATCTAGGCAACCACAATCACTGGTTGCTAAAACCATTAAGTGAACCCACTAATTAATCTTAGCATTGCTATTTTATGACATTATATGATTTATAATATAAAAGTAGGAAATATACACAGCACTATATATTATTCTTGCCAAAACATCTGAACCTGAATCTAACGGAAGCCTCTAGACCCAGCTCCAGTCTTCAGGAAACACGGGTGCTAGGAGGACCCGTTAAATAAAACCATCGTGACGAATGAGCCAAATCTCTAAATGGGGAAAATTCTACAGAAAATGACAGTTTCTTCAATGAATAAAAGGTATTGGGAAAGGGGAATAGCTGGGGAAAATGTTAGATTAAGAGATTTAAGAACCTGTGAATATACCAAAACCACTAAACTGTATACTTTAAATCAGTAAGTTGAATCGTGTGTGAATCAAATCTCGATAAAGCTATTTAAAAAAAAATTTACGAAACCAACGTATCAACTAAAAGCAATGTGTAGACCTTGCTTAAATCCTGATTTCAACAAGCCAATCATATAAAGACATTTTTTAAGGCAATCTGGGAAAAATGAACTCCGTCTGCATACTCAACAATAATAAAAAATATCTGGTAATTTGGGGATTGGGGGTAATGAATGGTATTCGGGTTAAGTTTTCCAAAAATTTAATTTTCTGTCAAACATACATAAGGAAGTACATAATAAAACATTTGAGTGAAATGACATGATCTGCTTTAAAACACTCCAGGAAACAAAAATAAGAGTGCAGGAGAGGCGAATGAACAAGAACGACAGGACGCTGATAACCGTTGAGGCTCAGGGATGACACGTGGGGCTTCACAGAATTATCTCTGCTTTTAGGGATGCCTGAAAATTTCCTTATGAAAAGTACAAGTAACAGTGGCAAGGCACCTATCAGAGAGGTGTGGCTGGACCACTGTGGAGGGTCAGGAGGGCTGCTTGAAAATTTTTATAATAAAGCGTGTAAAAAAAGACCAATGACATTTGGAGAAAATACTTACAACGTATATATAAAATAAGAAGTTGTGTTGATAAAAAAGCACCTGTGTGTGTTGCTGATGGTGGGGAGAAGAAAGAGATTTTACTTTTTATTTTAAGCACTTTTGTTTTCTTTTCTTTTTTAAGAGGCAGCAAGTTGCTCTGTCATCCAAGCTGGAGTGCAGTGACACAATTATAGCTCACGGTAACCTTGAATTCCTGGGCTCACGTGATCCTCCTGCCTCTGCCTCTCGAGTACCTGGGAATACAGGTGCGTGGCACCACACTTGACTAATTTATTTATTTTAGAAACAGGGTC
>NW_012142746.1:3172406-3173725 GCF_000956105.1 Propithecus coquereli
AAAATCACATAACACATTTATTTATACCAGCCAGGCACAGTGGCACATGCCCATAATCCCAGCTACTCAGGAGGCTGAGGCAGAAGAATCACTTGAGCCCGAGGAATCTGAGACCGGTCTGGGCAAAATAGCAAAACCTCATTTCCAAAAAAACAAAACATCTATACTAGAATGCAGGTGCATGAACGTGGTGACCCTCTTTATCTTGTCCATGCCTGTTACCACAGGACCTAGAAAAGTGTTTGACACAGAGTAAGTGTTCAACAAACACATGCTGAAAGAATGAATGACTTTGGAGAAGTTCCTTAACCTCTTTAAATCTCAGCTTCCTCATCAGGAAGATAAAGTAATAATGCTGATCTCATAAAACCTGGCACTAACAGGCACTCAAAAATTGGTGTGAAGTTGTTACTATTAAACTCCAAAAACTTATTGTATTGGCTTTGAAATGTATATTCGATTAAAGATCCAAGTGTAGCCCTAGAAATTCATGAACTGCACATAAAAGAGGTGACTCAAGATGTCTTTCCCCTCGACAACCTTGTACAGTATCCAAGAATTTACAGCATGTCTAAATGTAGGTAAATAATCAACCCACAGGTAATCAAGCAGCAAATTATACTTAGCTGAACTGCTCAGAGTGAGTTTCAAGATTCCGACATGGAACAGAAAATATATCCCAGATACTGCCATTCTAGCTGTAACAGAAAAAGAGCTTTCTGATTCCCCAAATCTGGGAAAACAGGGAATCCTAAATGATTTTAGAACTCATATAACGGAGCAAAAGGACAGTTTGACCCAATATGAAAACACAACATTGCTAAAAATTTCTTGATTATCTGAAAATCAACAGCTTTTAATGAAGGACACAAAGATACTGGTGTGTTGAATGCAAAGACCAGATTCTATTGAAACTTTCTCCTTTTATCCCTGACGTTAGCCACAAATGTAACGCAGGTATGTAAACAGTACCACAAATTTTATAACTACTATATCCAGAACTGTATTTTAGCATTAAAATTAAAATTAGATAGAGCTATATGATCCTCATACATTTAACTCTCTAACACTGTAACCACAAAAATGTAAAGATATTTAGCCCCATCCTCCCCACCAAATTACCCAATGGTTCACACTATCCATATAGAACCCATAGGATTACATTATTTAACAGATCCCAAATGTTTAGAAGGACGTTATAATATCCTCTCCAAATATAAGCAATTATTCTTTTATTTTTTTTTTGAGACAGAGTCTGGCTCTGTTGCCCTGGCTAGAGTGCCGTGGCGTCAGCCTAGCTCACAGCAACCTCAAACTCC
>NW_012142746.1:3185128-3187114 GCF_000956105.1 Propithecus coquereli
AAGTTTCTTCCATGCTGTGAATGGTTCCAATTCAGATCTTTTTCACTTCTATATGCATTCTACTGCACGATTATGTCAGAACTTATTTACCCATTCTAATCCTGATAAACATCGCGGCTGTTTCCAGGCTGGGCAATGTGAACCACATTGCTATGGGCATCCTCGTATGTGTATCCCAGGGCACATGTGCACATGTTTTTCTACAGTATATACCCAGGAGCGAAACTTCTAAGTCTTGGGGGGAGTCAGCATCTTCTATTTAATGGTCCATCATCATATAATACCATAAAGACAAATGCTTTTGAAAATATAAAAGTTCTTACTTTCTAATCAAAGTTTTCCAAGTAGGGTTTCTAGAACATAGGTCGACTGCAATGCTGTTTGGAAAGGCAGTTTTCTCAAAAATCTAGATTTAAAAAAGGCAGTACAGCAAAGGTTAAAGAGTAGTCATTTTACACGATTCCTTTATAAAATTCCAACATACTCTACTTCTAAGCAAAATGGTTAGGATTGATAAGGATAGAATAACCTTTTAACCTATTTCCAGCACTATTATTAACAGAGTTTGGTTTTGTGTCTCAGATGTTACCATTATCTACAACCTGAAACTGTGAGCTTAATTCTTTTTCGCACACAGAATGAATAGCTTGCTTAAGCCTTTCCCATGCTCCATGATGGGCCTAGAATGAAAACAGATTACCTTCTTTGGGATGAGGTAGTTGGTGAGAGCAGTGTGAATCTCATGGGAGAGGCACAGGGGCGAGAGCAGCTGCCCAGCGCACTCATTGAAGGAATTCTCCATAAACGTATCGCTCTCATCACTGCTAGAAAGCTCTTCCCATTCATCATCGGAGGGATCTGGGAAGAGTGTAAACCACACAGAACTGGGATGTTTAGGAAAATCTCCATGGCAGACCCTCTTAGCCCAGGGGATAAATGTCTAGATGTAAATGGTAACAAACCTTCACTGTAGCACATGTTGACAATGATTTCCAGAGCAGTCTGCTGAGCTGTCAGCAATGCTACGGTCTGTCTCAGTTCCTTGTCAGTGGGCTTAAAAATAAAAAACAAACAAACAACCAACTCTCAATATTTGGGAAAATACTTTTGTGTGAATTCCCTTAGTTAATGCCTACTAGAAGATTTTTGCATTTGGAACACAGCACGTGGCGGTGGGGTAGGTAGAAGAAAGTCCTAAGGTGCTAGAAGTACAAACCAGCACGACGATTCCTCTTGGCACAGTGCAGCACGCAATCGTTAACCGGGTTACCATCTATCTGCACGGTTATTCTCTAAGTATTGCTTAGTGAGCTGGGGAGAACAGATAAATATTCAGGAATTCTGAACTGAACTCACCCTGAAACTTAATCGAATGTGTTAAGGAAGAGCTAAGCATACTAAGATTAAAATGAGTTCCGTTTCAGACACCAGGCACTTACATACAGTGAACCTGCTTTAGATGCTCAGAGGCCTTCTTAGAATGGCTACATTAACAAACACTGCTGACAAGCCCTTATATGACCAACAGAGCTTGCTAAGGAACAAACAGACTTGCTTCCTGGCTTTCTTGAAAGACTACAATAAAGCACTTCTTTGAGAATGAAGAAAGGAGGGGACTTTTTCTCTGAAAATATACAGTATTAACTTTACAATTAACATTTCTTAAAAAGGGTAGTATAAATTTATATGACCTTATTTCTCGAATTGTCTACGAAAAGTGAAAAAGCCACACTGATATTCCAGAATAGTGCATAAGCTAAAAATAATGTATATTTTATTGGTTGAATGTTTCCAAATGTTGAGTTTTCTTACTGTCTTTTTAATGGCTGCATAATATTCTATTAAATGGATGCACTATAATTTACAAAGCATTTCACTAGTGTGGAAACTTTCAGATTACTTGGATATCTTATTTCCTACAATTTAGTGGGTCAAAGGTTAAAAACACATTTATATATCCTGTGACATATTCCCATTTTCCTTTCC